>NC_086445.1:52870862-53204189 GCF_028390025.1 Pseudophryne corroboree | reverse complement strand
CCAAAATAAAACACTACACATGTAAATCTCAACCACCCATGACCACTCACCCCTAGGGAACAACATATACACACACTGAACACATTACGGTACAGTAGGCCACTGCTGTACCTACCTCTGTGTCGTCATTAAGTATACTAGTATCCATCTACATTCTATACCTGTGGTGCATTTTAGTTTTGCAGTTTGCTGACACAGTGACCACCAGTATATATAGCAGTACGGTACGGAAGGCCACTGCTGTACCTACCTCTGTGTCATCATTAAGTATATTATCCATCTACATTCTATACCTGTGGTGCATTTTAGTTTTGCAGTTTGCTGACACAGTGACCACCAGTATATATAGCAGTACGGTACGGAAGGCCACTGCTGTACCTACCTCTGTGTCGTCATTAAGTATACTATCCATCTACATTCTATACCTGTGGTGCATTTTAGTTTTGCAGTTTGCTGACACAGTGACCACCAGTATACTATATATAGCAGTACGGTACGGAAGGCCACTGCTGTATCTTCCTCTGTGTCGTCATTAAGTATACTATCCATCTACACTCTATACCTGTGGTGCATTTTAGTTTTGCAGTTTGCTGACACAGTGACCACCAGTACATATAGCAGTACGGTACGGAAGGCCACTGCTGTACCTACCTCTGTGTCGTCATTAAGTATACTATCCATCTACATTCTATACCTGTGGTGCATTTTAGTTTTGCAGTTTGCTGACACAATGACCACCAGTATACTATATATAGCAGTACGGTACGGAAGGCGACTGCTGTACCTACCTCTGTGTCGTCATTAAGTATACTATCCATCTACACTCTATACCTGTGGTGCATTTTAGTTTTGCAGTTTGCTGACACAGTGACCACCAGTATACTATATATAGCAGTACGGTACGGAAGGCCACTGCTGTACCTACCTCTGTGTCGTCATTAAGTATACTATCCATCTACACTCTATACCTGTGGTGCATTTTAGTTTTGCAGTTTGCTGACACAGTGACCACCAGTATACTATATATAGCAGTACGGTACGGAAGGCCACTGCTGTACCTACCTCTGTGTCGTCATTAAGTATACTATCCATCTACATTCTATACCTGTGATGCATTTTAGTTTTGCAGTTTGCTGACACAGTGACCACCAGTATACTATATATAGCAGTACGGTACGGAAGGCCACTGCTGTACCTTCCTCTGTGTCGTCATTAAGTATAATATCCATCTACACTCTATACCTGTGGTGCATTTTAGTTTTGCAGTTTGCTGACACAGTGACCACCAGTATACTATATATAGCAGTACGGTACGGAAGGCCACTGCTGTACCTACCTCTGTGTCGTCATTAAGTATACTATCCATCTACATTCTATACCTGTGGTGCATTTTAGTTTTGCAGTTTGCTGACACAGTGACCACCAGTATACTATATATAGCAGTACGGTACGGAAGGCCACTGCTGTACCTACCTCTGTGTCGTCATTAAGTATACTATCCATCTACATTCTATACCTGTGGTGCATTTTAGTTTTGCAGTTTGCTGACACAGTGACCACCAGTATATATAGCAGTACGGTACGGAAGGCCACTGCTGTACCTACCTCTGTGTCGTCATTAAGTATACTATCCATCTACATTCTATACCTGTGGTGCATTTTAGTTTTGCAGTTTGCTGACACAGTGACCACCAGTACGGTACGGAAGGCCACTGCTGTACCTACCTCTGTGTCGTCATTAAGTATACTATCCATCTACACTCTATACCTGTGGTGCATTTTAGTTTTGCAGTTTGCTAACACAGTGACCACCAGTATACTATATATAGCAGTACGGTACGGAAAGCCACTGCTGTACCTACCTCTGTGTCATCATTAAGTATACTATCCATCTACATTCTATACCTGTGGTGCATTTTAGTTTTGCAGTTTGCTGACACAGTGACCACCAGTATATATAGCAGTACGGTACGGAAGGCCACTGCTGTACCTACTTCTGTATCGTCATTAAGTATACTATCCATCTACATTCTATACCTGTGGTGCATTTTAGTTTTGCAGTTTGCTGACACAGTGACCACCAGTATACTATATATAGCAGTACGGTACGGAAGGCCACTGCTGTACCTACCTCTGTGTCGTCATTAAGTATACTATCCATCTACATTCTATATCTGTGGTGCATTTTAGTTTTGCAGTTTGCTGACACAGTGACCACCAGTATACTATATATAGCAGTACGGTACGGAAGGCCACTGCTGTACCTACCTCTGTGTCGTCATTAAGTATACTATCCATCTACATTCTATACATGTTGTGCATTTTAGTTTTGCAGTTTGCTGACACAGTGACCACCAGTATATATTGCAGTACGGTATGGAAGGCCACTGCTGTACCTACTTCTGTGTCGTCATTAAGTATACTATCCATCTACATTCTATAACTGTGATGCATTTTAGTTTTGCAGTTTGCTGACACAGTGACCACCAGTATACTATATATAGCAGTACGGTACGGAAGGCCACTGCTGTACCTACCTCTGTGTCGTCAAGTATACTATCCATCCATACCTGTGGTGCATTTCAGTTTTGCACAGTTTGCTGCCCACCAGTATATAATACTAGGTGCTTCATCGCGCCCTACGGACGCTCTTCACACCGTCGCAAGGGGCTATGCCCCCTTAACCCTTGCATGCCTTTCTGGGGTTCAATATTTGTATTATATTGAGTATTACCTGCATTCCTTTGTTAGTGGTTAAATATTGCATAATGAAAGGGCGTGCGATGGTGAAGGAGGCGCAGCCCCTTGCGATGGTGTGAACAGCACCTGCAGGGCATGATGTACAGAATGTAGCGGGTGCGGGGAGGACTGCGGATGGGAGAGGGTGTCTGTAGGTGCTGCGGGTGGAGGAGGGGACGGAAGCGGGGGGGCCCCAGATGGGGAAAGGTCGGGAGGTGCTGCGGATGGGGGAGGGGCAGAGGAGTGGGGGCTGCAGATGGGGGAGAGGTCCAGAGGCACTGCAGGTGGGGGAGGGGCAGAGGTGCCACAGGTGGGAGAGGGGCAGGTGCGGGGATGTTGCGGATGGGTGAAGGGATCCGGAGGTGCTGTGGGATGGGAAGGGGCGGGGGTGCCGGGGGTGGGGTAGGGGGTCCGGAGGCACCATGGGTGGGGAAGGAGCAGGTACAGGTGGTGCGGCGGATGGGGTAGGGGGTCTCAAAGCGCTGCAGGTGGTGGAGGGGCAGGTGTGGGGGTGCCGTGGGTGGGGGAGGGGGGGACCACGGATTGAGGAGGGTGTCTGCAGATGCTATGGGTGGAGGGGGGGCAAGTGTGGGGGGAGAGATATATGGGGGGTGGATGGTGGAGGGGGCCTGGAGGTGCTGTGGGTGTTGGAGGGGCGAGGGAGTGGGAGCCGCGGGTGGTGTAGGGGGTCTGGAGGCACAGCGTGTGGGGGAGGGGTGGAGTGCCGCATGTGGTGGAGGGGAAGGTACGGAGGTGTGGTGCATTGGGGAGGGGTCTGGAGGCGCTGCGGGTACTGTACCTGCCAAAAAGGTAGTTGGAGGGTATGCAGTAACAGGGCCAGGACAGGGGTGACAGGGTCAGAACAGGGGTGACAGGGCCAGGACAGGGGTGACAGGGCCAGGACAGGGGTGACAGGGTCAGAACAGGGGTGATGGGGCCAGGACAGGGGTGATGGGGCCAGGACAGGGGCAACGGGGTCAGGACAGAAATGACAGGGACAGGATAGGGGTAACAGGGCCAGCATAAGGGTGACAGGGCCAGGATAAGGGTGACAAGGCCAGGATAAGGGTGACAGGGCCAGCATAAGGGTGAAAGGGCCAGGATAAGGGTGACAGGGCAAGGCCAGGGGTGACAGGGACATGACAGAACACAGGGCATGGGAGAGATTGGTATTAAGGACAAAACAGTGGTGACAGACAAATGTGTCTTACCGGAGTCACTGCTGCTGGCTGCTGCTGTTCCACTCTAACCTGTTGGGATCTGCTGCTGGTGGAAACTTGGAATGGCTGACTCTCTCAGGCTGGAGTCCTGCTTCCTCTGCCCGTCCGCATCCCTCCCCCCCTCCTCAGTCACACACCGCAGACCTCGCACAGCTGCCGGGCACTGTGGTAAGGGGAGACTGGGAGTGACTGGTTAGCCCCCAGGAGACGCTGCAGCTGGAGGGAGGAGGGGGTCATAGCATGCACGTGGCGCGGAGCTCACGACTGCCGGGCACTGTGGAAAGTGGAGACTGGGAGTGACTGGTTAGCTCCCAAGAGATGCTGCGGCTGGAGGGAGGAGGGGGTCGGAGCCTGCAAGCAGCGCGGACTTCTGCAGCGCTACCTGCCAGCTAAAGTGTGTGAAGGAGCTGGGCGCACCTCACTGCGGGTGGCAGCGCTGCAGCTAGCGGTGGGGTTGCCGGGGCTGGAGATAACAGAGGCAGTACGGAACCTGCACAGCGGCAGGTGCCCCACAAAACTGCAGCTAAGAAGCGTGGAGTATGCCAGAAAGTGACGCTCCTCCGCGCCAGAGATCCCCTGCTGAGTTTGCTGATGTGGGGGGGTCAAGCACACAGTGAGCCGGTGCCCGTCTGTCTGTATGGCTTACCCCCTCACACACCCCCATACCTCCCCACTGTCCCGATTTTTGCGGGACAGTCCCATTTTTTGGGGTCTGTCCCGCTGTCCCACCCGTGGCCCGCAGTTGGAAAGCTCCTGAACTCGCTGTTCTGCTTAGCAGAGCAGCAGTGAATAGATGCACACAGCGTCTATTTAGTGGAGACAGGAGGAGAGGGGGCATCAGGGGGTACGGATTAAGGGGGGGTTCTGGCAGCAGAGCCGGATTAAGGGGGGAGGGCCAGGGGGTACGTACCGTGGGCCCCACAGTTTTAGGGGCCTCCCTGGCTGGAGTAGCTCTGTCCCAGCTCTGTAGCTCCCCCGTCCTGCCAGCAACAGCATTGTGCTACAGTCAGCACACTCTGCTGCGTGTTGGCAGGTCTGTGGTGGTGCAGGGAGGCAGCAGCCTCCCTGCTTTCTTCTGCTTGTGCGGGTGTGTAGGGGGGAGCGACCACCCACTCTGGATTTACCCCTAGCTGAGGGGCCAAAATCCCATGGGAAAAAAAATATCTGGAATTTGCATAAGGGGGCGTGGCCACGTGGGCGCGATTAGGCCACGCCCCCAAACCCACAGCAGGCACAGCAATGAGATAGGGTCCCCCTGTCTCAAGTGCCCTGGGCCCCCGGACTCATAATCCACCCCAGGGGGCATGCCAGCAGCTCACAGAGCGCTGGGCATGCCCCCTCACTGACGAAAATGGGGGCCCTCCCGTGAATCCACGCCCCTTTTCGCTGGCCACGCCCCCTTTTCGCGACGTGTGTGTCCCTCCTGCCTGAAGAAAGCTGGCAGGTATGCACCCCTGCCTGTGCCATGCCCATACCATCTGCTTCTGCTCCTAGTCTCCTATAGATTTGCCCAGATCTGTGACTCATTTGACTAACTCCGCCCAGTGTTGTGACTCCGCCCAGCGTTAGCAAATGAGTCACAAAGTCACAGATCTGGGCTATTATATAGGAGATATAGCATTACGGTACAGTAGGCCACTGCTCTACCTACCTCTGTGTCGTCAAGTATACTAGCTTAGTCACACAGCGACCTTGGTGCGCCTCTTTTTTTCTTTGCATCATGTGCTGTTTGGGGACATTTTTTTTGAAGTGCCATCCTGTCTGACACTGCAGTGCCACTCCTAGATGGGCCAGGTGTTCGTGTCGGCCACTTGTGTCGCTTAGCTTAGTCACACAGCGACCTTGGTGCGCCTCTTTTTTTTTTTTTTTTTTTGCATCATGTGCTGTTTGGGGACTATTTTTTTGAAGTGCCATCCTGTCTGACACTGCAGTGCCACTCCTAGATGGGCCAGGTGTTTGTGTCGGCCACTTGTGTCGCTTATCTTAGTCACACAGCGACCTTGGTGCGCCTCTTTTTTTCTTTGCATCATGTGCTGTTTGGGGACAATTTTTTTGAAGTGCCATCCTGTCTGACACTGCAGTGCCACTCCTAGATGGGCCAGGTGTTCGTGTCGGCCACTTGTGTCGCTTATCTTAGTCACACAGCGACCTTGGTGCGCCTCTTTTTTTCTTTGCATCATGTGCTGTTTGGGGACAATTTTTTTAAAGTGCCATCCTGTCTGACACTGCAGTGCCACTCCTAGATGGGCCAGGTGTTCGTGTCGGCCACTTGTGTCGCTTAGCTTAGTCACACAGCGACCTTGGTGCGCCTCTTTTTTTCTTTGCATCATGTGCTGTTTGGGGACAATTTTTTTGAAGTGCCATCCTGCCTGACACTGTAGTGCCACTCCTAGATGGGCGAGGTGTTTGTGTCGGCCACTTGTGTCGCTTATCTTAGTCACACAGCGACCTTGGTGCGCCTCTTTTTTTCTTTGCATCATGTGCTGTTTGGGGACAATTTTTTTGAAGTGCCATCCTGTCTGACACTGCAGTGCCACTCCTAGATGGGCCAGGTGTTCGTGTCAGCCACTTGTGTCGCTTAGCTTAGTCACACAGCGACCTTGGTGCGCCTCTTTTTTTCTTTGCATCATGTGCTGTTTGGGGACTATTTTTTTGAAGTGCCATCCTGCCTGACACTGCAGTGCCACTCCTAGATGGGCCAGGTGTTTGTGTCGGCCACTTGTGTCGCTTAGCTTAGCCATCCAGCGACCTCGGTGAAAATTTTAGGACTAAAAATAATATTGTGAGGTGTGAGGTGTTCAGAATAGACTGGAAATGAGTGGAAATTATGGTTATTGTGGTTAATAATACTATGGGATCAAAATGACCCCCAAATTCTATAATTTAAGCTGTTTTTTAGGGTTTTTTGAAAAAAACACCCGAATCCAAAACACACCCGAATCCGACAAAAAAAATTTCGGTGAGGTTTTGCCAAAACGCGTCCGAATCCAAAACACGGCCGCGGAACCGAATCCAAAACCAAAACACAAAACCCGAAAAATGTCCGGTGCACATCACTAATATATAGTGACTGTATATGTCTTATTAAACAGAGTTTGTATTTCCAACACACAGAAACATTGCTGCATAGGTGAAAACAAGATGCAGAGTCTACCAAAATGCAGAGTTTCATCTTTTGCAAAGTGTAGCCGTGTTAATCCAGCAAAAAAGGGAACCAATATCCGCAATTGTTCATTTAACGTCACAGGGAAAGAAAAAAAAATGTTTCCTGATCCTATAAATCAAATTCAATCTTCGGCTCATTCTCCTCAATCATAGATGAAATTTGTGGCAGAGACCTCCATAGATAGAATTTAACCTTCATTTTCCTTTATGATTAAGGTTACTGACCTCTGTACCCTCTCACGTTCTTCTATGTCGTTCTTATGGACAGGCACCAAAAAATGTACACCAGAATCAGTCCAACCTCATTTATATAGGGCTTCTAGCTCAAATCGTCGCTTACCCCCAGCAGGTCATGTTTTCAGGATATCTTTAATCATGTAAAGGTGACTTAATCTTGCTTCTACAGTAATTATCCCACTTGCTACCACAGAGAGAGAAAAAAATATATATATATATGACCTTTTAGGGGTTCTTGAGGATTAGAGTTGAAAATCCCTGATATAAAGTATGGGGAGATTTACTAACCAGGGGTTTTGTGTTTGGCATAGAAAATTATGTGTGGCGATTTACATGCCCCTAAACCATTTGTGGTTAAGACCAAACCACATGGTAAAACCAGTTTTACATCTTCCATTTTGTACAAGTCAGGCGCTACTCAGCAGTGGGTCTGGTCCTCAGCCATACTTGGCTGGTCTTCTGTAATGTCTGGGAGGCTCACAAATTTAAGGGAACTTTTATGCCTTGGGGCGGATGGCTTGCGCTGGCCTGGGGGGTCCCGTGCTCTGAAGTTGAACCTTAGGTGCGCGGTTGGTGGGCCCATATTTTTGCTAAGCACCTCAAGTTTACTCTATGTTAAATGACAGAGTTTATTATAATAATTATGATTAGCAGTGTTTATTGCTTGGAGTGTGCTCTTGCATTTTCTCTTTTTTTCCATGTGGAACTAGAAAACTCAGCATGTTAGCACTAGCACCGCTCATTGGCCCTCATTCCGAGTTGTTCGCTCGCTAGCTGCTTTTAGCAGCAGTGCAAACGCTAAGCCGCCGCCCTCTGGGAGTGTATCTTAGCTTAGCAGAAGTGCGAACGAAAGGATCGCAGCTCTGCTACAAAAAAAGATGGTGCAGTTTCAGAGTAGCTCAAGACTTACTCCTAGCTAGCGATCACTTCAGTCTGTTTAGTTCCTGTTTTGACGTCACAAACACGCCCTGCGTTCGGCCAACCACGCCTACGTATCCCCAGCCACGCCTGCGTTTTTATCTTGCACGCCTGCGTTTTTACACACACTCCCCGAAAACAGTCAGTTACCACCCAGAAACACCCACTTCCTGTCAATCACTCTGCGGCCAGCAGTGCGACTGAAAAGCGTCGCTAGACCTTGTGTGAAACTGCATCGGCTTTTGTGAAAGTACGACGCGCGTGCGTACTGCGCACCATACGCATGCGCAGAAGTGTCGCTTTTTGACCTAATCGCTGCGCTGCGAACGAAAGCAGCTAGCGATCAACTCAGAATGAGGGCCATTATGTTTACAGTTAGGGTGTGCAGACTAGGTCCTTCACCCATAAACTCTTCCCACATCTGGGGAAGAGAATGAACTAGTCTACTTTCTTGGCAGTCGAAGGAGATCCCTGAAATTTCTGAGTCCCCTAGACATTGAACAATTGCAGTAACATGATTCATGATGCCATTCAGAGTACCACACCCCTACACCTCCCACCAGGGACTCTCTCTTTAGCATTGATGACCAAGCCGATGCTGACAAGACTTAGAACTCCCACCTGGATAACAGAGGGAAAAAAATCTAAATATAGTGCATGCACTTGTGATAGCACAAATGCCAGTTTCCACCGACTGCCCATGACTGTTCTTGCATGCTGACCCTTGTAGAGCTCTAAGGGGTCGATCCAATTACCATTCGAAGGGTGCGAGGTGCCGTAGCAACAGCGTTTAAATGCCGTCAACAGCACCCAATATCACATCCCATCATTCGCCCCAATTCACACAAAACTGCTCGGAACTCTATGGGGTGGCAAGCAATTTTGTGCGAATTCGGCCTGCCATAGATTGCGCCCACTGCCGCACTGATTCGCAGCTGCGATATTATCACAGCCAAAATTGGATTGACCACTAAGCATCAGCAGGCACATGAATGGTAAGCATTGGCTGCTCCAAAGGTTGGGCTGCAATGCAGTTCAAATTTCAATTCGGGGGGCCACACCAACTGTCACCAACTGTCATCCCAAACTGACTCACTGTCAATTGGCGTGGCTTTCCTATTTGAACTTTGGACTCAAAAGATATATGGGTGGAACAGAAAATAGCGCTTGGTGGGGAAAGACTGCCCAGATGTACTCTAGTGATTCCCAATCACCAAAAGAGCTAATACAAGACAACTGGTTTTGAGTACACCTTAGGCGCTACCACCTTTTACACAGATACCGCATAACACTACTGATAGAATGTCCCAGTATAGTTTTCTTTCAATGGTAGTTGCACTTCTTCAGGACTTTTATTCCTCCCAATTTCTTCACACTTCGATTTCTCCTTATATGAGAGTGTTGACCTTATGTAAACAAGAAGGAAATATCGTATATGGGCCCTCATTCCGAGTTGTTCGCTCGCAAGCTGCTTTTAGCAGCTTTGCACACGCTAAGCCGCCGCCTACTGGGAGTGAATCTTAGCTTATCAAAATTGCGAACGAAAGATTCGCAATATTGCGAGAAGACTTCTCTGTGCAGTTTCTGAGTAGCTCGAGACTTACTCTTCCAGTGCGATCAGTTCTGTGCTTGTCGTTCCTGGTTTGACTTCACAAACACACCCAGCGTTCGCTCAGACACTCCTCCGTTTCTCCAGCCACTCCCGCGTTTTTCCCAGAAACGGTAGCGTTTTTTCACACACTCCCATAAAACGTCCAGTTTCCGCCCAGAAACACCCACTTCCTGTCAATCACATTACGATCACCAGAACGAAGAAAAAACCTCGTAATGCCGTGAGCAAAATACCTAACTGCATAGCAAATTTACTTGGCGCAGTCGCACTGCGGACATTGCGAATGCGCATTAGCGACTAATCACTCCGTTGCGAGAAAAAAATAACGAGCGAACAACTCGGAATGACCCCCATGGTGTAGTAGTTTTAAAATTAACAATTTTATTTTTATAAAACAAATAAAACATATTTTTATCCAATTCAAAGTGACAGCTTCACTTAAAAGTAAAGGTTGGAACCGTACCGTGTCAAGCTCCCAGCAAGGAGCAATGAAAAGAGCATAAATGGAAGGTTCCGGAATTCCTCCCTCCTCCCTCCACGCAATCTGCTGGCCACTGGACTCGGTGGGTTCTCCTATAGTTGTGGATGCAGGTAGATGGATCACCATGTGCCGCCTTGGTGATCCATCTACCTGCATCCACAACTATAGGAGAACCCATCGAGTCCAGTGGCCAGCAGATTGCTTGAACTTTGGACTGCTAGACTTGCACTTATAGTGCCACAACTGTACGGACTTTAGGCACTGATCCCCTAAAATAGTTGATGCCCACACAATTCATATAAACATGATGTCACCATATGTTATATAAAAGCTAATGCCACTATAATTAATATAATAATTGAGTCCCAGACTTCTTTCTTTGCTCTCCCACATGTATTATGTCGGACCACGTCAGGTGTAAGATGTAAGATTTTTTGGGGGTTTTTTTTTTAGGAGGACGCTTATTTTTCTGGGTTATGCTCAGTACACAGTTGCATACTTTATTTCCTACTGGACAAGTGGATGTATGTCCAACTCAGCCACTAACCTACCATGGTCATCATTTGTTTTCATCAAGAAAAATCCTTATTTCAGGCATAAAAAAACAACATTAGCGTGATCTAGTAATGAAAACAAGGCTAATTTAGGAAAAAGAATCAAAAGCTCATAGAAGTCCATTAACGACATCAGTAACAGGCTTCTAAAGTGCTTATTAGTTTTAACGCATTTTACCACTGTAGGTTCTATTTATCACCACTAGGGGCAGAAAAGGTGCAAACTGTATATAGATGAATGTACAGGTGGCTAGTGAGCAATAATGTCACTTCATTATATACAGAATAGTCTATTAACAGGATTAGCTGTTAGATTGTTAAATTAAGAAAATTCCTTGTTTGATCTCATTTAGTATACCCAAGGCCACCATCAGGGGGGACTTCCGGGACTGGCATCCAAGGCCCAGACATAGAAGGGGGCCTGCACCTGGTCAGTAAGTGAAGGCAGCGCTTCACGGCCCATGAGTAGAGATGGATGCGGCGGCAGGTGGGCACGTGCCAGGAATAGCACTATGTGGGTTCCCAGCATTGAGACGGGAACAGCACTGACATTCAGCATGTTGTGGGGCTTGTTTAATAGAGGAGCAGCCGCAGATGCACAAGGTGATTCTCTTTGGTCTGAGTCTGGAGGGACGCATGAGAGGGGCTGTCTGGAGGGGTTCAGTATGAAAAACAGGTGGTCGGGATGCCGGAGGTCACATGACCGACAACGGCATTCCAACACTGAAGATCCTGACATTGGAGGGTGCAAGTATGTTTGCTCCTGCTGTAACGGCTTCTCACTCTTTCAAGATGGCCACGGCGTCCACACCTTTCAATAGGCCTGGTGATGTCCGGACCTCCGACCGCGGCATCTCAACACCATTGCTCCGGGAACACTCCCTGGCAACACTCCACTGCTCTTCCTTAGCAGCACTGCTCTCACCACCAAGCGTCCGTGCGGCTGTCTCAAGCATTCAGCTCCTGCTACGCTCCGCGTTCCTCCATCAGCCAGCATACACCATGCTCTCCACCTTCTTCTTCCCAGCAGGCTCAGCTTCTCCCAGCAGCCTCCCACCAATCAGCTCTATCTCCTGAGGCCACATGACTGGACCCCAGGGCTGTAGTTAACTCCTCCTGCCCTCGCATTTCTCCAGCTGCTGCGGAGCTCCAGCAAACGTTCTTAAAGGGGCACACACACCAAGTTCTGGGGTGCCACAAGTGTATTATGCAGAGCTGTATTTTTCATTGCATTTGATGCAGACCTGGCTTTTTCAATGTATTTATGTGGATGTACATAGGGTACATGCATAGCGTGCCTATTTTGTCAGTCCCAGGACCCACAATTTTTGATGGCAGCCCTGAGTATACCTGCCTACAATTCTGTACAAGTACAGTAAGTACCACGGTGTTTTATTTAGCTGATAACTATCTTTGAAAAGCTACTGTACAGTATAGATATTATCGGAGAACAGAAATGTTTCAAAGATGGAAAATGGACCACATTAGATCATCAGCCGCCCAGTGTGACAATTCACCTTTTTATTAAAAACAGTCGGGAACTTCACAGTCTCTGAATGATAAGTTGCTGTCTACATATCATAATACTTAATATGGTGACAGAGCATCTGTTTTACATGCAGAGCTCTCTGCCAACAATGATAACTCATACAATGACACTAATATTAGTGTGAATAGCAGGATGCTTCACTTAGCCTATAGGCACACAGCCCTGCAGACTTTCCAGTAGACAGTAACATAAACGGATACACACCAGTGACAACCTCGCAAAGCTCTGAGGAGGAGGCTAGGATACCTGGCAAAGAGGACAAGTTTAGCTACCTATCAGACTTTAGCTATCTTTTAGCTGTTACACTCTGCAAAATGTTAGCTAAAGAATCCGATTGGTTGCTATTGGCAACATCTTCACTTGTCATTTTCAGAAGGTTTGTAATTACTCCCCCTCTAAAACACGTAATGTTTCAGCCTCAGGCCCCCTCCCCCATATCCCCCCCCCCCCCCCCCCTTCCTTCCTGCTATTGTCACTACAATGCCCCTTAGGGGAGCAGGAGAGAGAGAGTGAGGAGAATGGGAGAGAGACAATGAGTGTGTCAGGGGGGGAGATAGAGAGAGAGGAGTAAGAAAGAAAGGGGTGGAGAGGGGTCAGAGAGAGAGAGAGGATTTCATGGAAATATGGGGAATAAGAGATAAAGAGAAAGGATCAAGAGAGGAGGGTGTCAGGGATAAAGAGAGAAAAAGGTGTGATATGGGAAGATAGAGAAAGGGAATCAGGGGGAGAGAGAGAGGGTGTCAGAAGGAGAGATATTGTCAGGGAGAGAGGATGAGCGAAAGAGAGGGAGAGTGTCAGGGAGAGATAAACAGGGAGAGAGAGAACAAATGAGAGTCAGGGAGAGAGAGACACACCATCAGGGAGAGTGAGACAGTGTCCGGGAGAGACTGTGTCAGGGGGAGAGAGGGAGAGAGACAGTGTCAGGGAGAGAGGGAGGGACAGAGAATGGCAGAGAGAGAGAGGGAGGGACAATGCCAGGAGAGAGACAGTATTGGAGAGAGAGAGAGGGAAGGAGAAATAGACAGTGCCAGGGAGACAGTGGCAGGGTTGGACAGAGAGACAGTGTCAGGAAAGAGAGAGAGAGGTGTAGTCAGACACTGTCAGGTGGAGAGATAGAGTACCAGAGAGAGAGAGTGTGTTATAGAGGGATAGAAAGTATCAGGGAGAGAGAGTGCTAGGTGGATAGAGTGAGAGAGATAGTGTCAGGGAGGAAGAGAGGGATTGTGAGAGAGAGACAGTGCAAGAGGGAGAGGGAGATAGTGTCAGAGAGAGATAGACAGTGTTAGAGAGAAGGAGAGAGAGACAGTGTCAGAGAGAGGGATAGACAGTGACAGAGAGTGTCAGGAATAGAGTGAGGGAGAAAGAGACAGTGTCAGAGAGTGTCAGAGAGACAGTGCCAGAAAGGGAGTGAGGGACAGTGTCAGGGAGAGAGATTGTAGCAAGAGAGAAAGTGTCAGACAGAGAGAGTAAATTACCTGCTAGCTACAGCAGAGGTCTCTGATGGGGCGTGGCTTCACAGCATTAGGCCCCACCCCCATAAATACCACAAATTGCAGCACTGCTTGGAGCCTGCCAGGTAGGGACTCCCCACCCCCATGCCACATCCTCCGCAGCTGCAGTGGGGTGCTATCAGCGGCAGCCGTTTATCTCATGGGCGGGGGTGAAGGGGAAGCGGCAGACCTCAGAGGTACCAAGTGGCATGATGCACGGGGGATCAGTGGGCCCCTGGGAGCAGCCCAAGTCCCACAGCAGCTGCACCCATGGTAGTTATGTCACTGGTTTCAGGGTGTGTCGTATCTAAGCCAATGGATGAAATGTGAGAAGAGGATGGTTTGGGTCTAAAAGAGGAAATGTTGGGATTTTTGTCGATTCACTTCTGATATCTACATGTAGACATTCTAGGTACATTGTGTAAACACAGAAAAATAATTGTGTTGAAAATTGGAATTCCGATATCAGATCGGTTCTAACACCTCCCCTACTACCCCCCCAGCACATGCGACATCATGACATAACAAAGAGGGGGATGTGGCCTGAAAACTGGGAGCAGGTGGCGACCTAAGGACCGTTCTTGCGAATCTCCAGGCACCGCGTAATCCAAACGGTGCCAAGAGAGCCCGATGTGGCCCCCACTTCAGCACTGCATCCTGGCCAGCGGCACTGCTCGCTCATGTCTAGTTATGGCGCTGGGAGGAGTTAATAAAGGCGGACGCAAGGCGGTATTCAGAGGAAGAGCGAAGAGTGAGGCATGAGATGAGGTTGGAGATGCATAGGGGGGAATAGCACTGACCAGGGGCGTAGCTGGGAGAGGGAGCGGGGGTGGTGGTGGTGGGGGGGGTTTAGGTTCTAAGTTAATGATGTCATTAGACAAGAGAAATAACATCTGATACTCGGTATAAACACCTCATTGTAATGTATTATATGGCTCAGTGTTACTCAGCCTTTAACTCACAACAATTAATATCCACCGATTTACTTAATGCAATCCTTTTTAAAGAATAGAGGAGTATTGCATTGAAAAGAAAAGAAAAAACATAATTAATTTTTTTTTTTTATAAGCATCATCTATCATTTATGAAATAGGTGATATGTCCTTCAGTCTACCATTCACCTTCAGCGAATGTGCTATCATATCTATATTCTGATATGGTACTGATTCCAATCAGCAGATTCTATTATAGGCCTTTAAGCAAAAAAGAAAGTGCTGATGACGGTTATAAAAATAAATGAAGCTTATCGCTTCTTGACATCTCTAGTACTTTCCGAGGCTTCCTGAGTGAGCCGCACTGACAGACAATAGCGGAGAGATTGTGTGTAAGATAATGAGAAAAATAAGTGCATCTAGAGAATCAGCCGGCAGGAACCTTCGTACATTCATTACTTGGGGTCTTGGCTCTTCACAGTGTGTTGTTATTACTGTAATTTGCTGAATGAGTTAAACACTGTAACAAGAAAATACCGCGCGGCAGTCACCTGCTCGACCATTATCGGATTATTAACTGAACGGTTAAATATGTTAGATGCGGTTACGTTTTGATTCCGACGGCAAATGATTGCTTTGCATTGCGGCAGCCTCAAATGTCACAAATCCAAATTGCATTTGCGTTTAAAGGTTCCAACATTATTCTTCCTTATGTCAGGATCTCTGTGGGGCTGAGAGTATTTACCGGATGACAATTTTCAGTAGATGTATGGCGTTGGGAGACGGATCAGTCATTGATGTATAATGATTTGCTGCCGGTGACGTGGGATTATGTTTTTTTACAGGTGTGATGCAATTTACTAAGCGGCTGCAATAGCGTTGGTGGAACTGCATGAAAATTTTGCTTCAGATGGTGCACCTATAGTGACTCTTGTTAGACGAGAGTCAGTCACCGGATACGGCACAGGTGGTAAGGATGGCAGGAACGTCTCATCCCAGACCAGTCCTGACAGTATCAGAGGGGGTTGCTACATTGGGTATACGGTCCGGGTGGTCTTCAGTTTGCCGGCGGCCGGGCTCCCGACGACCAGCATACCGGCGCCGGAATCCCGACCGCCGGCATACCGACAGCTTTTCTCCCTCTTGGGGGTCCACGACCCCCCTGGAGGGAGAATAGATAGCGTGGCGCGCTTAGCGCACCACCGTGCCTGCAGCGTTGCGAGCGCAGCGAGCCCGCAAGAGGCTCATTTGCGCTCGCCCAGCTGTTGGTATGTCGGCGGTCGGGATTTCGGCACCGGTATGCTGGCCGCCGGGAGCCCGACCGCCAGCATAACATACTACACACATACGGTCCTTAGGCCGACCTTACTTAGGTCGACAGTCATTAAGTCGGCCACTATTGGTCGACATACATTAGGTCGACACCTGTAAAAGGTTGACATGGCCATTAGGTCAACATGGCAAAGGTCGACACAAGAAAAATTAGTTTTTTAAAACAAATTACATTTTTTTCAACTTTTTCATACTTTACGATTCACACGGATTACGATTGGGAATAGTAATCTGTGCCGAGCGCAGCTATAGCGGACCGAGGCACCTTGCCCGAAGCATGGCGAGCCATGCGAGGGGACACGGTGCACTAATTGGGGTTACTGGTGACTTTACAAAGAAAACGACACCAAAAACACCTAAAAAACTAATTTTGACCTTTTTCCATGTCGACCTGACGGCCATGTCAACCTTTTCAAGACGTCGACCTAGTGCCTGTTGAACAATAGTGGCCGATCTGATGAGTGTCGACCTAGATAGGGACACAGTGCACTATTAGGGGTTCCCCATCACTTTCCGAAGAAAATGTTGCCAAAAAAAGGCAAAACCCCATGTCGACCTTTTGACCTGTCGACCTAGTACATGTCGACCTAACGACCCTGCCGACCTATTGTCCCTGTCGACCTAATGACTGTTGATCTTAGTTGTGTCTACTCAACGACCCATACCCATTCAAGTTTGTAAGTAATGCAAAAAAAGCATGGAACTTTGGGGCTGATACAGAGATGGACGCAGCCGCGCGTCTGTACACAGGGGGTCATTCCGACCCGATCGCACTCTGCAGTTTTTCCCTGCCGTGCGATCGGATCCGGAATGCGCATGCGCTGCAACCGCAATGCGGAGGCGCGTCGCTGCCCGGCGACGGGGAACGCCAGGCAGCGAATGTTCTAACGAAGATTTTCGATCGCAACGGCGATCGCAAGGTGACTGACAGCAGGACGGCGTTCCGGGGTGGCAACTGACCGTTTTCTGGAAGTGGAGAGGAAAACGCAGGCGTGTCCCGGCGTTTGCAGGGCGGGTGACTGACGTCAATTCCGGGACCTGACAGGCTGAAGTGATCGCAGCGGCTGAGTAAGTTCAGACCTACTCAGAAACTGCACAAAATGTTTTTGTACAGCTCGCCTGCACAAGCGATCACACACTTGCACAGCTAAAATACACTCCCCCATAGGCGGCGACTATCTGATCGCATGGGCTGCAAAAAGTTGCAGTGTGCGATCAACTCGGAATGACCCTCACAGTGTCCGCGTCCATCTGGTCTGCGCGACCCTTCTCCTTGCGACTGCATCCAGGAAGGATGCGGCCACAAGATGATTGACAGCGGCGGGTGTTCGTGGGGCATTTGGGAGGCGTGACGGACCGAATGGGGGCATTGTGGGAACTTTTTTGGGGGCGGCTTCATGATGTCACACGCAGCTGCTCTGATTAAAAGGAGCTGCCAGGGATCAACCTTTATTCGATGCATTCGCAATGTAATTGCGGACGCATGGGGAGGTGGTGCGTCACACAAGCTGGGCGGCCCTCAGCATGTGAGGAGATGGACTGCGTATGTGTCTGGAACAAACCATGTTACCATGCAAATACTGTACATTTATATTGTTTCTGTGCAGGGTAAATACTGGCTGCTTTTGAATGTAGCACACAATTGTTAGCTTTATTTTTACACCGCAATTTAGATTTCAGTTTGAACACACCCCACCCAAATCTAACTCTCTCTGCACATGTTACATCTGCTCCTCCTGCAGTGCAGAATGGTTTTGCCCAGATGCTTGCTTCACTTACAAACATGAATCAGGCCCAGGTGTGCAATGACATGGGTAAATGTAATATCCAACTACAAGATAAAAATAATTATCCAGAAATCCCCCAGGCATTCCAGATTCTACAGATGTGTACTCAGTCTCATACGGGATCCGGTCTGAAGATCGACAGTGTCTAGGTCGACAATGTTTAGGTCAACCACTATAGGTCGACAGTCACTAGGTCGACATGGATGGAAGGTCGACAGGGTTTCTAGGTCGACAGGTCTAAAGGTCGACATGAGTTTTTTTTTAAAAAAATTGGGGATTTTTTCATACTTAACGATCCACGTGGACTACGATTGGAACGGTAAAGTGTGCCGAGCGAAGCGGTAGCGGAGCAAAGGCACCATGCCCGAAGCATGGCGAGCGAAGCGAGCCATGCGAGGGGACGCGGTGCACTAATTTGGGATCCCGGTCACTTTACGAAGAAAACGACACCAAAAAAAAAAAACTCATGTCGACCTTTAGACCTGTCGACCTAGCACATGTCGACCTAGAAACCCTGTCGACCTTCCATCCATGTCGACCTAGTGACTGTCGATCTATAGTGGTCGACCTAAACATTGTCGACCTAGACACTGTCGATAAAACGAACCACACCCCCTCATACACCAAGCCTCACCACACCATGCGGTGTGAGATGACCGCTTTGACTGAGCCACAGATTGAAGTGTAGTGTAGCTTGATGCGGATGATTGACGCAGATCCGTGGCATGTGACCTGGTGCTCAGGGAGGGGCTGTTTGCCACGGCTGGAGCAACAGTGCATGAGAACACATCTGTAGATCAAAAATTATTGCCGACGCAAGTTCTGTTTTGCCCATTTATCCTACCTTTCTATGACATCATACTTGCGCCATATGCCAAGCACTTCAGACTTTATTGTAAACCTGTATTTCCATTTCATTCACTGAACACTTCTTGCCGAATCTGTCTGACAGACCTGTCGGGTACACTCAGAATCATCCTAACGCCACACGGCTGCATTAAGTGGGACTGAGGTAGTTAAGGTGCAGCAAAAGTCACTCATTCTAATAGTCACTTATGTATTCCAACAGAAAACAGGAAAGCAGTAGAAAAGAGATGAGAAAATTACAGAATGATAGATTAAAGCAAAAAAAGAGGGAAGGTATTTTCTATGTAACCATGGGGCCTATCATAAAAGCAACATCAGGCAAAAATCACACCAGGCATATGAATTGCGCCTGGTAAATAAGGGGGACATTTACTAAGCAGTGATAAAGAGCGGAGAAGTGAGCCAGTGGAGAAATTGCCTCATCAACCAATCAGCAGCTCTGTATCATTTTATAGTATGAAAATTATAGATTTTACTTCAGTGCTGATTGGTTGCCATGGGCAACTTCTCTACTGGCTCACTTCTCCGCTCTTATCACTACTTAGTAAATGTCCCCCTTAATCACACCAGGCATATAAGATATAAATCACACCAGATATTTAAATCACACCAGGCATATAAATCGCACCAGATATATAAATTGCGCCAGGTAAATAAATCACACCAGGCATACTGTATAAGTCACACCGGATAGATAAATTACACCAGGCATATAAATCGCACCAGATATATAAATTGTGCCAGGAAAATAAATCACACCAGGCATTTAAGATAGATAAATCACACTAGGTATATTAATCGTACCAGCTATAAAAATCGCACCAACTATATCAATCACACCAGGCATATAGATCATACTAGGCATATAAATCACACTAGGCATATAGATCATACTAGGCATATAAATCACACTAGGCATATAGATCATACTAGGCATATAAATCACACTAGGCATATAAATCCACCAGGCATATAGATCATACTAGGCATATAAATCACACTAGGCATATAAATCACACCAGGCATATAGATCATACTAGGCATATAAATCACACTAGGCATATAAATCCACCAGGCATGCAAAATCGCACCAACTATGTAAATCACACCAGGTATAAATCAAACCAGGTATATAAATCACACTAGGCAGGGGTGCTTTAAGAGAGGAGGAGGCCCATGTGCAGCCTATTAAAGGGATAGATGAGCAGGGCTCCATCTGTATAAATCTCACCAGGCATATAAATCACACAACCGGCGGGATGTAATGCCGCCCCCAAGTCCGGTGGCCGAACGGGATGCCGGTCGAACTCGGACATCTTTTAAAGGGGCAATCACTTACAAGGCATGGTTTTGCCCTGTAAGTGATTGCCCCTTTAAAAAAAGTCAGAGTACGGCCGGCATCCCACACGTCTGCCGGACTCGGGGTCATTACATCCCACCGCAAGAACATAAATCACTTCTCGTGTTTAGGTGTCGACAGATTCAGAGTTGTACATTAACTCAATGTTATAGCACATCAAAATGGTTTGAGATCTTCCCACACGCAGATGCCACATCTCGTTCTGCGCCATTGCTTGCAGTGCCCTTGACACCCCAACCTGATTGACAGGCTGTGGCCATTTTGGGGCAAGGAGCGTTTTACAAAATAGGAGTGTCAGCCTTGTTTTATAGGCATGCCGAGGCATGGGGCTGATATTACTGGCCTCTGCAGCGTGATTACACCGGCCATCCTGAGTAATCTGAGGGCTACTCAGATGTTTGATGGTAACGCAGATGATCTGATGATGCAGCTGGAGATAACAGAAACCCACAGTGGGCGTCTTTTATCTCGGGATGCCTCCTGTGGCTTTTGCATATTTTAGCGCAGCCGTCTATCTCTGAATCAGGCCACTGGCACTTGGATAGTTACAACTCTCCTGTCTGAATCCACTGAACCAATGGCAGTCTACATAGGGCATCTGGGGACATTAAACGCTTGGGAGGAAATCAGCCAAATGGTGGCAGAGAAAAACGAATACATAATACGTACAATTAACATATTAACATAAATGTAATAGTAACCCATATATGTGTGACATTTGTTTTACTAATAGATTAAATGCAAAGTGATACAGTACCAGTTACTATTAGATCCGTGTTAGCAGAGAGGTATCACAGGTGTTAGGTGGCTATGTGATGAACGGGATCCGGTCTGAAGATCGACAGTGTCTAGGTCGACAATGTTTAGGTCGACCACTATAGGTCGACAGTCACTAGGTCGACATGGATGGAAGGTCGACAGGGTTTCTAGGTCGACATGTGCTAAGTCGACAGGTCTAAAGGTCGACATGAGTTTTTCACATTTTTTTCTTTTTTTGAATTTTTTCATACTTAACGATCCATGTGGACTACGATTGGAACGGTAAAGTGTGCCGAGCGAAGCGGTAGCGGAGCGAAGGCACCATGCCCGAAGCATGGCGAGCGAAGCGAGCCATGCGAGGGGACGCGGTGCACTAATTTGTGATCCCGGTCACTCTACGAAGAAAACGACACACAAAAAAAATCCTCATGTCGACCTTTAGACCTGTCGACCTAGCACATGTCGACCTAGAAACCCTGTCGACCTTCCATCCATGTCGACCTAGTGACTGTCGACCTATAGTGGTCGACCTAAACATTGTCGACCTAGACACTGTCGATTTGATGAACCACACCCGTGATGAACCCTTTCCCTAAGATGTTGATCCCCATACCTTGTTCCTTGTATATGGTTCAGAGAGGCAGATTGATACGCACACAGTGAGTTCGATGACAGCAATCTCCATTAGGAAGTTTCTTTTATTGTGCCGCAAAGAATTCTGGATGGAAGGTGATTATTAAATACATGGCAATAATTAAACAATAACAATATGACAATTAAAGAGGACAATTGTAATAAAGAATAAAAATAAGAATTTACTTACCGATAATTCTATTTCTCGTAGTCCGTAGTGGATGCTGGGGACTCCGTAAGGACCATGGGGAATAGCGGCTCCGCAGGAGACTGGGCACATCTAAAGAAAGCTTTAGGATCACCTGGTGTGCACTGGCTCCTCCCCCTATGACCCTCCTCCAAGCCTCAGTTAGGATACTGTGCCCGGACGAGCGTACACAATAAGGAAGGATTTTGAATCCCGGGTAAGACTCATACCAGCCACACCAATCACACTGTACAACTTGTGATCTGAACCCAGTTAACAGCATGATAATAGAGGAGCCTCTAGAAAAGATGGCTCACTACAACAATAACCCGAATTTTTTGGTAACAATAATTATGTACCAGTATTGCAGACAATCCGCACTTGGGATGGGCGCCCAGCATCCACTACGGACTACGAGAAATAGAATTATCGGTAAGTAAATTCTTATTTTCTCTGACGTCCTAGTGGATGCTGGGGACTCCGTAAGGACCATGGGGATTATACCAAAGCTCCCAAACGGGCGGGAGAGTGCGGATGACTCTGCAGCACCGAAAGAGAGAACTCCAGGTCCTCTTTAGCCAGGGTATCAAATTTGTAGAATTTTACAAACGTATTTGCTCCTGACCAAGTAACTGCTCGGCAAAGTTGTAAAGCCGAGACCCCTCGGGCAGCTGCCCAAGATGAGCCCACCTTCCTTGTGGAGTGGGCATTTTAAGATTTTTGGCTGTGGCAAGCCTGCCACAGAATGTGCAAGCTGAATTGTACTACAAATCCAACGAGCAATCGTCTGCTTAGAAGCAGGAGCACCCAGTTTGTTGGGTGCATACAGGATAAACAGCGAGTCAGATTTTCTGACTCCAGCCGTCCTGGAAACATGTATTTTCAGGGTCCTGACCACGTCAAGCAACTTGGAATCCTCCAAGTCCTTAGTAGCCGCAGGCACCACAATAGGTTGGTTCATGTGAAATGCAGAAACCACCTTAGGTAGAAAATTTGAGGACGAGTCCTCAATTCTGCCCTTTCAGAATAAAATATTAAGTAAGGGCTTTTATATGATAAAACCGCCAATTCTGACACACGCCTGGCTGAAACCAGGGCTAATTCGTCACTTCCATGTGAGATATTTTAAGTATACAGTGGTGAGTGGTTCAAACCAATGTGACTTTAGGAAACTCAACACAACATTGAGATCCCCAAGGTGCCACTGGAGGCACAAAAGGAGACTGTATATGCAGCACCCCTTTTACAAATGTCTGAACTTCAGGCACTGAAGCCAGTTCTTTTTGGAAGAAAATCGACAGGGCCGAAATTTGAACCTTAATGGACCCTAATTTTAGGCCCATAGACAGTCCTGTTTGCAGGAAATGGAGGAAACGACCCAGTTGAAATTCCTCTGTAGGGGCCTTCTTGGCCTCACCCCACGCAACATATTTTCGCCAAATGCGGTGATAATGTTTTGCGGTTACGTCTTTCCTGGCCTTGACCAGGGTAGGGATCTTCAGGATCCGGCATTCAACCGCCATGCCGTCAAACGCAGCCGCGGTAAGTCTTGGAACAGACAAGGCCCTTGCTGGAGCAGGTCCTTTCTTAGAGGTAGAGGCCACGGTTCGTCCGTGAGCATCTCTTGAAGTTCCGGATACCAAGTCCTTCTTGGCCAATCCGGAACCACGAGTATAGTTCTTACTCCTCTCCTTCTTATGATTCTCAGTACTTTTGGTATGAGGGGCAGAGGAGGGAACACATACACTGACTGGTACACCCACGGTGTTACCAGAGCGTCCACCGTTATTGCCTGAGGGTCCCTTGACCTGGCGCAATATCTGTCTAGTTTTTTGTTTAGACGGGACGCCATTATGTCCACCTTTTGTTTTTCCCAACGGTTTACAATCAGGTGGAAGACTTCTGGGTGAAGTCCCCACTCTCCCGGGTGAAGGTCGTGTCTGCTGAGGAAGTCTGCTTCCCAGTTGTCCACTCCCGGAATGAACACTGCTGACAGTGCTATCACATGATTTTCCGCCCAGCTAAAATCCTTGCAGCTTCTGCCATTGCCCTCCTGCTTCTCGTGCCGCCCTGTCTGTTTACGTGGGCGACTGACGTGATGTTGTCCGATTGGATCAATACCGCCTGACCCTGAAGCAGGGGTTTCGCTTGACTTAGGGCATTGTAAATGGCCCTTAGTTCCAGAATGTTTATATGAAGAGATGTCTCCAGGCTTGACCATAAGCCCTGGAAATTCCTTCCCTGTGTGACTGCTCCCCAGCCTCGCAGGCTGGCATCCGTGGCCACCAGGACCCAGTCCCGAATGCCGAATCTGCGGCCCTCTAGAAGATGAGCACTCTGCAACCACCACAGGAGGGATACCCTTGTCCCTGGTGACAGGGTTATCCGCTGAAGCATCTGAAGATGCGACCCGGACCATTTGTCCAGAAGGTTCCACTGTGCGTGAAATCTGCCGAATGGGATTGCTTCGTAGGAAGCCACCATTTTTACCCAGAACCCTTGTGCATTGATGCACTGAGACTTGGTTCGGTTTTAGGAGGTTCCTGACTAGCTCGGATAACTCCCTGGCTTTCTCCTCCGGGAGAAGCACCTTCTTTCTGGACTATGTCCAGAATCATCCCTAGGAACAGAAGACAAGTCGTCGGAATCAGCTGCGATTTTGGAATATTGAAAATCCAATCGTGCTGCCGCAACACTACCTGATATAGTGCTACACCGATCTCCAACTGTTCCCTGGATCTTACCCTTATCAGGGAATCGTCCAAGTAAAGGATAACTAAAATTCCCTTCCTTCGAAGGAATATCATCATTTCGGTCATTACTTCAGTAAAGACCCGGGGTGCCGTGGACCATCCCTACGGCAGCGTCCGAACTGATACAGTTCTGTACCATAACCTGAAATACCCTTGGTGAGAAGGGTATATTTTGACATGAAGGTAAGCATCCTTGATGTCCCGAGACATCATGTAGTCCCCTTCTTCCAGGTTTGCAATCACTGCTCTGAGTGACTCAATTTTGAATTTGAACCTCTGTATGCAAGTGTTCAAAGATTTTAGATTTTAGATTTTAAAATCGGTCTCACCGAGCCGTCTGGCTTCGGTACCACAATAGTGTGGAATAATACCCCGTTCCCTGTTGCAGGAGGGGTACCTTGATTATCACCTGCTGGGAATACAGCTTGTGAATGGCTTCCAAAACTGCCTCCCTGTCAGCGGGAGACGTCGGTAAAACAGACTTTTGGAAACGGCGAGGGGAATACGTCTCGAATTCCAATTTGTACCCCTGAAATATTATCTGAAGGATCCAGGGGTCTACTTGCGAGTGAGTCCACTGCGCACTGAAATTCATTGAGAACGGGACCCCACCGTGCCTGAACTTGTAAAGCCCTAGCGTCATACTGAGGGCTTGGCAGAGGCGGAAAAGGGTTTCTGTTCCTTGGAACTGGCTGATCTCTGCAGCCATTTTCCTCTCCCTCTGTCACGAGCAGAAAAGAGGAACCCTTTTGTCCGCTTGCCAACCAGGACTGCGCCTGATAATACGGCGTCTTATTTTGAGAGGCGACCTGGGGTACATCCCCTCTTTTAAGGCAATACTTCCAAATGCCGTTTGGAATCCGCATCACCTGACCACTTTACTGGAATAATTGGACAACGCACTTATACTTGATGCCAGTCGGCAAATATTCCGCTATGCATCATGCATATATAGAAATGCATCTTTTAATTGCTCTATAGGCAATAATATACTGTCCTTATCTAGGATATCATATTTCCAGTCAGGGAATCCGACCACGCCAACCCAGCACTGCACATCCAGACTGAGGCGATTGCTGGTCGCAGTATAACACCAGTATGTGTGTAAATACATTTTAGGATACGCTCCTGCTTTCTATCAGCAGGATCCTTAAGGGCGGCCATCTCAGGAGAGGGTAGAGCCCTTGTTTTTACAAGCGTGTGAGCGCTTTATCCACCCTAGGGGGTGTTTCCCAACGCACCCTAACCTCTGGCGGGAAAAGGTATACTGCCAATAACTTTTTAGAAATTATCAATTGTTATCAGGGGGAAACCCACGCATCATCACACACCTCATTTTATTTCTCAGATTCAGGAAAACTACAGGAAGTTTTTCCTCACCAAACATAATACCCCTTTTTTTGGTGGTATTCATATTATCAGAAAAGTGTAAACTTTTTCCATTGCCTCAATCATGCAATGTGTGGCCCTATTGGAAATCACGGTTGTCTCTTCACCGTCGACACAGGAGTCAGTACCCTTGTCGGCGTCTGTATCTGAGGTAACGGGCGCTTTAGGGCCCCTGTATGAGACGTCTGGACATGCACAAGCTGAGTAGCCGGCTGTCTCATGTCAACCACTGTCTTTTATACAAAGCTGACACTGTCACGCAATTTCAACAGTACATCCACTCAGGTGTCGACCCCCTAGGGGGTGACAACACTATTTCAGACACTCTACTCCGTCTCCTCATCATTTTTCTCCTCATACATGTCGACACCAACGTACCGACACACAGCACACACACAGGGAATGCTCTGATAGAGGACAGGACCCCACTAGCCCTTTGGGGAGACAGAGGGAGAGTTTGCCAGCACACACCAGAGCGCTATATATATATACAGGGATAACCTTATATAAGTGTTTTTCCCTTTATAGCTGCTGTATTGTTATATACTGCGCCTAATTTGTGCCCCCCTCTCTTTTTTAACCCCTTTCTGTAGTGTAGTGACTGCAGGGGAGAGCCAGGGAGCTTCCCTCCAACTGAGCTGTGAGGGAAAATGGCGCCAGTGTGCTGAGGAGATAGGCTCCGCCCCTTTCTCGGCGTCCTTATCATCCTTTTTCTGTATGTTTTGGCAGGGGTTAAATGCATCCATATAGCCCAGGAGTTATATGTGATGCATTTATTTTAGCCATATAAGGTTTTTTATCGATTTATTGCGTCTCAGGGCGCTGCCCCCCCCAGCGCCCTGCACCCTCAGTGACCGGAGTGTGAAGTGTGCTGAGAGCAATGGCGCACAGCTGCGGTGCTGTGCGCTACCTTATCTGAAGACAGGATCGTCTTCTGCCGCCGATTTTTCCGGACCTCTTCGCTCTTCTGGCTCTGTAAGGGGGACGGCGGCGCGGCTCCGGTGACCCATCCAGGCTGAACCTGTGATCGTCCCTCTGGAGCTAATGTCCAGTAGCCTAAGAAGCCCAATCCACTCTGCACGCAGGTGAGTTCGCTTCTTCTTCCCTTAGTCCCTCGATGCAGTGAGCCTGTTGCCAGCAGGTCTCACTGAAAATATAAACCTAAACTAAAACTTTCACAAAGAGCTCAGGAGAGCCCCTAGTGTGCACCCTTCTCGTCGGGCACAGAAATCTAACTGAGGCTTGGAGGAGGGTCATAGGGGGAGGAGCCAGTGCACACCAGGTGATCCTAAAGCTTTCTTTAGATGTGCCCAGTCTCCTGCGGAGCCGCTATTCCCCATGGTCCTTACGGAGTCCCCAGCATCCACTAGGACGTCAGAGAAATCACGTTAGATGTTACTATGGGAATCAGGTTTTCACCTACAGATCATGATACACTGGAACATTCAATATTTGAAGAATTCAATCAGTCTAATCACAGATACATGCATATTCTGAATTATAATATGACAAGAAAAAGACAATGAAGAAGATGATTAAGCATATAATTGGAATGAAAAATACACTGTTTTCCTAAATTTCCCTAGATAAATTGTCCCAATCTTCACTGGCAATATATGTTGAAGCTCATGGATTCTACAGAGCCACAGTGTTGCAATGGGGGCTGTGGTACACTGAACTTGTTGCACAAGGGATTAAGATCCTTTGGGATCCTTTTAAGATCCTGGCAGTCGAGATCCTGGCAGTTGAAATACCAACAGTACTCAGAATGCGGATGCTGGGATCCCAACATTGTCCACAATCCCGGCGCCAGGATCCCGAACGATGCTTGCACAGGCCACTGGAGAGGCAAACCACTGGGGAGGGGGTTTAGGCTGCGTGGGGAGGGTTAGGCTGCAGGGGAGGGTTAGGGTTATTGTAGAAATGTGATATACCAAGATATATCCAAACAGGCGCTACTCAGAGCTGGTTTTCCTAGCAGCTGTTTATTAGGAGATAGTCACTCTCCACACAATGGAAATACACAAAAACAACACAGCGCTTGTAATAATAATTTGTATGAACAATACTGTATCTAGGTAATCTAAAAATTCTATTTATTAAAAAATAAATGATTAAAAATACATAAGAATTGTGGCTGACTTTCAAACATTTACTGTATACAACCTGTTAAGAACATGGTTATTCAAACAACCAGCAACAAATTTTGATAATACCGTGCAACTTTATGATAACGTCCTCCTTTTTAGATCATATAGCAGGGACTTTTTGTGCAGTTCTGTGGATTAAAGTCCAGTATAAACGTTTTTTATGGTTATGAACCAATGGCAGAAGTCCCCAACGTTATTAATATTTACCGGTCCTGAGGTAATTATAAAGGGAAAGATCCTTTTTAGCGCAGACCCTCTTCATCCGATATAACACCGATGTGGCACAGGATTACAACGCAGGATTACAACGCATTTATTGGAGTCCCTCTAACCTCTATTTCTGCTCCTCCTTGATCTAAGGGACTCTGTGGATTTTCATATTGGCTACCCACTGGACGAATTTGGATACATCTGGTCCAAGAAATAGACAGTATAGAAGCATCGGGTGCTATCCTACTGTACTAGTGTTCTTTGTACTTGTTTATTGGTGCACTCTTTGTGGGCCTAACCCTCAAGATGAGCAGGGAACTGTGGGGGAAGAGCACCAGGACCAGGCTCAGCAGGGACATCCTCATTGCTCCTGAGTGTGCCCCCACATTCTCAAACCCACCCGTACTATGATCTTATCAAAATAATGTTATCCCAAGTTTCCTTCTGCCACTGGTTACCTGCTATTGTATATTCCCTCTCCCCCCCTCCCCCCCCCCCCCCGGTGTTGTTGGGTATTTTTTTCTCTTCCACCCTACTGTGTGCTTTTCATGTAATGTTTACTTCCACTGATTGCACACCCTGCCATTGCGCCCAACATACAGGGTACATCATACTACTACATAAGTGTCAGTTTTCCCATATACAGTATGTACTGGGCCCTTGTATGGCCCACCTCTCACAATGTAACCTTCGAAGTGCGCCCTACATGGCTGCCTCATCTGGTACGCTTGTGGATGGGATGACAAATACATGGACCTGGTGGTTTTGTTGGAACCCTACTCTGAACTGTACGACTCTGAAATCACCCCCATTTTGTGTCATCTTTTCTAGGGGTAGACTATTCCACACTGGGTAATCTTACACTGTGCGACCAAGATGGCTGCCGCACCTGGTACCTTGTGAGGGTGGAATACACAACCCTTGGAAGTTATTACCCAAAATGCCTACACCAATCATGCATTATGCTTCTGTGTGCTTAAGGTTTTCTTTTATGTCTGTGTGGCTGATCTATTGCTGTATTACTCAAATCTTCTGTATTATGTGAATTGTTTTTGATGTCGGTAAAGCGCCTTGAGTACTGTTGGAGAAAGAGCGCTATATAAATAAAATTATTATTATTATTATCTTATAGTACTGCGGGTTTAATAATGAAACAAATACCATTTAATAGTTGTTAAGTAAACGCTCGCAACGGTTTAGTGTAAGGAATACAATTCCTGGCTTCTGTCCTGTATGTCAGTGTGTATGTGCATACGTGGGGTGTAGTATGTTATGCCGGCGGTCGGGCTCCCGGCGGCCAGCATACCGGCGCCGGAATCACGACCTCCGGCATATCGACAGCTGGGCGAGCGCAAATGAGCCCCTTGTGGGCTCACTGCACTCGCCATGCTGCAGGCACGGTGACGCACTATGTGTGCCACGCTATCTATTCTCCCTCCAGTAGGGTTGTGGACCCCCATGAGGGAAAAAAGCTGTCGGTATACCGGTGGTCGGGATTCCAGCGCCGGTATGCTGGTTGTCGGGAGCCCAGCCGCCTGCAAACTGAAGACCACCCAAGTGCGTGTGTGTCCCAGATTCCTCATCATAACACCCCTGCAGTCCCAATAACTACTCTTGTTACCACTTTTACTACTCAATTGTATGCATCACACCCAGGGGCGGATCCAGAAAAAAATTACAGGGGGGGCACCATAAGGGGCGTGGCTTCATTGGAATGGGCGTGGCTTCATTTGAATGGGCGTGGTATTGCAGGAAAAGACTACCTTATACCCCAGTTTTGCAACCTGCACGCCCAGACGTTGGCCACCACAGGAAAGAAAAATAATCCTGATTCATGCCCCTTACATTATTTGTCATTTTTCCTCCTTATAGTAATGCCCAGAATACATTATGCCACATACTGCAATGGCCCTTAGACATTATGCCACACACAATAATGCACATGACACAGTATGCACACACCGTAATGCCCCCGACACATTATGCCACACACCGTAATGCCCCCGACACATTATGCCACACACTATAATGCCTGTGACACATTATGACAGGAATTGCAATGCCCGTTATACATTATGCTACACACTGCACTGCCCCTGATACATTATAGCACATACAATGTCTGTGACACATTATGCCACACACTGCAATGACCTTGAGACATTATACCACAATGCCCGTGATATAGTATACCATACACCGTAATCCCTGTGACACATACCGCAATGCCCGTTATACCCTATGCCACACACCGCAATGCCCGTTATATATTATGCCACACTGCAATGACCCTGAGACATTATACCACATACCACAATGCCCGTGATATAGTATACCACACACCGTAATGCCTGACACATTATGACACACACCGCAATGTCCGTGATACATTATGCCACACACTGTAATGACCCTGAGACATTATACCACATATCACAATGCCAGCGATATAGTATACCATACACCGTAATGCCTGTGACACATTATGACACACACCGCAATGTCCGTGATACATTATGCCACACACCGTAATGCCCATTACACATTAAGTCCTACAGTAAGGCTTCTAATTACTTTTCAAATACCTGCTCGTTGTCAGGGGTTTCATGCACTGGGTGTCATGCTCGTTGCCAGGGGTTTCATGCTCTTGGTTCCATGCACGGTGCCAGGGGTTTTCATGCTCAGGGTGTCATGCTCGTTGCCAGGGGTTTCATGCACTGGGTGTCATGCTCGTTGCCAGGGGTTTCATGCACTGGGTGTCATTGCTCGTTGCCAGGGGTTTCATGCACTGGGTGTCATGCTCGTTGCTAGGTGGTAGTCCTTGTTGCTAGGGCTGTGCTCCCAGTGCCACATATGTCCCCAGTGCCAGATATTCCCCCACGGTGCCAGGTACTCACATGCCCCCAGTGCCAAATATAGCCCCCCCCCCCATGTGCCAGGTACACATATACCCCCCCAGTGCCACATATGCCCCCAGTGCCAGATATTCCCCGACAGTGCCACATATGCCCCCAGTGCCAGATATCCCCCCCCAGTGCTATATATGCCCCCAGTGCCACATATGCCCCAGTGCCAGATATTCCCCCCCAGTGCCACATATGCCCCCAGTGCCAGATATTCCCCCCCCCCAGTGCCACATATGCCCCCAGTGCCAGATATCCCCCCCCCCCCCCAGTGCCACATATGCCCCAGTGCCAGATATCCCCCCCCCAGTGCCACATATGCCCCCAGTGCCAGATATCCCCCCCCCCAGTGCCACATATGCCCCCAGTGCCAGATATTCCCCCCCCCAGTGCCATATATGCCCCCAGTGACAGATATTCCCCCAGTGCCATATATGTCCCCAGTGCCAGATATTCTCCCCCCCCCTTCCTGCCAAATATGCCCCCAGTGCCAGATATTCCCCCCCAGTGCCAGATATGCCCCCTCAGTGCGTCCCCCCCCCCGCTTCCTCCGCCGCCGCTGCTCCCCCCGCTCCCCTGCTGTTAGGAGGGACACGGAGGGCACAGTGCACGCCTCCCTGTGTCCCTCCTGTGTCTCCGGCGGCCGCGGGTCACTCTAATAAAGGAAGTGCTCACGAACGGCACTTCCCAGGAGGGACACAGGGAGGCGTGCACTGTGCCCTCCGTGTCCCTCCTAACAGCAGGGGAGGAAACGAGACTGCAGACTGACATGCGGACGCTCGTCCGCATGTCAGTCTGACTGCACTAAATCAGTGGCGCCCCCGCAGCCCCTCGCCCCCAAGCCACCGCGTGCGCATAAAATAAAAATACACAAATCAACTAAAAATGACAGGGGGGGCACGTGCCTTGGTGCCCCCCCCCTAAATCCGCCACTGATCACACCTGTATAGCCTGCATGCCTATTATTGCACATGTAGTACTGTAGGAAGTCTAGGAGGACTCCCATGTGGCTGACTACATCCCCTCCACATCATCATGGGTGGGTATTTCAGGTCCAAGCCTTTACAATAGAGATGTGCGCCAGCCCAAATCTTGGGTTTTGGACTTTGATTTTGGATCTGTATCTCCATCATCTTTTGAATTTGTATTGGTTTTGCCCCAAATGCCCTTGTGGGTTTTGGTTTTGGATCTGTATTTAAAAAACAAAACAAAACATAAAAACAGCTAAAATCACATAATTTTGGCCTGTTTTTGTTCCTACAGTATTATTAACCTCAATGGCATTCATTTCCACTCATTTCCAGTAAATTTTAACCACCTCACAACATTGTTTTCATCCATTTTAGGCCAAAGGCTGCAGTAAGCTGGCTGCTTACTAACCAACAGAGCAGCACATCTATGACACATTGTCACACAGCAGTGCAGAAATGAAAAGTGGTGCAAGATGGAATTGTCCTTGGGCCCTCCCTCCCACCCTTATGTTGGATACTGAAAAGGACATGCACAGTGTAACAAACCAAGCACTTCAATGACAGGGAATGACACTGTATTGGCTGAAGTGCTTGCTTTGTTTGGGACCCTACAAAATAATTTTTTGGAAGGACTGCGGCCGATCTCTAATGAGGAAGTTGATGATTAGGTTGTTAATTACATAATCTTGTAAAATAAATTTCATAAAATTGCCGCAAATTACGGAACATGTAGAAGGTGCCTAGATGGCTAACATCCCTACCTCTACTAACTTTGACCTCACAAATGGAGATGTCTTCACAATCATTGTCAGGATTTGTGGAAAAATAATTCCACACCCTAGAAGTGGCTTTTTTGTTCTTATGCCCAGGCATCACAATGGCTTTCTTTTTATCACGGGCAAGAAGTGCAGCCACTGGTGGCTGACTTACACACACAACATAATCAACATCCTCAGCATCAGATAGTAGTAGTACACACTTATCCCGCTTATCCTGTTCCACTTCTACACATGAATCCACAATTTCTATTATGCCCTCATCACCATCTTTACTTATACTGCTCCCCACATGTGCAGGTGGTGTGGAAATGGTGAAAGGAGATGAAAGAGGCCTCTCTATGAGGACAGTGTAGGAAATGTCAGACTCACACAAAGCTAACGTGGTGACCCCAAACGTTCCTCTGGAATGTGTGACTGTTCTGGATGCACAGTTTGTTCTACTGCTTTAGTTGTTTTCATTTTTTTTACACCTCCTCTAAACTCTAAATGAAAAGTTCTTGTATCTTCATGTGAAGCAGAAGAAGATGCCTCACTGACAGTTGCAGAACCACCACTTATAAGTAAAAGTCAAGGCCTGAGTCTTTCCTTGCCACTTTGTGTGGTGAATAGCATATTGCCAATTTTATGTTTCTTTACAGCTAATTTTCCTTTTGATGTTTTTTCTTTACCACTGTAAAATTATATTGCTCATTTAATTTTATGTGCCCTGACTTAACCTGGCTATGCCCTGGGGCATTGGCCTTAGTAGATGACGTTGACGGACTTGTATTGTCATGGCTGGTGGAAGCACCTGCACCACTAGTATGTGCTTCCTGCTCTCCTCTCAATTGTTCATCCTGCATATCTATCCACAAACACAAATTAAGTGGGGTACAGCACACACCACAATTTGTACAAAAATGTACCACCTTCAGTGTCACAATACGTGTATGCGTTAGATATAGTAATCAAACACTGCAGTTTAATTTCACCAACAGTGTCGCACAATGGCCCTCTGTCAAAGTCGAAAAATATTGCAGTACACACATTACGTACAAACTACACACAGATGGCCTCCGCGCGTGTACTTGTTCTGCCGTGCATGCACATATCCGCAATTTGCGTATGGTCGCTCCCGCGGTCCTGCGCATTAGCGCGTGGTATGAGTATTTACGGTAGAGTTTGTAAACGCATGGAAAGTTTTCAAAACACATTACATATTTAATCCAAATAGTGCACAATGTAAACATAGTCTCCCTGCACCACATCAGAAAGTAACAGCAGTTTAAATGGTAACAGAACAAAGGGATTCACCTTTACAGGATAGGAGGGGACAGAACAAGGTTATAAGGTGGTGTTTGGTATCCAGCTGTAGGGTATATTAAGGGTGACATTCCGGTGTTGGTTTGAGGAAGATCGCATGTTCCTGTGGATAGTTATGTGCAGGAGCAGAATATAGATATAAACTGTATTTACTGTACATTATGTATGCAGCGGGAATCCAGAGGAGACCACCCACAAGAGCAGTTGGAAAAGACATCGCCCACCTATTCAAACTGACCTATGACATCTCCTGTACTGTAAATGACCATCCCTGTGTCCAATGGACAAAGAGATTACAGTATCCAATGTGTTAAGTTTTGGATGAATTGTATAAAGAGAGCCTGCTGCAGGCCTGGTCAGACACAAGACTCACAACGTTATCTATCAGATGACGGAGGACCAGACTGGGTAGCGCGGCGAATCCACTCACGTATGTAACATTGATTGTAGCCATTATTCTGTTGTATTGTATTGTTTATATTGTAACCCCCTTTCAGCAATTATACGCTGTGGTGTCGGAACCCAGTGGTTTAACTACAAACTGGTGTTGTGTCTTCCTTTCCCTGCTAAGGTTTAAAGTGTATTACTATCGCATTGCATTGCTGTAAAAGGTTTAAAATGTATCTCTGGGTGTGTACGCACTGCGTGTACTTTGTACCGTCAGCGCGGCGTGTGTATGCAAAGTCCGTACACTGTACGGGACTCTGTACGCAAACAGTGTACAATGTACGTAGGGTGTGTATTAAGTTTAGCGGCCGCAGCGGCTTCATGGTAAAGTGTATTTGAAGTGTGTATAAGGTATAGCTTTTCATTCCTGCATATAAATCGTCATTATCAATTGGGTGCTCGTCCGGGATATCATGGTTTTAATGATGCACTGTACATTACAAACGCGGCTGTAATTGACCGGCTCCAATGGACGCATTGAGAAGCTGATGAAAATAACATCCACGTTAATGTATTGTTGTGGTATCAGTAAGCCGCTGATATGAAATTCAAGGGACAATGCGTTTCTCATAATATTTAAGATGCTAAAATGTATTTTTATTGTTGCAAAACAAGGTTCAAATAAGTCATATTGTGTTTGATTCAGATTGGATTGTTTATCTGTTAAGTATATTTCTCTATCGTCCTAGTGGATGCTGGGGTTCCTGAAAGGACCATGGGGAATAGCGGCTCCGCAGGAGACAGGGCACAAAAAGTAAAGCTTTCCGATCAGGTGGTGTGCACTGGCTCCTCCCCCTATGACCCTCCTCCAAGCCTCAGTTAGATTTTTGTGCCCGGCCGAGAAGGGTGCAATCTAGGTGGCTCTCCTAAAGAGCTGCTTAGAAAAGTTTAGCTTAGGTTTTTTATTTTACAGTGAGTCCTGCTGGCAACAGGATCACTGCAACGAGGGACTTAGGGGAGAAGAAGTGAACTCACCTGCGTGCAGGATGGATTGGCTTCTTGGCTACTGGACATCAGCTCCAGAGGGACGATCACAGGTACAGCCTGGATGGTCACCGGAGCCTCGCCGCCGGCCCCCTTGCAGATGCTGAAACAAGAAGAGGTCCAGAATCGGCGGCAGAAGACTCCTCAGTCTTCTAAAGGTAGTGCACAGCACTGCAGCTGTGCGCCATTTTCCTCTCAGCACACTTCACAGGGCAGTCACTGAGGGTGCAGGGCGCTGGGAGGGGAGCGCCCTGGGAGGCAAATGAAAACCTATTTGGCTAAAAAATACCTCACATATAGCCTCCGGGGGCTATATGGAGATATTTAACCCCTGCCAGAATCCACTAAAGAGCGGGAGACGAGCCCGCCGTAAAAGGGGCGGGGCCTATCTCCTCAGCACACAGCGCCATTTTCCTTACACAGCTCCGCTGGTCAGGACGGCTCCCAGGTCTCTCCCCTGCACTGCACTACAGAAACAGGGTAAAACAAGAGAGGGGGGGCAAAATAGTGGCAAAAATTATATTATAAAAGCAGCTATACAGGGAGCACTTATTATAAGGCTATCCCTGTCATATATAGCGCTTTGGTGTGTGCTGGCAGACTCTCCCTCTGTCTCCCCAAAGGGCTAGTGGGGTCCTGTCTTCGTTAAGAGCATTCCCTGTGTGTCTGCTGTGTGTCGGTACGTGTGTGTCGACATGTATGAGGACGATATTGGTGTGGAGGCGGAGCAATTGCCAAATATGGGGATGTCACCTCCTAGGGGGTCGACACCAGAATGGATGCCTTTATTTTTGGAATTACGGGATAGTGTCAACACGCTAAAGCAGTCGTTTGACGACATGAGACGGCCGGACAATCAATTAGTGCCTGTCCAGGCGCCTCAAACACCGTCAGGGGCTGTAAAACGCCCTTTGCCTCAGTCGGTCGACACAGACCCAGACACAGGCACTGATTCCAGTGGCGACGGTGACGAATCAACCGTATTTTCCAGTAGGGCCACACGTTATATGATTTTGGCAATGAAGGAGGCGTTACATTTAGCTGATACTACAGGTACCACTAAACAGGGTATTATGTGGGGTGTGAAAAAACTACCTATAGTTTTTCCTGAATCAGAAGAACTAAATGAGGTGTGTGATGAAGCGTGGGTTGCCCCCGATAAAAAGATGCTAATTTCAAAGAAGTTATTGGCTTTATACCCTTTCCCGCCAGAGGTTAGGGCGCGCTGGGAAACACCTCCTAGGGTGGACAAGGCGCTCACACGCTTATCTAAACAAGTGGCGTTACCCTCTCCTGAGACGGCCGCACTTAAAGATCCAGTAGATAGGAGGATGGAAAATATCCAAAAAAGTATATACACACATACAGGTGTTATACTACGACCAGCTATAGCGACAGCCTGGATGTGCAGTGCTGGAGTAGCTTGGTCAGAGTCCCTGATTGAAAATATTGATACCCTGGATAGGGACAATGTTTTACTGTCTTTAGAGCAAATAAAGGATGCATTTCTTTATATGCGTGATGCACAGAGGGATATCTGCACACTGGCATCACGGGTAAGTGCTATGTCCATTTCGGCCAGAAGAAGTTTATGGACGCGACAGTGGTCAGGCGATGCGGACTCAAAACGGCATATGGAAGTTTTGCCGTATAAAGGGGAGGAGTTATTTGGAGTCGGTCTATCAGATTTGGTGGCCACGGCTACAGCCGGGAAATCCACCTTTTTACCTCAAGTTACTCCCCAACAGAAAAAGACACCGACTTTTCAACCGCAGCCCTTTCGTTCCTTTAAAAACAAGAGAGCAAAGGGATATTCATATCTGCCACGAGGCAGAGGAAGGGGGAAGAGACAGCAACAGGCAGCTCCTTCCCAGGAACAGAAGCCCTCCTCCGCTTCTACAAAAGCCTCAGCATGACGCTGGGGCTTCTCAAGCGGACTCGGGGGCGGTGGGCGGTCGTCTCAAGACTTTCAGCGCGCAGTGGGCTCACTCGCAGGTAGATCCCTGGATCCTGCAGATAATATCTCAGGGATACAGGTTGGAACTAGAGACAGATCCACCTCGCCGTTTCCTTAAGTCTGCTTTACCAACGTCCCCCTCCGAAAGGGAGACGGTCTTGGAAGCCATTCACAAGCTGTACTCTCAGCAGGTGATAGTCAAGGTACCTCTTCTACAACAAGGAAAGGGGTATTATTCCACTCTATTTGTGGTACCGAAGCCGGATGGCTCGGTAAGACCTATTCTAAATCTGAAGTCCTTGAACCTGTACATAAAGAAGTTCAAGTTCAAGATGGAGTCACTCAGAGCAGTGATAGCGAACCTGGAAGAAGGGGACTTTATGGTATCCTTGGACATCAAGGATGCGTACCTCCACGTTCCAATTTACCCCTCACACCAGGGGTACCTCAGGTTCGTCGTACAAAACTGTCACTATCAGTTTCAGACGCTGCCGTTCGGATTGTCCACGGCACCTCGGGTCTTTACAAAGGTAATGGCCGAGATGATGATTCTTCTTCGAAGAAAAGGCGTATTAATTATCCCATACTTGGACGATCTCCTGATAAGGGCAAGGTCCAGAGAACAGCTAGAGATGGGATTAGCACTGTCTCAAGAAGTGCTCAAACAGCACGGGTGGATTCTGAATATTCCAAAATCCCAGTTAATGCCAACAACTCGTCTGCTTTTCCTAGGGATGATTCTGGACACGGTTCAGAAAAAGGTTTTTCTCCCGGAGGAAAAAGCCAAGGAGTTATCCGAGCTTGTCAGGAACCTCCTAAAACCAGGAAAGGTGTCTGTACATCAATGCACAAGAGTCCTGGGAAAAATGGTGGCTTCTTACGAAGCAATTCCATTTGGCAGATTCCACGCAAGAATTTTCCAGAGGGATCTGTTGGACAAATGGTCAGGGTCGCATCTTCAGATGCACCAGCGGATAACCCTGTCTCCAAGGACAAGGGTATCTCTTCTGTGGTGGTTGCAGAGTGCTCATCTATTGGAGGGCCGCAGATTCGGCATACAGGATTGGATCCTGGTGACCACGGACGCCAGCCTGAGAGGCTGGGGAGCAGTCACACAAGGAAGAAACTTCCAGGGAGTGTGGACGAGCCTGGAAACGTCTCTTCACATAAACATTCTGGAACTAAGAGCAATCTACAATGCTCTAAGCCAGGCAGAACCTCTGCTTCAGGGAAAACCGGTGTTGATCCAGTCGGACAACATCACGGCAGTCGCCCATGTGAACAGACAGGGCGGCACAAGAAGCAGGAGTGCAATGGCAGAAGCTGCAAGGATTCTTCGCTGGGCAGAGAATCATGTGATAGCACTGTCAGCAGTGTTCATCCCGGGAGTGGACAACTGGGAAGCAGACTTCCTCAGCAGACACGACCTTCACCCGGGAGAGTGGGGACTTCATCCAGAAGTCTTCCACATGCTGGTAACCCGTTGGGAAAGACCAATGGTGGACATGATGGCGTCTCGCCTCAACAAAAAACTGGACAGGTATTGCGCCAGGTCAAGAGATCCGCAGGCAATAGCTGTGGACGCGCTGGTAACGCCTTGGGTGTACCAGTCGGTGTATGTGTTTCCTCCTCTGCCTCTCATACCAAAAGTATTGAGAATTATACGGCAAAGAGGCGTAAGAACGATACTAGTGGTTCCGGATTGGCCAAGAAGGACTTGGTACCCGGAACTTCAAGAGATGATCACGGAAGATCCGTGGCCTCTACCTCTAAGGAGGGACTTGCTTCAGCAGGGTCCCTGTCTGTTTCAAGACTTACCGCGGCTGCGTTTGACGGCATGGCGGTTGAACGCCGGATCCTAAAGGAAAAAGGCATGCCGGAAGAAGTCATTCCTACTTTGATTAAAGCAAGGAAGGAAGTAACCGTGCAACATTATCACCGCATTTGGCGAAAATATGTTGCGTGGTGCGAGGATCGGAGTGCTCCGACGGAGGAATTTCATCTGGGTCGATTCCTACATTTCCTGCAATCAGGATTGTCTATGGGTCTCAAATTGGGATCTATTAAGGTTCAAATTTCGGCCCTGTCGATTTTCTTCCAGAAAGAATTGGCTTCAGTCCCTGAAGTCCAGACTTTTGTTAAGGGAGTGCTGCATATACAGCCTCCTGTGGTGCCTCCAGTGGCACCGTGGGATCTCAATGTGGTTTTGGACTTTCTAAAATCTCATTGGTTTGAACCACTAAAAAATGTGGATTTGAAATATCTCACATGGAAAGTGACCATGCTACTAGCCCTGGCTTCGGCCAGGAGAGTGTCAGAACTGGCATCTTTATCTTACAAAAGCCCATATCTGATTTTCCATTCGGACAGGGCGGAACTGCGGACTCGTCCGCATTTTCTCCCTAAGGTGGTGTCAGCATTTCATCTGAACCAGCCTATTGTAGTGCCTGCGGCTACAAGTGACTTGGAGGACTCCAAATTACTGGACGTTGTCAGAGCATTGAAAATATATATTGCAAGGACAGCTGGAGTCAGAAAATCTGACTCGTTGTTTATATTGTATGCACCCAACAAGATGGGTGCTCCTGCGTCTAAGCAGACGATTGCTCGTTGGATCTGTAGCACAATCCAACTTGCACATTCTGTGGCAGGCCTGCCACAGCCTAAATCTGTAAAGGCCCACTCCACAAGGAAGGTGGGCTCATCTTGGGCGGCTGCCCGAGGGGTCTCGGCATTACAACTTTGCCGAGCAGCTACGTGGTCAGGGGAGAACACGTTTGTAAAATTTTACAAATTTGATACTCTGGCTAAGGAGGACCTGGAGTTCTCTCATTCGGTGCTGCAGAGTCATCCGCACTCTCCCGCCCGTTTGGGAGCTTTGGTATAATCCCCATGGTCCTTTCAGGAACCCCAGCATCCACTAGGACGATAGAGAAAATAAGAATTTACTTACCGATAATTCTATTTCTCGGAGTCCGTAGTGGATGCTGGGCGCCCATCCCAAGTGCGGATTATCTGCAATAATTGTACATAGTTATTGTTAACTAATTCGGGTTATTGTTGTAGGGAGCCATCTTTCAGAGGCTCCTCTGTTATCATACTGTTAACTGGGTTTAGATCACAAGTTGTACGGTGTGATTGGTGTGGCTGGTATGAGTCTTACCCGGGATTCAAAATTCCTCCCTTATTGTGTACGCTCGTCCGGGCACAGTACCTAACTGAGGCTTGGAGGAGGGTCAGAGGGGGAGGAGCCAGTGCACACCACCTGATCGGAAAGCTTTACTTTTTGTGCCCTGTCTCCTGCGGAGCCGCTATTCCCCATGGTCCTTTCAGGAACCCCAGCATCCACTACGGACTCCGAGAAATAGAATTATCGGTAAGTAAATTCTTATTTTAAAAGTTGCTGCATAGCCTTGATATAGTTTTTTTTAACTCAGGCCTAAAAATAACTTCTGGTGCTTGTATGATTGTGATTTTTTGTGACAAAGGAAGCCGCATGGTCTGTCCTCTGTTTTGGACTATCCACATGGCCTGTCCACCATTTTGTGTAACCCTCATGGATGTGGAATGGGGAGGAGCAGCGGCCATTTTGGAAGGTCATTTTTCTAAATGGCTGATTTTCGGTCTGCTCAGAATAATCAGCTTTCCTTGGTCACATGAAACACGATTTATGAGTTACCAATGCATTTATTTAACCCATGCCATAGTCAATTACAAATAGTTTCAATGGGGCCTAGTGAAAGTTAATAGTGAGATGAATACTTAATGTAAGAATTACACAGATATAAACAAAGGTTTTTTTTTCTTTTACCTCTAGGATTCAGTTAACTCTGCTTGCTATAAGATAGCCATTGAAATGCAAATTAACCTGTGTACCTGCTTTTTCTTAGCAGTGAAAAAACACTTTTACAGGCAGCCAAAAGCACATAGCATTGATATGCAAATTAGAAGCACTGAATGGGTAAATGAGTCTCATAGGAGACCAGTGAATGGTACATATATATAATATTATAATTATGTATGTGTTTATATCAATGTATGTTCTGCAAGATGGCTATCCAATCTGAATCATATCATTTAAATTATTGATCATTGCTAGATTCATTTAGACCTGTGTGAAACCGGAGATATTTGTTGCTATATAGTTAAAACTAAAATAAATATTTAAGGAAGTAAGCGTAAAGCTCAAACACAGGTCTGGCCCAGTCGTAATAGGGTTTATACAGAAAGAAACTGTGTTGTGTTTAGTGGGCAATAGTAGTTTTATTGCTCACATTTATAGAGTTGTATGATTTGTGCTATTGCGGACGTACGGTTTTGTACACGTGTCTCGGACAAAGTAAGGAACTGCACATGCGGCGTAAGAGACACACACGGTCGCGTGTTTACGCAAATTGCATAAGAGTACGGTCGCTAAGTACAAATAACACAATAGTTTGTTTAGTTTAAAGGTGGGACAGTAGCCACGCTACAATAGCACAAAACTACCCGGTTTCTAAAACAAATTAAGTATAAAAAAACAAAATTTAGTATAAATAATTTTTTTAATTGCCTCTGGGGGTAAAGCTGCCAACTTGAATGAATCCAAATTTTCTGTACAGAAAAACAAAGTGTATTTGAGTGAGCGAACGCAGGAGTGAGTGGATACTGAACCCAAGAACTGAAGTGGTCTGAAGTGGTCTGAAGTGGTAACACTGGGTTAGTAGAGGCCCGGTGGCGTAGGGTTCGCTACCCTGCGTTATTAGGAACTGAAGTGGGTTGAAGTGGTCTGAAGTGATCCCATACAACTAAAGTGGTATGGAGTGGTCTAGGCTAAAGTGGTCAACAGCAATCGTAGGGCATATAGATAACTAGTCTCTACAGGTTGTGCTATTGCATCACATAAGCGTTCGATACTGTACCACACATGAGACTTATCTACAAGCTACAAGAATCAGGGCTAGGAAGCACAATATGCACTTGGGTCAAAAACTGGTTAGATAATAGGAAGCAGCGCGTTGTGGTTAATGGATCTTTTTCAACTTGGACTGAAGTGCTAAGTGGTGTGCCGCAAGGCTCAGTATTAGGACCGCTATTGTTCAATATTTTCATTAACGACCTAACAGAAGGTCTAGAGAGCATGGTGTCAATTTTTGCAGATGATACCAAATTGTGTAAGGCTATAAATACAGAGGAGGATGCCGAGTCTCTTCAGAATGACTTAGTTAAATTAGAAGCATGGGCAGCCAAATGGAGAATGCGCTTCAACACAGACAAGTGTAAGGTAATGCACTGTGGTAACAAGAACTTAAATTACACCTACCTACTAAATGGGGTAAAATTAGGGGATTCTGTACTGGAAAAGGACTTAGGTGTCCTCATAGATAGCAAGCTAAGCAGTAGTACCCAAAGTAGGACTGCAGCAAAGAAGGCTAATAAGATATTAGCATGCATAAAACGGGGTATTGATGCTAGGGACGAGAGTATTATACTCCCGTTATATAAATCACTAGTGAGGCCACACCTTGAATACTGTGTACAATTCTGGGCACCGTACTACAAAAAGGATATCCTTGAGCTTGAAAAGGTACAGAGGAGGGCGACCAAACTAATTAAGGGCATGGAGACGATGGAATACAAGGAAAGGCTTGAAAGACTAGGCATGTTTACATTGGAAAAGCGGAGACTAAGAGGGGATATGATCAACATCTACAAATATATAAGGGGACAATACACAGAGCTTGCCCGGGACCTGTTTTTGGTTAGATCAACACAGAGGACTCGTGGACACTCGCTCAGGTTAGAGGAGAGGAGATTCCGCACAATACGGCGTAAAGGCTTTTTCACGGTAAGGACAATACATGTTTGGAATTCCCTGCCCGAGGGAGTTGTAATGGCGGAATCTGTCAACACCTTTAAGAATGGGTTAGATAAATTCCTAATGGATAAGGATATCCAGGGGTATGGTGCATAGTCATGCATTATAGTTACTATAAATAGGGATAAAATGGAACGGCTGACAGCAGCATCAGTCAGAAATTTTAGTCAAATCATCATGCATAGGAGACCACAAATAGGTTGAACTCGATGGACAATTGTCTTTTTTCAACCTCAGATACTATGTTACTATGTTACTATGTCCGTGTGTTCTGCACAGCACAATGTGATACCATTGTGTCATATGCGCTGTGGGAGAGCATTAGAGATGAGCGCCTGAAATTTTTCGGGTTTTGTGTTTTGGTTTTGGGTTCGGTTCCGCGGCCGTGTTTTGGGTTCGAACGCGTTTTGGCAAAACCTCACCGAATTTTTTTTGTCGGATTCGGGTGTTTTGGATTCGGGTGTTTTTTTCAAAAAACACTAAAAAACAGCTTAAATCATAGAATTTGGGGGTCATTTTGATCCCAAAGTATTATTAACCTCAAAAACCATAATTTACACTCATTTTCAGTCTATTCTGAATACCTCACACCTCACAATATTATTTTTAGTCCTAAAATTTGCACCAAGGTCGCTGTGTGAGTAAGATAAGCGACCCTAGTGGCCGACACAAACACCGGGCCCATCTAGGAGTGGCACTGCAGTGTCACGCAGGATGTCCCTTCCAAAAAACCCTCCCCAAACAGCACATGACGCAAAGAAAAAAAGAGGCGCAATGAGGTAGCTGTGTGAGTAAGATTAGCGACCCTAGTGGCCGACACAAACACCGGGCCCATCTAGGAGTGGCACTGCAGTGTCACGCAGGATGTCCCTTCCAAAAAACCCTCCCCAAACAGCACATGACGCAAAGAAAAAAAGAGGCGCAATGAGGTAGCTGTGTGAGTAAGATTAGCGACCCTAGTGGCCGACACAAACACCGGGCCCATCTAGGAGTGGCACTGCAGTGTCACGCAGGATGTCCCTTCCAAAAAACCCTCCCCAAACAGCACATGACGCAAAGAAAAAAAGAGGCGCAATGAGGTAGCTGTGTGAGTAAGATTAGCGACCCTAGTGGCCGACACAAACACCGGGCCCATCTAGGAGTGGCACTGCAGTGTCACGCAGGATGTCCCTTCCAAAAAACCCTCCCCAAACAGCACATGACGCAAAGAAAAAAAGAGGCGCAATGAGGTAGCTGTGTGAGTAAGATTAGCGACCCTAGTGGCCGACACAAACACCGGGCCCATTTAGGAGTGGCACTGCAGTGTCACGCAGGATGTCCCTTCCAAAAAACCCTCCCCAATCAGCACATGATGCAAAGAAAAAGGTTAGGTGGTATACAATTATGGACGGACTGCCTGCCGAGTGCAGACACAGAGGTAGCCACAGCCGTGAACTACCGTACTGTACTGTGTCTGCTGCTAATATAGACTGGTTGATAAAGAGATGTCGTAGTAGTATGTATGTATAAAGAAGAAAAAAAAACCACGGTTAGGTGGTATACAATTATGGACGGACTGCCTGCCGAGTGCAGACACAGAGGTAGCCACAGCCGTGAACTACCGTACTGTGTCTGCTGCGACTGGATGATAAATGATATAAAAAATATATATATATCACTACTGCAGCCGGACAGGTATATATTATATATTATATAATGACGGACCTGCTGGACACTGTCTGTCAGCAGAATGAGTTTTATTTTTATAGAATAAAAAAAACAACAACACACAAGTGAAGTCACACGACGAGTGTTTAACTTTTTCAGGCAATCACAATATAAGTATACTACTAACTATACTGGTGGTCAGTGTGGTCAGGTCACTGGTCAGTCACACTGGCAGTGGCACTCCTGCAGCAAAAGTGTGCACTGTTTAATTTTAATATAATATTATGTACTCCTGGCTCCTGCTATAACCTATAACTGGCACTGCAGTGCTCCCCAGTCTCCCCCACAATTATAAGCTGTGTGAGCTGAGCAGTCAGACAGATATATAATATATATAGATGATGCAGCACACTGGGCTGAGCCTGAGCAGTGCACACAGATATGGTATGTGACTGAGTCACTGTGTGTATCGCTTTTTTCAGGCAGAGAACGGATATATTAAATAAACTGCACTGTCTGGTGGTCACTCACTATATAATATTATGTACTCCTGGCTCCTGCTATAACCTATAACTGGCACTGCAGTGCTCCCCAGTCTCCCCCACAATTATAAGCTGTGTGAGCTGAGCAGTCAGACAGATATATAATATATATAGATGATGCAGCACACTGGGCTGAGCCTGAGCAGTGCACACAGATATGGTATGTGACTGAGTCACTGTGTGTATCGCTTTTTTCAGGCAGAGAACGGATATATTAAATAAACTGCACTGTCTGGTGGTCACTCACTAGTAAACTCTCTGCACTCTCTACACTTCTACAGTACTCCTCCTAGTCCTAAACTCCAGTAAATCTCTCTCTCTTATAATCTAAATGGAGAGGACGCCAGCCACGTCCTCTCACTATCAATCTCAATGCACGTGTGAAAATGGCGGCGACGCGCGGCTCCTTATATAGAATCCGAGTCTCGCGAGAATCCGACAGCGTCATGATGACGTTCGGGCGCGCTCGGGTTAACCGAGCAAGGCGGGAAGATCCGAGTCGCTCGGACCCGTGAAAAAAAACATGAAGTTCGTGCGGGTTCGGATTCAGAGAAACCGAACCCGCTCATCTCTAGAGAGCATACGCAGACGTGATTGCATAGACAAAAGGGGTTTTTCTTTGACAACGTCGGGAAATCTCCCTGGTGGGCTTCACGGGAAAGGGTGAAGGATAGTTATCTAATTTCTCTGTTTTTCACCCTGCAAACAATTCCAGTTGAAAGATACCGAAAAGGAATTTTTCGCTGCCTTTCTCAGGAAAATATTCCAAACAGAACTTCCACCGAAAGAAATTACGGTGTTGTAAGGTCTGATAGGAGCCCTAAGTTGGGTACATTGCCTTCGCAATCGACAGTGTATGGTAGTACTGGCCAACGTGGGCGGTGAGCAGGTGGAAGTGCTCTGAGAACTTTCACCGTCGCCTTATATTGAGTATTTTGGTGTTTGTGGGAAAAAGGCCCACAATTATTGGAGCCAGTTGCTCAAGTAAGGGACGTTTAACCAGGGTTCAGGTTGAAGAGCCGCGGCCCAGGGGGTAAGCGAAGTTTAAAGGAAAAAGTATAATGTGTGGGAAATATGAAGACTTTTTGTCTGAATGGGAATGTATGACTGACAAAGATAGGGTACCATTCCCTAAGGTGATCAGCTTTGAACCAGAGGTATTACAGAACTTAAGGTTAAGGATATGTCTGATAAAATCCAATAAAACAAAGGAGTAGACATACAGATTGTTTAAATTTATGGCAACAGGAGGGGGATATACAAAGAGAATTAGCTCGCGCAGCAGGTTCCAAACCTAGCGGGAAAGCAATGGCGACCACACCACCACCACTACCGTATATTGCGGGGGAGAAGATGGCTACAGTCAATGATATATCCGTAAAATATAGTAGTATGTAAAAACAATGTATTAACCCTAATTATTTTTTTTGCAAGATGTATCCTGTTTTTGAAGTCTTTTCAAAGTTATAGGTCACGAGGATGATGGACTTGCTGGCAGATCAGTTCCTGCATTTATTTACAGAGAGAGAGAGACATAAGATGCATTGGAGGGAATGGTAATTGTATCGCTGGCCTGTAACTGTAATTGTATGTAACTATGTTTTAACTGCTTACTGTATGAGTTGTAACTATAGGTATACTGTACTTTGTAATATATATATATTGAATCTATATCTTTTTTTTTTATAACAAATATATCCAGCCAAATCGCAGCTCTCCTCCAAGCAGTCACCTTGCTGCAGGAAACTCAGGTGGAGCCTGTCCAACCAGGCAGAGCAGTAACAATATTCCCCAATGAAAGAACTGGTGAGGTCACAGCTACCGGTAAGTGTGAGACAGTTCATTGCACAGAGACAACAACACCTCACAGTAAACAGATTAGGAACGGAATGGTAGGATTACACCCTGTCTTGGAAATAGTAACCCCCAATGGGGGAACCGATAGTCAGGGAATAATCCTCACCAGGAATAATGCAATGTATTGCCCGTGGCCCAGAGATGAGCTGCGATCAATCATTTCAGAATTCCCCGACCCTCGGAAGCATTTAGCCAGATGTCAGAAATTTTTCAGAGATCTGGGTAATGCGTATGAACCGACAAACAAACACTGGCGGATATTTTTGAATTTTTTTATCACTGATTGTAGATTAGAGTCGGATAGTCTTATGACTGACAAAACACAATCAGGAGAACTTAGAGCAAATTAACATGCAACTAGAGTTGTATTTCCCCACAACTGTTAAGTGGAGAAAAATTTTCTCCATAAAACAGAGGGAAAATTAAATGACATCTGAATATTTCCATCAGGACCTGTAAATAATAGATAGATACATGGGGGTATCAGATACAGGGAACGATGCGAATTACAGGGAGGTAGCTGTTTCTGTATTAATGGACGAACTCAATCAGACAGTAAGGGACAGGATACAAACATTTTTTGCCTGATTGGAGAGGGGCCACAGTAGCTTGTCGTAGAGAGTGCGCGATTGAACACCATAAGAATAATGCTAGGCGTAGAGAACTGCAGGAGGAGAGGCTGAGGATTGAAAGTATACAGGCTTTTACACCAGAGTCTCATCAGCCTAAACCCCAAAACCCTGGTGGTTTGAAAAGACCGAGAAATTGTTACATTTGTAAAAAAATAAAGGACATTTTGCTAGAGATTGCAAGAGTAGTAGAGCACATAGCCAATATAGACCCCTAGACAGAGAAAGCAAGCCACGTTATTAAACACATAGACAGGATCAAGGGGCATATAGTAAGGAGTCACGAGCCATATAGAAAACACAGATTTGATTAATGGGAAGAATGGAATAAATGCAACTTTACCCTTTTGACAGAACTTACTGGGGTTAGGAGGAGGTCTCTAAACTTCTGCTTCTTTCTCTAGCAGAAGTGACCTCTAATTAATTTAACAGAAGTTTTGTTAGAGATGGTATACATATAGCGTGCTCCCGCCCAGGAAGTACGAATTACGTTGGATACCCACGAAGACTAATGTTGCATTTCACTGTTCTAGATACATGTCCATCACAGGTAGAGGAAATTATCTCAAAGATACCGGGTTCCCTATGAACTTAGAATGGACAGAACACTAGATTGATGGCTGGGATAGTCCCAGTAGAGATATAACACACAGAGATTTTTTGGGGGGAGCAGACCGAGCAGAGAATCATTCCCCGTAGTGCCCAATCCAGATGTCAAACTTTGTAAAATCTTCTTTGCCTCAACCAACTTATCTGTTACTAAACTCTATGTGATTTGTCTTCAAAGTTTCCTCTTCATCTCTTAAGTTCACCGACAGGGTTACAGTTTAGACGCCACAGGCCTACTCGGTCTTTCAGAGTTCTGCTCAAATCCAGTATATCTCACCAGCATAGGGACACCAGTATCAGTGTGCCTGGTCAAGCACAAAGGTTGGAGAATGGGAATACAGGTGAAGGGAGACTGTATATAGACACCGATAGGCATGATGGCGTGACAGCCTGATGGTGAACGCAAATCTGAAAAATTTTCTTTTTATTATTTCCTTTCTCTTTTCACTTTCCACGGATGGTTTACTTCACACAACTGATAATACACAACAGTTAAACACATTGAAATGCAAGATTTATGTTCCCTACAGAAAGGTCGCTGACCCGGAGAGAACTCGTGACAAAGAGCAGAGTGTAGACAACCTCGTATCACTGGAGTGTCTGTTCCGGGAAGGTTGAGAGGCAGGACTGTTGAAGGGCATCCGAGCACAGATCTAGAACGGTTGTAGTATCATTCTTTTTTTTCACCTCCCCCTGCATTTTCCTGTATTTTACCTTTCTTATTTTCCTCCTTTCCCTAAACGAAATGGATCGATCACAAGAGACTGCGTTTAGGGTTCTATTAGTAATTCTGGTTTTGATCAAGGACAGTTTCGTTTTGGTGAGGGTCCCAGAGAGGTCGAGCAGGGACTTGGAATGGGTTCTGATGGCAAGTATGAATTTGTATGATCTCAGGATCCGCACATAATTTTTAGTAAAGGCTGGCATCATTAAGCGCTCTGGTAGTCAGGGAGCTCGGAGGCACTGTGAGGGGTTATTGTCTGATGAATATTGTATTTGTAGGAATTGTGAGAATATAGCTGAGGATGGGTGCATCCAGAGATGTCAGTCCAACCTTAATATCGACATGGACCGTCATCCGTTGAGTGATTACCACTCACTAGTGGGTAAGGTCTTAAACCAGACAGAATGCTGGGTGTGCTCACAGGTACCTCAAGGTCAGAGCAAGTCAGGATTAGTACCGTACCCTTTAGCAATAGATGAGGTACTCGAATTACGGGGGTGGGAGACCGGTGGACAAGAAATTCAATATCTCTAGGCCCCCTAGTTTGAAGCTCCACCAGTATCATGTAGACAGGTCCTTATTGTGTTTCAATATTTCCAATTACCGAAAACCGGGAAATTGGGAAGTGACGTGGAATAACCAGACAATTACCTTTTCACACAGAGCTGATAGGATACCCATAGACTCTGAACTTGTACGCCAAATAGCCAACAGTGGGAGGTATTTTCGGTATAGGTATACTCGTGGAAGCAAGACCATGTGGGTTGGAAAAGTATCACCAGGGTATTGTGCTCATATCATCCAGCCCGATACTTGTACTGAGCAGATGGGAGAACTAGGGATTGGTTTCTTCACTTGGAAAGTTTGTAATATGGTGATGTTATATTTTGTCCCCTATGTTCTCCCAGATGGTGCCTATTTCATATGTGGGAGGAAGGCGTACAAGTGGCTTGCCCCGAGCTCAGAGGGATTGTGTTATATTGGGAGAGTACTGCCAGAGGTCATGACCATAACCCATGATAAAGTGAAAGACGTTCATCGCAGTGCTCAGGCTTATACTCATACTCACTATGAACACATCATCAAGAGACACCTCATAGATAGGACAGAGCACGCAGCCTCTGATTTGATCCACGAATCCACCGGGATTCAATTCCTTCTCGCATTAGACATCACCCTTACTGCCAGAGGAATTATAAATTATAGGTATATCCATGCGCTAGCGAACTTGATAGATAATATGAGATGTATGATGACACCTTCAGGTATACGGGAAGGGAGTTACAAGCTTACAAGAAGGAACTGATTCAGCACAGGATGGTCCTTAATTATATCACAGCCGTGACAGGTGGGTACTGTGTTACTCTGGCAACTCAATATGGTGTGAAGTGCTGTACGTATATTACGAACAGCACTGACGACCCCACGGAGATCATCGCTCAAAAGATGGACGATATCTTGCAGTTGAAGTGGGAGTTCAGGAGGAAGCACAACCTTACCTTAGCGACTGTGAGTAATGAACTGACCGGCTGGGTCTCATGGTTGAACCCACGAAATTGGTTCTCAGGTTTAGGAGAATGGGCTCAAAATGTTATTATGAGTGTAGGGAAGTTTCTCCTTTGTATCCTGGGAGTCGTCATAATTATTGGTTCGATATTTAGGTGTGTTCGAATTCTGACGCGGCGCAAGCACGGCACAAAGTTGATGAGTCTAAGGAGCAAGGGTACTGTTACAGCAGCAGATTTAATTTACGACCCATCCATAGAGACAGTGCTATGATAAGGATTGCAAATGAATTTCATGGCCTGTTTCGTTCACCCGTTTTTCTTTTGTCTCCCCCTCTGCCCAGATACATCCATCCGGAAAAAGACATCAACCCTACCAAAATGTTTATGTAAATGTATTTTTATTTATATGTCTTATCTTCATCTCTGCAACCTTCAGTTAATGGCACACATAGTCGACAGGTGATATCCACATATACTAGCACTCACATATGTTTCCCCCTCCATGTATCATCAACTAAATGTGCACCCCATTTGTTGGAACAAGAAGCCGAAAAGAGCTCGGTAGTGTTTGTTGGCCCACTTACAGACCCTTAATACGGGATAAGAAGGATTTAATGTATACTTCGCAATACCTCGAAGCTTATTTAGAACATATACGGCACGATGATACATGCCCCTCAGACATGGATTCATACATACTGTACATGCTTTTTACTATCTCACTAGGTCATACATTTCCCACCTACAACTCTCCCCGATCATCTGTAGATATTGTATAGATATTTCTCTGACGTCCTAGTGGATGCTGGGGACTCCGTCAGGACCATGGGGATTAGCGGCTCCGCAGGAGACAGGGCACAAAAATAAAGCTTTAGGATCAGGTGGTGTGCACTGGCTCCTCCCCCTATGACCCTCCTCCAAGCCTCAGTTAGGTTTTTGTGCCCGTCCGAGCAGGGTGCAATCTAGGTGGCTCTCCTAAAGAGCTGCTTAGAAAAAGTTTTTAGGTTTTTTATTTTACAGTGAGTCCTGCTGGCAACAGGCTCACTGCAACGAGGGACTTAGGGGAGAAGAAGTGAACTCACCTGCGTGCAGGATGGATTGGCTTCTTAGGCTACTGGACACCATTAGCTCCAGAGGGATCGAACACAGGCCCAGCCATGGAGTCCGGTCCCGGAGTCGCGCCGCCGACCCCCTTGCAGATGCCGAAAAGTGAAGAGGTCCAGAAACCGGCGGCAGAAGACTTTTCAGTCTTCATGAGGTAGCGCACAGCACTGCAGCTGTGCGCCATTGTTGTCACACACTTCACACCAGCGGTCACTGAGGGTGCAGGGCGCTGTGGGGGGCGCCCTGGGCAGCAATGAAATACCTATACTGGCTAAAAGATACATCACATATAGCCCCTGGGGCTATATGGATGTATTTAACCCCTGCCAGGTCTCAGAAAAACGGGAGAAGAAGCCCGCCGAAAAGGGGGCGGGGCCTATTCTCCTCAGCACACAGCGCCATTTTCCCTCACAGAAATGCTGGTGGGAAGGCTCCCAGGCTCTCCCCTGCACTGCACTACAGAAACAGGGTTAAAACAGAGAGGGGGGGCACTTATTTGGCGATATGATTATATATATTAAGATGCTATAAGGGAAAAACACTTATATAAAGGTTGTCCCTGTATAATTATAGCGTTTTGGTGTGTGCTGGCAAACTCTCCCTCTGTCTCTCCAAAGGGCTAGTGGGGTCCTGTCCTCTATCAGAGCATTCCCTGTGTGTGTGCTGTGTGTCGGTACGTGTGTGTCGACATGTATGAGGACGATGTTGGTGAGGAGGCGGAGCAATTGCCTGTAATGGTGATGTCACTCTCTAGGGAGTCGACACCGGAATGGATGGCTTATTTAAGGAATTACGTGATAATGTCAACACGCTGCAAGGTCGGTTGACGACATGAGACGGCCGGCAAACCAATTAGTACCTGTCCAGGCGTCTCAAACACCGTCAGGGGCGTTAAAACGTCTTTTTACCTCAGTCGGTCGACACAGACACGGACACTGACTCCAGTGTCGACGGTGAAGAAACAAACGTATTTTTCTTTTAGGGCCACACGTTACTTGTTAAGGGCAATGAAGGAGGTGTTACATATTTCTGATACTACAAGTACCACAAAAAAGGGTATTTTGTGGAGTGTGAAAAAACTACCTGTAGTTTTTCCTGAATCAGATAAATTAAATGAAGTGTGTGATGATGCGTGGGTTTCCCCCGATAGAAAATTATTGGCGGTATACCCTTTCCCGCCAGAAGTTAGGGCGCGTTGGGGAACACCCCTTAGGGTGGATAAGGCGCTCACACGCTTATCAAAACAAGTGGCGGTACCGTCTCCAGATAGGGCCGCCCTCAAGGAGCCAGCTGATAGGAGGCTGGAAAATATCCTAAAAAGTATATACACACATACTGGTGTTATACTGCGACCAGCGATCGCCTCAGCCTGGATGTGCAGCGCTGGGGTGGCTTGGTCGGATTCCCTGACTGAAAATATTGATACCCTTGACAGGGACAGTATTTTACTGACTATAGAGCATTTAAAGGATGCATTTCTATATATGCGAGATGCACAGAGGGATATTTGCACTCTGGCATCAAGAGTAAGTGCGATGTCCATATCTGCCAGAAGTTGTTTATGGACACGACAGTGGTCAGGTGATGCAGATTCCAAACGGCACATGGAAGTATTGCCGTATAAAGGAGAAAAAGACAACGTCTTTTCAGCCTCAGTCCTTTCGTCCCCATAAGGGCAAGCGGTCAAAAGGCCAGTCATATCTGCCATGGGATAGAGGAAAGGGAAGAAGACTGCAGCAGGCAGCCCATTCCCAGGAACAGAAGCCCTCCACCGCTTCTGCCAAGTCCTCAGCATGACGCTGGGGCCGTACAAGCGGACTCAGGTGCGGTGGGGGGTCGTCTCAAGAGTTTCAGCACGCAGTGGGCTCACTCGCAAGTGGACCCCTGGATCCTACAAGTAGTATCCCAGGGGTACAGATTGGAAGTTCGAGACGTCTCCCCCTCGCAGATTCCTGAAGTCTGCTTTACCAACGTCTCCCTCCGACAGGGAGGCAGTAGTGGAAACAATTCACAAGCTGTATTCCCAGCAGGTGATAATCAAAGTACCCCTCCTACAACAAGGAAAGGGGTATTATTCCACACTATATTGTGGTACTGAAGCCAGACGGCTCGGTGAGACCTATTCTAAATCTGAAATATTTGAACACTTACATAAAAAGGTTCAAATCAAGATGGAGTCACTCAGAGCAGTGATAGCGAACCAGGAAAAAGGGGACTATATGGTGTCCCGGGACAGATGCTTACCTCCATGTCCCAATTTGCCCTTCTCACCAAGGGTACCTCAGGTTCGTGGTACAGAACTGTCACTATCAGTTTCAGACGCTGCCGGTTGGATTGTCCACGGCACCCCGGGTCCTTACCAAGGTAATGGCCGAAATGATGATTCTTCTTCGAAGAAAATGGACGATCTCCTGATAAGGGCAAGGTCCAGAGAACAGTTGGAGGTCGGAGTAGCACTATCTCAAGTAGTTCTACGACAGCACGGGTGGATTCTAAATATTCCAAAACCGCAGCTGTTTCCGACGACACGTCTGCTGTTCCTAGGGATGATTCTGGACACAGTCCAGAAAAAGGTGTTTCTCCCGGAGAAGAAAGCCAGGGAGTTATCCGAGCTAGTCAGGAACCTCCTAAAACCAGGAAAAGTGTCAGTGCATCATTGCACAAGGGTCCTGGGAAAAATGGTGGCTTCTTACGAAGCGATTCCATTCGGCAGATTTCACGCAAGAACTTTTCAGTGGGATCTGCTGGACAAATGGTCCGGATCGCATCTGCAGATGCATCAGCGGATAACCTTATCGCCACGGACAAGGGTGTCTCTTCTGTGGTGGTTGCAGAGTGCTCATCTGTTAGAGGGCCGCAGATTCGGCATACAGGACTGGGTCCTGGTGACCACGGATGCCAGTCTGAGAGGCTGGGGAGCGGTCACACAGGGAAGAAACTTCCAGGGAGTATGGTCAAGCCTGGAGATGTCTCTTCACATAAATATACTGGAGCTAAGAGCGATTTACAATGCTCTAAGCCTGGCAAAACCCCTGCTTCAGGGTCAGCCGGTGTTGATCCAGTCGGACAACATCACGGCAGTCGCCCACGTAAACAGACAGGGCGGCACAAGAAGCAGGAGAGCAATGGCAGAAGCTGCAAGGATTCTTCGCTGGGCGGAAGATCATGTGATAGCACTGTCAGCAGTGTTCATTCCGGGAGTGGACAACTGGGAAGCAGACTTCCTCAGCAGACACGATCTACACCCGGGAGAGTGGGGACTTCATCCAGAAGTCTTCCACATGATTGTGAACCGTTGGGAAAAACCAAAGGTGGATTTGATGGCGTCTCGCCTCAACAAAAAACTGGACAGGTATTGCGCCAGGTCAAGAGACCCTCAGGCAATAGCTGTGGACGCTCTGGTAACACCGTGGGTGTTCCAGTCAGTGTATGTGTTTCCTCCTCTGCCTCTCATACCAAAAGTACTGAGAATTATACGGCAAAGGGGAGTAAGAACGATACTCGTGGCTCCGGATTGGCCAAGAAGAACTTGGTACCCGGAACTTCAGGAGATGCTCACGGAAGATCCGTGGCCTCTACCTCTAAGACGGGACCTGCTTCAGCAGGGACCGTGTCTATTCCAAGACTTACCGCGGCTGCGTTTGACGGCATGGCGGTTGAACGCCGAATTCTAAGGGAAAAAGGCATTCCGGAAGAGGTCATTCCTACACTGGTAAAAGCCAGGAAGGAGGTGACTGCACAACATTATCACCGCATTTGGAGAAAATATGTTGCGTGGTGTGAGAACAGGAAGGCCCCCACGGAGGAATTTCAATTGGGTCGATTCCTACATTTCCTGCAAACAGGATTGTCTATGGGCCTCAAATTGGGGTCCATTAAGGTTCAAATTTCGGCCCTGTCGATTTTCTTCCAGAAAGAATTGGCTTCAGTTCCTGAAGTCCAGACTTTTGTAAAAGGAGTACTACATATACAGCCCCGGTTGTGCCCCCAGTGGCTCCGTGGGACCTTAATGTAGTTTTGGATTTTTTCAAATCCCATTGGTTTGAGCCACTCAAATCGGTGGATTTGAAATATCTTACATGGAAAGTAACCATGCTACTGGCCCTGGCTTCAGCCAGGAGAGTGTCAAAATTGGCGGCTTTATCGTATAAAAGCCCATATCTGATTTTCCATTCGGACAGGGCAGAACTGCGGAAGCGTCCTCAGTTTCTGCCTAAGGTGGTGTCAGCGTTTCACCTGAACCAGCCTATTGTGGTGCCTGCGGCTACTAGCGATTTGGAGGATTCCAAGTTGCTGGACGTTGTCAGGGCATTGAAAATATATATTTCAAGGACGGCTGGAGTCAGAAAATCTGACTCGCTGTTTATACTGTATGCACCCAACAAGCTGGGTGCTCCTGCTTCTAAGCAGACGATTGCTCGTTGGATTTGTAGCACAATTCAACTTGCACATTCTGTGGCAGGCCTGCCACAGCCTAAATCTGTCAAGGCCCATTCCACAAGGAAGGTGGGCTCATCCTGGGCGGCTGCCCGAGGGGTCTCGGCATTACAACTCTGCCGAGCAGCTACGTGGTCGGGGGAGAACACGTTTGTAAAATTCTACAAATTTGATACCCTGGCTAAAGAGGACCTGGAGTTCTCTCATTCGGTGCTGCAGAGTCATCCGCACTCTCCCGCCCGTTTGGGAGCTTTGGTATAATCCCCATGGTCCTGACGGAGTCCCCAGCATCCACTAGGACGTCAGAGAAAATAAGATTTTACTTACCGATAAATCTATTTCTCGTAGTCCGTAGTGGATGCTGGGCGCCCATCCCAAGTGCGGATTGTCTGCAATACTTGTACATAGTTGTTGTTACAAAAAAATCGGTTTGTTATTGTTGTGAGCCGTCTGTTCAGAGGCTCCTACGTTTGTCATACTGTTAACTGGGTTCAGATCACAAGTTGTACGGTGTGATTGGTGTGGCTGGTATGAGTCTTACCCGGGATTCAAAATCATTCCTTATTGTGTACGCTCGTCCGGGCACAGTATCCTAACTGAGGCTTGGAGGAGGGTCATAGGGGGAGGAGCCAGTGCACACCACCTGATCCTAAAGCTTTATTTTTGTGCCCTGTCTCCTGCGGAGCCGCTAATCCCCATGGTCCTGACGGAGTCCCCAGCATCCACTACGGACTACGAGAAATAGATTTATCGGTAAGTAAAATCTTATTTTTTCTGTTTAGTGATTAGATAGTGGCAGTTATTGGTGACTGCCAAAGTGTGGACTGTCAAAGTCGAAAAATATTGCAGTACACACATTACGTACAAACTACACACAGATGGCCTCCGCGCGTGTACTTGTTCTGCCGTGCGTGCACATATCCGCAATTTGCGTATGGTCGCTCCCGTGGTCCTGCGCATTAGCGCGTGGTATGAGTATTTACGGTAGAGTTTGTGAACGCATGGAAAGCTATCAAAACACATTACATATTTAATCCAAATAGTGCACAATGTACACATAGGGGTATATTTACTAAGCTCCCGATTTTGACCGAGATGCCGTTTTTTCATCAAAGTGTCATCTCGGTAATTTACTAAGCACTAATCACGGCAGTGATGAGGGCATTCGTAATTTTTTGCAAGTTCAGGTAAAAAATTACGAATGAATACACCATCGGTCAAAACGCGGCTGTTTAAGTATGAATCTCGGTCATTTACTAAGAAGTGCAAAGCAAAAAAAGAACAAACACTGCCGTGAAAAATTACAACTCGTAAAAAAGTGCTAAAAAAAAACAGACCTGCTTTTTTTATTCGTGATTGGATAGGCATGCACGGATCCATGAGATCCGTGCATGTATATCAGTGGGAAGGGGTGGGAAAGTGCTTATTTTTTCAAAAAAAATTGCGTGGGGTCCCCCCTCCTAAGCATAACCAGCCTCGGGCTCTTTGAGCCGATCCTGGTTGCAGAAATATGGGGAAAAAAATGACAGGGGTTCCCCCATATTTAAGCAACCAGCATCGGGCTCTGCGCCTGGTCCTGGTCCCAAAAATACGGGGGACAAAAAGAGTAGGGGTCCCCCGTATTTTTAAAACCAGCACCGGGCTCCACTAGCTGGACAGATAATGCCACAGCCGGGGGTCACTTTTATATAGTGCCCTGCGGCCGTGGCATCAAAAATCCAACTAGTCACCCCTGGCCGGGGTACCCTGGGGGAGTGGGGACCCCTTCAATCAAGGGGTCCCCCCCCCCAGCCACCCAAGGGCCAGGGGTGAAGCCCGAGGCTGTCCCCCCCCATCCAATGGGCTGCGGATGGGGAGGCTGATAGCCTTTGTTGTAAAAGAAAAGATATTGTTTTTAGTAGCAGTACTACAAGGCCCAGCAAGCCTCCCCCGCATGCTGGTACTTGGAGAACCACAAGTACCAGCATGCGACGGAAAAACGGGCCCGCTGGTACCTGTAGTACTACTACTAAAAAAATACCCAAAAAAAGACAAGACACACACACCGTGAAAGTATAATTTTATTACATACATACATACATACATACTTACCTTAAGTTCCCACGCAGGTCGGTCCTCTTCTCCAGTAGAATCCAAGGGGTACCTGTTGAAGAAATTATACTCACGAGATCCAGGGGTCCAGGCTCCTCGGGAAATCCAGGGGTAATCCACGTACTTGACAAAAAAAACAAAACGGTGTCCCGACCACGAACTGAAAGGGGACCCATGTTTGCACATGGGTCACCTTTCCACGAATGCCAGAAAGCCACTCTGACTTCTGTCTAAGTGGGTTTCTTCAGCCAATCAGGGAGTGCCACGTTGTAGCACTCTCCTGATCAGCTGTGTGGTCCTGTCCTCACTGACAGGCAGCACACGGCAGTGTTACAATGTAGCGCCTATGCGCTACATTGTAACCAATGATGGGAACTTTCTGCCCTGCGGTTGACCTAAAGTGACGTCACCGCTGAGCAGAAAGTTCCCATCATTGGTTACAATGTAGCGCATAGGCGCTACATTGTAACACTGCCGTGTGCTGCCTGTCAGTGAGGACAGGACCACACAGCTGATCAGGAGAGTGCTACAACGTGGCACTCCCTGATTGGCTGAAGAAACCCACTTAGACAGAAGTCAGAGTGGCTTTCTGGCATTCGTGGAAAGGTGACCCATGTGCAAACATGGGGTCCCCTTTCAGTTCGTGGTCGGGACACCGTTTTGTTTTTTTTGTCAAGTACGTGGATTACCCCTGGATTTCCCGAGGAGCCTGGATCCCTGGATCTCGTGAGTATAATTTCTTCAACAGGTACCCCTTGGATTCTACTGGAGAAGAGGACCGACCTGCGTGGGAACTTAAGGTAAGTATGTATGTATGTGTGTATGTATGTAATAAAATTATACTTTCACGGTGTGTGTGTCTTGTCTTTTTTTGGGTATTTTTTTAGTAGTAGTACTACAGGTACCAGCGGGCCCGTTTTTCCGTCGCATGCTGGTACTTGTGGTTCTCCAAGTACCAGCATGCGGGGGAGGCTTGCTGGGCCTTGTAGTACTGCTACTAAAAACAATATCTTTTCTTTTACAACAAAGGCTATCAGCCTCCCCATCCGCAGCCCATTGGATGGGGGGGGACAGCCTCGGGCTTCACCCCTGGCCCTTGGGTGGCTGGGGGGGGGGGGGACCCCTTGATTGAAGGGGTCCCCACTCCCCCAGGGTACCCCGGCCAGGGGTGACTAGTTGGATTTTTGATGCCACGGCCGCAGGGCACTATATAAAAGTGACCCCCGGCTGTGGCATTATCTGTCCAGCTAGTGGAGCCCGGTGCTGGTTTTAAAAATACGGGGGACCCCTACTCTTTTTGTCCCCCGTATTTTTGGGACCAGGACCAGGCGCAGAGCCCGATGCTGGTTGCTTAAATATGGGGGAACCCCTGTCAATTTTTTCCCCATATTTCTGCAACCAGGATCGGCTCAAAGAGCCCGAGGCTGGTTATGCTTAGGAGGGGGGACCCCACGCATTTTTTTTGGGGATTTTACATTGTTTAATTAAAAAAAAAAAAAATAAGAACCCCAGCACGGATCACACAGATCCGGCCGAGATTGATTGTAAAAAAAACCGGCAGTGTTTTGCTAATCACTGCCGTAAAAATAGGTAAAAAAAAACGAATGACATCGACATCGGAAGAAAAGAAAAACCCGAATACGACAGCTTAGTAAATCCATCGTAATCAATTCAAAAAGTTGCAGTTTTACACTGTCGATGTCATTCGTGATTGAACTTTGACCTTTTTTCGGAAATTACGAATCTTAGTAAATTTACCCCATAGTCTCCCTGCACCACATCAGAAATTAACAGCAGTGTAAATGGTAACAGAACAAAGGGATTCACCTTTACAGGATAGGAGGGAACAGAACAAGGTTATAAGGTGGTGTTTAGTATCCAGCTGTAGGGTATTTTAAGGGTAACATTCCGGTGTTGGTTTGAGGAAGATCGCATGTTCCTGCGGATAGTTATGTGCAGGAGCAGAATATAGATATAAACTGCATGTCACAATCCTGACTGTAGGTTTTATATTTGGTGACTTACCCCTGCCATCTGTCCTGGATCCTGTGTCTTTTCACTCACGGAGTTAAACAGCTTGTCAGCACTATGAGTTTTCCTGAGTTCTCTGTGTCACGATCCGGGTATCTGGACGCCATTACTTACCCTTCAGATGCCTTCTAAGGCGGGCTCAGCGTTCCAGGACCGGATTCCGCTGTTCCTGAGTTTCCACATGCAGAGTGGTCTTTTCATCAGCCGCGGCCTCCGCTGTGCCCGCGTGGTTAAATGTGCATCTATCAGCCTGGCGTCTCCTGTCTCCGGTGGCCGGCGCCGCCATTACTGTTTCCCAGACCACATGGATTACAAACCAAACTTCCCTCCAAGTGTCTGCATGGGCGCAGCCATCTTGGATTCTGTCATCTGATCATTTCCACCAATCTGCTGTCTGTGTTGTTGATTTGCATAATTGCCTAGCCAACCCCTTCCTTGCTGCAGGTATAAGTAAGCTGTACCTGAGCAAGGAAGACGTCAGTGCTTTGGTTGTCAAACCTAGTTCCTGTTTGTCTCTCTTCTATGATTGTCTTCCAGGTTCCAGCTCCTGTCTCAAGACTTCCACCATAGAGACCCGCACCAGCATTCCACCTGCGGTGTAGCCTGACTCTCCAATCCATTGTGGATTCATCTGTTTCCAGCTACAACACTACCTGCTTCCAGCCTCAGCTTCCAGCAGTGTACAGCTTCCCTTAAAGGGCCGGTGTCCTTTCTACACTTTATCACTCTCCACCGGAATTATTATTTCTCCGCTCTCAAGTTCTACATTCCAGTTCACATTTCATCGCTCCCAAAGTTCATTTATTATTTAACTGGTTCCAGCCAGTATCCACTCCGTGCTAACAACAGTCTGGTTCCAGCCAGTATCCACAGCAGCTGTTTTACCTTCAGCAACCCAGCTCTTCCTGGAACACCAGCTGGTACAATCCTGGGTTATCTCCATTGCTACAGCCGGGCCTGGTAAGGACTTTCCATCTAGAAGATCATAAGAACTATCTCACACTACCAGTGCCCTGTGGCTCCTGCCATGCTGTAGTACTCAGGAACTGTATTTATTCTTTGCTGACTTTTACGTTTTCTTTTATTGCTGCTGTGATGCGGAGTTGTCATAATAAACATCATTGACTTTTATCTAAGTTGTCGTGGTCACGCCTTCGGGCAGTTATTATTCATGTTACTTACATGTCCAGGGGTCTGATACAACCTCCCAGGTTCCGGTACATCTCAGCCCCTACAACTGAGGCTGCCTCCCGTCAGCTCAGGCCCTCAGTTGTGACAGTAAGCACTGACCCAATGAATCCAGCCGGAGACCAGGATCAAGCGGCCAGGCCGATGCAAGAACTGGCAGCCCGACTAGAACATCAGGAGGCTGCACAGGGCCACATCATCCGCTGTCTCCAGGATCTCTCTACTCGGCTGGATGGGATTCAGACAACTCTCCGTGGATCAGGCGCGTCTGGTGCGTCAACCACAGTGACTCCAGCTATAACCCCACCCACCTTACCCATTTCTGCTCCACGTCTTCATCTTCCAACGCCAGCAAAATTTGACGGATCTCCAAGATTCTGCAGGGGATTTCTCAACCAGTGTGAGATTCAGTTTGAGCTACAACCTGGCAATTTTCCCAGTGACCGTACAAAAATTGCCTACATTATTTCTCTTCTCAGTGGCTCAGCCCTTGATTGGGCATCACCGTTATGGGAGAGGTCCGACACCCTGCTATCTTCTTACACTGCATTCGTGTCAACATTCAGGCGCATCTTCGACGAGCCAGGCCGGGTAACTTCAGCTTCGTCTGAGATTCTCCGTTTACGCCAGGGATCACGTACTGTAGGACAATATCTTATACAGTTCCAGATCCTAGCATCCGAACTGGCATGGAACGACGAGGCCCTGTATGCTGCATTCTGGCATGGTTTATCCGAGCGTATTAAAGATGAGTTAGCTACCAGAGACTTACCCTCCAAGTTAGATGAGCTAATCTCACTTTGTACGAAAGTTGACTTACGTTTCAGAGAGAGAGCAACTGAGCGTGGAAGATCATCTGCTCCAAAATCTTCTGCTCCTCCTCCTCGCCAACTGTCACCAACTAAAGATGAACCCATGCAAATTGGTCGTTCCCGTTTAACTCCTGCTGAGCGCCGAAGACGTCTCTCCGAGTTTCTCTGTCTGTATTGTGCAGCTCCGTCTCACACCATTAATGCCTGTCCCAAACGTCCGGGAAACTCCAAATCCTAGCTCGCCAAGGAGAGGGCCGGCTAGGAGTAATGATCTCCTCTCCATCTCCTCAAGATTGTAACCTCCCAGTCTCGCTTCAAGTTGCTCAACGTTATCAGAACGTCATTGCCCTCCTGGATTCCGGAGCAGCTGGGAACTTTATTACTGAAGCCTATGTTAAACGGTGGTCCCTACCCACCGAGAGACTTCCTTCGTCCTTTTCCTTAACTGCTGTGGATGGCAGTAAAATTTTTGATACAGTTATTTCTCTAAGGACTCTACCAGTTCGTCTGAGAGTGGGAGTTCTTCATTCCGAACTTATTTCACTTTTAGTGATTCCAAGAGCCACACATCCTGTGGTCCTGGGCCTTCCATGGCTCCGTCTTCACAATCCTACTATTGATTGGACGACTACGCAAATCCTGGCATGGGGTTCCTCCTGTACTAAGACATGTTTGTTTAAAGTGTTGCCTGTCTGTTCTTCCTCCCCCAGGTCGTCTGATGTTCCACCTCCTCCATATCAAGATTTCACGGATGTGTTCAGTAAAGCTTCAGCTGATATCCTTCCTCCTCATAGAGAATGGGACTGCCCGATTGATCTCGTTCCAGGGAAGGTTCCGCCTCGAGGCCGAACTTATCCGTTGTCTCTCCCCGAGACGCATTCTATGGAGGAATACATTAAAGAGAACCTAGCAAAGGGGTTCATTCGACCATCTTCTTCTCCAGCCGGCGCAGGCTTCTTTTTTGTAAAGAAGAAAGATGGTGGTCTGCGGCCGTGCATCGACTACAGAGGTTTGAACGACATTACCATCAAGAACCGCTATCCTTTACCCCTGATTACTGAGCTCTTTGACAGAGTTAGCGGAGCTACCATCTTTACAAAGCTGGACCTGAGAGGTGCATACAATCTCATCCGGATCCGTGAGGGTGACGAGTGGAAGACCGCATTTAACACCCGTGACGGACATTATGAGTACCTCGTCATGCCCTTCGGATTGAGCAATGCTCCAGCTGTCTTCCAGCATTTCGTCAATGAGATCTTCAGAGACATTCTATACCGTCATGTCGTGGTCTATCTAGATGATATCCTCATTTTTGCCAACGATTTAGAGGAACATCGTTTCTGGGTAAAGGAGGTTCTGTCCCGTCTCCGTGTCAATCATCTCTACTGCAAATTAGAGAAATGCGTCTTTGAAGTCAAGTCCATTCCGTTTCTAGGGTACATTGTGTCCGGTTCCGGACTAGAGATGGATCCTGAGAAACTACAAGCAATCCAGAATTGGCCGGTACCCTTAACCCTCAAAGGGGTCCAGAGGTTCTTAGGGTTCGCCAATTATTACCGAAAGTTTATACGAGACTTTTCCACCATTGTGGCGCCTATTACTGCTTTCACCAAGAAGGGTGCTAACCCGTCCAAGTGGTCTGAAGAAGCCATGCAAGCTTTTCATCTTTTAAAACAGAGGTTCATCTCTGCACCTGTCCTGAAACAGCCTGACATCGACTCTCCTTTCATCTTAGAGGTGGATGCCTCCTCCGTTGGAGTAGGAGCGGTGTTATCTCAGAGGGCTAAAGATGGTCATTTACATCCTTGCAGTTTCTTCTCACGGAAGTTCTCCCCAGCGGAGCGCAACTATGCCATTGGCGACCAGGAGTTGCTAGCCATCAAGCTCGCTCTAGAGGAGTGGAGATATCTGTTGGAGGGAGCTTCTCATTCAATCACCATCCTTACAGACCACAAGAACCTTCTATATCTAAAAGGCGCACAATGTCTCAACCCTCGTCAGGCCAGATGGGCACTTTTCTTTTCCAGGTTCGACTTTAAACTCCAGTTCTGTCCGGGCTCTCAGAATCGCAAGGCCGATGCCCTTTCCCGCTCATGGGAGCAAGAAAATGAGTCAGAGTCTTCAGACAAGCATCCTATTATAAATCCGTTGGCATTCTCCACGGTAGGGATGGACTCTACGCCCCCATCAGGGAAAAGTTTTGTGAAGCCGACACTAAGGAAGAAGCTCATGCATTGGGCCCATGCTTCCCGTTTTGCCGGACATACAGGTATCCAAAAAACCCTGGAGTTTATCTCTAGGTCCTATTGGTGGCCAACTCTGAAAAAGGACGTTTTGGAGTTTATTGCATCTTGCCCAAAGTGTGCTCAACATAAAGTATCCCGCCAGTCGCCTGCGGGGCAACTGGTTCCACTATCTGTTCCCCGTCGACCATGGACCCATTTGTCGATGGATTTTATTACAGATTTGCCCATGTGCAACAAGTTCAATACCATCTGGGTGGTAGTTGACCGGTTCACCAAGATGGCACACTTCATTCCTCTCACCGGTCTTCCGTCAGCTTCCAAGTTGGCTCAAGTATTCATACAAGAGATCTTCCGACTCCACGGTCTTCCAGAAGAAATTATCTCAGATCGAGGAGTTCAATTCACAGCCAAATTCTGGCGAAGTTTATGTCAAGTCCTCCAAGTCAAGTTAAAGTTTTCCACGGCTTACCATCCTCAGACCAATGGTCAAACTGAGAGGGTGAATCAGGACTTGGAGGCCTTCCTCCGCATCTATGTGTCCTCCTCTCAAGATGACTGGGTTCAATTACTTCCCTGGGCCGAGTTCTGTCATAACAACCAGTATCATTCTTCATCTTCCTCAACACCATTCTTCACCAACTTTGGATTCCACCCTAAAGTCCCTGAGTTCCAACCGCTTCCAGCAACTTCTGTTCCCGCAGTGGATATCACCTTGCATCAGTTTGCCAATATCTGGAAGAGCGTACGATCAGCTCTGCTCAAGGCATCGTTCAGGTACAAGAAGTTTGCGGATAAGAAGCGTCGAGCAGTTCCTGCTCTCAAGGTGGGTGATCGGGTATGGTTATCCACGAAGAATTTGAGGTTAAGAGTTCCCAGTATGAAGTTTGCACCTCGCTACATCGGTCCTTTTAAAATTGATCAAGTCATCAATCCTGTTGCTTACAGACTCCAGTTACCTCCCTTCTTAAAAATACCCAGGACATTCCATGTTTCCCTGTTGAAACCGCTAATCTTGAATCGGTTTCATTCCTCACTTCCACCAACTCCGAAAGTCCAAACTCAACGAGGCGTTGAGTATGAAGTGGCCAAGATCCTGGACTCACGTCACCGTTACGGTCAACTTCAGTATCTCATTGACTGGAAGGGCTATGGTCCTGAAGAACGCTCTTGGACCAATGCCTCTGACGTCCATGCTCCTGCCTTGGTCCGAAATTTCCACGCAAAGTTTCCTTTAAAGCCTAAGAAGTGTCCTGGGGCCACTCCTAAAGGGGGGGGTGCTGTCACGATCCGGGTATCTGGACGCCATTACTTACCCTTCAGATGCCTTCTAAGGCGGGCTCAGCGTTCCAGGACCGGATTCCGCTGTTCCTGAGTTTCCACATGCAGAGTGGTCTTTTCATCAGCCGCGGCCTCCGCTGTGCCCGCGTGGTTAAATGTGCATCTATCAGCCTGGCGTCTCCTGTCTCCGGTGGCCGGCGCCGCCATTACTGTTTCCCAGACCACATGGATTACAAACCAAACTTCCCTCCAAGTGTCTGCATGGGCGCAGCCATCTTGGATTCTGTCATCTGATCATTTCCACCAATCTGCTGTCTGTGTTGTTGATTTGCATAATTGCCTAGCCAACCCCTTCCTTGCTGCAGGTATAAGTAAGCTGTACCTGAGCAAGGAAGACGTCAGTGCTTTGGTTGTCAAACCTAGTTCCTGTTTGTCTCTCTTCTATGATTGTCTTCCAGGTTCCAGCTCCTGTCTCAAGACTTCCACCATAGAGACCCGCACCAGCATTCCACCTGCGGTGTAGCCTGACTCTCCAATCCATTGTGGATTCATCTGTTTCCAGCTACAACACTACCTGCTTCCAGCCTCAGCTTCCAGCAGTGTACAGCTTCCCTTAAAGGGCCGGTGTCCTTTCTACACTTTATCACTCTCCACCGGAATTATTATTTCTCCGCTCTCAAGTTCTACATTCCAGTTCACATTTCATCGCTCCCAAAGTTCATTTATTATTTAACTGGTTCCAGCCAGTATCCACTCCGTGCTAACAACAGTCTGGTTCCAGCCAGTATCCACAGCAGCTGTTTTACCTTCAGCAACCCAGCTCTTCCTGGAACACCAGCTGGTACAATCCTGGGTTATCTCCATTGCTACAGCCGGGCCTGGTAAGGACTTTCCATCTAGAAGATCATAAGAACTATCTCACACTACCAGTGCCCTGTGGCTCCTGCCATGCTGTAGTACTCAGGAACTGTATTTATTCTTTGCTGACTTTTACGTTTTCTTTTATTGCTGCTGTGATGCGGAGTTGTCATAATAAACATCATTGACTTTTATCTAAGTTGTCGTGGTCACGCCTTCGGGCAGTTATTATTCATGTTACTTACATGTCCAGGGGTCTGATACAACCTCCCAGGTTCCGGTACATCTCAGCCCCTACAACTGAGGCTGCCTCCCGTCAGCTCAGGCCCTCAGTTGTGACACTCTGCCTGAGAGGTAATAGTTAATTAGCTCCACCTGTGGTGATCTCCTGTGTGAGGCTGAATTCAGTAATCTGAACTTTAGGTCTAAAAGCAAGCATCCTGTGTTTTGCAGAAGTTCAGGCTTCAGTGTTCTCTCGGCCTGCTAGGCCTCATTCTACATCACAGCCTTGGCTAGAGTAGTCACATGACAGTGACTGTTCACCTGACCCAGAGTTGTTCAATCCTCTGCCAGCCTGAGACTCTCTGCATCACCTAATCCTGCTCACCAATCACCAAGGACCAGGAAGTATAAATCAGGAGGCTGAGTTAGAAACTGGGCCAGTTCCTCGTGTCACACACAGCTTTGTGTGAGTCTTCAAGCTGAGCTCCCTAAAGGTAATCTTTGTACCTAAGTTCCTGTGGAAACTCTGTTCCCTTGTTACCGTTTGGTTTACTTTTGTGTTGCCATTGATTTCACCATTTCCATGAGTCTCAATGTAAAGGCACAGCTGCAGTGGTTCGTCTTAAAGGCACAGTACTGAATTCCGTATTCTCCACTGAAAACCACAGCTGTCGTGTTTCAGTTTTACTGCTGTTGTAGTTGTGATCTCCAGAGCTCCCGTATCCCTGTGGCTTCTGTGTCTCTGCACCTCCGTGACTCAGTACCTCCGTGCCTCAGTACCTCAGTACCTCCGTGCTTCCAGCATCTCCGTGACTCAGCACCTCGTGCTTCCAGTACCTCTGTGCTTTCGACATCCCGTGCCTCAGCACCTCCGTGCTTCCAGCATCTCCGTGACTCAGTACCTCCATGCTTTCAGCACCCCGTGCCTCAGCACCTCCGTTCCCCCCAGCATCTTCGTGCCTCCAGCACCTCGTGCCTCCAGCACCTCCGTGTCTCTATGCACCCCAGTGTCTCTACGCACCCCAGTGTCTCTACGCACCCCAGTGTCTCTACGCACCCCAGTGTCTCTTCGCACCCCAGTGTCTCTACGCACCCCAGTACCTCCAAGCACCTCAGTGCGTCCAAGCACTTCCATGCCTCCAGTACCTCTGTGCTTTCAGCATCCCGTGCCTCAGCACTTCGTGCCTCCAGCACCTCCGTGTCTCTACGCACCCCAGTGTCTCTACGCACCCCAGTACCTCCAAGCACCTCAGTGCGTCCAAGCACTTCCGTGCCTCCAGTGCCTCTGTGCTTTCAGCATCCCGTGCCTCAGCACCTCGTGCCTCCAGCACCTCCGTGTCTCTACGCACCTCCGTGTCTCTACGCACCCCAGTGTCTCTACTCACCCCAGTGTCTCTACGCACCCCAGTACCTCCAAGCACCTCAGTGCGTCCAAGCACTTCCGTGCCTCCTAGTACCTCAGTGTCTCCAAGCGCCTCCGCGCCTCCTAGCACCTTAGTTTCTCCAAGCATCTCAGTGTCTCCAAGCAACAGTGCACTTTAGCACAGTTGTACCTGGTATCTTCACTGATTCATCAGCACCTTTCCAGTTCTGTCTTTCAGGAGACCTTCAGCGTCCACACGTGCCTCCTGTCTGCCGACCTAATCCTGCATGAGGAGAACCTAGATTCGGCCATCTCTGCTGCGGTTCCTCTTCCCAGTCACCGGAAGAAACCCTGAGTTCACAACACTCTCAAACCAGGTCAGTGGTAGTATTCATATAATCCTCCAGTCGCCCGCACAGACTTCACTAACACCAGGTTCACAAAACCACAGTCATGACAGTAGGAACTGGCCACATGGACCCGGCCGAAAGTGTTTGTCTGACGCAGGACCTCCTAAGCAATATTGCAGGACGCTTGGAAGGTCTGGAGTCGACTCAGCATCAATTAGCACAGTGTCTGCAGCAGAATTCTTTCTCCAGAGATTCTCTGACCTTCTGCAGTAAGACTCCTGACCAACTGCAGATTTTCTTCCAGATGTTATTACAGTTACAAGAACTTTTGTCTAGTATTCTTTCTGTGATGCCTGATCTCTTCAGGAATACTACCAACGTTGTTGATCCTGTTTTGTCCCATCCAGTTAATAGAGTCTCTTCCTCTGTGCAAGGAAAAGTTGTTCATCAGAGCTATCCACGGCCCAAACTCTCTGAAGCTGAACGTCAGCAGCGTAGGGAGCTACACCTCTGTCTTTACTGTGGAAATTCCAGTCATTTTGTTAAAGACTGCATTCTTCGTAAGCCAGGGAATGGTGACAAATCTCAGTATCACAGTGCTCATGTCTACAAGTCATCCACAGTAGCCGATCCTGCTACTGCTGACGGGGGTATCAAGATGGCTACTCTGAAAGAGACTCAAATTTATGACTGAGGTCTGGTGATTAAAAGACCTTATCCCAAGTTGGCTGTCCAGAGAAGAATGTTTAAGCCATTTAGAGTCACAGAGGAGTCCGTGTCTTCAGCCCAAGGAGGGGCGTCCGTGTCTTCAGCCCCAGGAGGGGTGTCTTCAGAGTGTCCAGCTCCAGGAGGGGTGTCTTCAGAGTGTCCAGCCCCAGGAGGGGCGTCTTCAGAGTGTCCAGCCCCAGGAGGGGCGTTTTCAGAGTGTCCAGCCCCAGGAGGGGCGTCTTCAGAGTGTCCAGCCCCAGGAGGGGCGTCTTCAGAGTGTCCAGCCCCAGGAGGGGCGTCTTCAGAGTGTCCAGCCCCAGGAGGGGCGTCTTCAGAGTGTCCAGCCCCAGGAGGGGCGTCCGTATCTCCAGTCCCTGTGAGGGGTTCAAAGGGTCCAGCCCCAGAGAGTCTACAGAGTGCTGCCCAGCCAGAGAGTCTACAGAGTGCTGCCCAGCCAGAGAGTCTACAGAGTGCTGCCCAGCCAGAGAGTCTACAGAGTGCTGCCCAGCCAGAGAGTCTACAGAGTGCTGCCCAGCCCCGTGAAGTGGGGTCTCTTGCCTCAGCCCAGCCCCGTGAAGTGGGGGCTCTTGCCTCAGCCCAGCCCCGTGAAGTGGGGGCTCTTGCCTCAGCCCAGCCCCGTGAAGTGGGGGCTCTTGCCTCAGCCCAGCCCCGTGAAGAGGGGGCTCCTGCCGGTCCAGCAATACTCCAGGCACTGCCTGGTCAGTCCGTTCCGGTTCCAGCTGGTCCATCGATACTCCAGGACCAGCCTGGTCAGTCTCCTTTGGCTCCAGCCAATTCAAGTATCCTCGGATCCAATCCAGTCCTACTCGTCCAGCCAGAGATTTCTCCAGTTTCAGTCTGTTCAAACTCATCTGGACTCAAACCGATTCCAAGCATTGGTCCGAGTAAAGAACTTTTGTCAGTTGGTCCCAGTAAAGGACTTCCACCATCTAGTTCTAAAATTAGACTTCAGTCTGTCTCTGATTCTGTTTCCTCGTCTTCCAGCTTTGAGTCCACAACTTCTGCAGGGAAATCTAATACATATTCTCATCAATGTCAGAATAAATCTGCTGTAGCCACCAAAGTCAAGAAAATTCCCAAGGCTACTCACTTAAAGTCTGAATGTGCTACAGAGCCGGATACCGATCTGAGTACAGTTTTCTCAGCTTTGTCCCTAAGCTTGTCTGAGCAACCTAATGTTCCATCTGATGATTCGGATAAAGGACATCAGACTAATATTGCTGAGAAGGATACTGATGTTGCTTTCTCAATCCAGTCATCAGAGTCATTTGCCTCAGTCGCAGACGCGAGTGTCGCAGCTTCAGGGGAAATTACTAGCATCACCATCCAGAATGAGATTTCAAGTGACTTTTCAGTCTCATTTGAGGATTCCAGTGAGGCAACTTCAGAAAGGATATTTTCTCATCAATGTCGGGATAATTCTGCTGTAGCATCTAAAGTCAAAAAAAATACCAAGGCTATTGACCTAATGTCTGAATGTGTACCTCAGTCTAATGTTTCAGTGACATCTGTTTCCTTGAGTCCAATTTCATCCTCCACTCAGTCTTCTGAACATTCAGCCAATGCTCCGTTTTTTGACTCCTCGCTTTCTGAGCAAGATAATGCCTTGATGAACCAATACCTTAAGAATTTCAGTGATGCCAAGAATTGGGAAACTGTACAAAGACAACAGCCTGTTGATTTAAGAGTTGGTTATGTTTCCATTGATTCCACTCCAAGTTCCTTGTGTTATTCTGAACTTGTTAATGCAGCTTACAAAACGGATGTAGTTACTCCCAAAGAAGACTGGTATCTTCCAATAGACTTGGACTCAGACTCTGAATTTGATTCAGTTCATGATTCTACTCCTTTCCTGGGAGGTCCAATTCGTTCCTGTTATACTTTAACGCATGAAGAGGATCCAGAATTACCAAAAAACTCTACAGGTCTCGGTATGAAAAGTCCTCACTATAGAACAAGAATTAATTTAAGCCTCAGTGGAGTGCTAGCTTCAAAAGCACAATCCTCTCGTACTACTAATCTAGGAAAGAAACCTTCTACAGTTTATTCCTCAAGCCTTTCAGATGAAGGAAATTCCAGTTTTGTCAATGATGGATGGTCTACCTGTTCTGAAGATGAAGATCAGGAAGACTTCTAAAGAATCCAGCTTAAGTTTTGTTTCTGGACCCTCTGGTTTCCACTTTTTAGAAGCTTTGTGTACAAGTTATTCATCAAGTTCCTCTAAGATTCAAGATGGGTGTCCGGAGTCCACCCTTGAAGAGGGGGATACTGTCACAATCCTGACTGTAGGTTTTATATTTGGTGACTTACCCCTGCCATCTGTCCTGGATCCTGTGTCTTTTCACTCACGGAGTTAAACAGCTTGTCAGCACTATGAGTTTTCCTGAGTTCTCTGCCTGAGAGGTAATAGTTAATTAGCTCCACCTGTGGTGATCTCCTGTGTGAGGCTGAATTCAGTAATCTGAACTTTAGGTCTAAAAGCAAGCATCCTGTGTTTTGCAGAAGTTCAGGCTTCAGTGTTCTCTCGGCCTGCTAGGCCTCATTCTACATCACAGCCTTGGCTAGAGTAGTCACATGACAGTGACTGTTCACCTGACCCAGAGTTGTTCAATCCTCTGCCAGCCTGAGACTCTCTGCATCACCTAATCCTGCTCACCAATCACCAAGGACCAGGAAGTATAAATCAGGAGGCTGAGTTAGAAACTGGGCCAGTTCCTCGTGTCACACACAGCTTTGTGTGAGTCTTCAAGCTGAGCTCCCTAAAGGTAATCTTTGTACCTAAGTTCCTGTGGAAACTCTGTTCCCTTGTTACCGTTTGGTTTACTTTTGTGTTGCCATTGATTTCACCATTCCCATGAGTCTCAATGTAAAGGCACAGCTGCAGTGGTTCGTCTTAAAGGCACAGTACTGAATTCCGTATTCTCCACTGAAAACCACAGCTGTCGTGTTTCAGTTTTACTGCTGTTGTAGTTGTGATCTCCAGAGCTCCCGTATCCCTGTGGCTTCTGTGTCTCTGCACCTCCGTGACTCAGTACCTCCATGCCTCAGTACCTCAGTACCTCAGTACCTCCGTGCTTCCAGCATCTCCGTGACTCAGCACCTCGTGCTTCCAGTACCTCTGTGCTTTCGGCATCCCGTGCCTCAGCACCTCCGTGCTTCCAGCATCTCCGTGACTCAGTACCTCCGTGCTTTCAGCACCCCGTGCCTCAGCACCTCCGTTCCCCCCAGCATCTTCGTGCCTCCAGCACCTCGTGCCTCCAGCACCTCCGTGTCTCTACGCACCCCAGTGTCTCTATGCACCCCAGTGTCTCTACGCACCCCAGTGTCTCTACGCACCCCAGTGTCTCTTCGCACCCCAGTGTCTCTACGCACCCCAGTACCTCCAAGCACCTCAGTGCGTCCAAGCACTTCCGTACCTCCAGTACCTCTGTGCTTTCAGCATCCCGTGCCTCAGCACCTCGTGCCTCCAGCACCTCCGTGTCTCTATGCACCCCAGTGTCTCTACGCACCCCAGTGTCTCTACGCACCCCAGTACCTCCAAGCACCTCAGTGCGTCCAAGCACTTCCGTGCCTCCAGTGCCTCTGTGCTTTCAGCATCCCGTGCCTCAGCACCTCGTGCCTCCAGCACCTCCGTGTCTCTACGCACCCCAGTGTCTCTACTCACCCCAGTGTCTCTACGCACCCCAGTACCTCCAAGCACCTCAGTGCGTCCAAGCACTTCCGTGCCTCCTAGTACCTAAGTGTCTCCAAGAGCCTCCGCGCCTCCTAGCACCTTAGTTTCTCCAAGCATCTCAGTGTCTCCAAGCAACAGTGCACTTTAGCACAGTTGTACCTGGTATCTTCACTGATTCATCAGCACCTTTCCAGTTCTGTCTTTCAGGAGACCTTCAGCGTCCACACGTGCCTCCTGTCTGCCGACCTAATCCTGCATGAGGAGAACCTAGATTCGGCCATCTCTGCTGCGGTTCCTCTTCCCAGTCACCGGAAGAAACCCCGAGTTCACAACACTCTCAAACCAGGTCAGTGGTAGTATTCATATAATCCTCCAGTCGCCCGCACAGACTTCACTAACACCGGGTTCACAAAACCACAGTCATGACACTGCATTTACTGTACATTATGTATGCGGCGGGAATCCAGAGGAGACCACCCACAAGAGCAGTTGGAAAAGACATCGCCCACCTATTCAAACCGACCTATGACCTCACCTGTACTGTAAATGACCATCCCTGTGTCCAATGGACAAAGAGATTACAGTATCCAATGTGTTAAGTTTTGGATGAATTGTATAAAGAGAGCCTGCTGCAGGCCTGGTCAGACACAAGACTCACAACGTCGTCTATCAGATGACGGAGGACCAGACTAGGTAGCGCGGCGAATCCACTCACGTTAGTAACATTGATTGTAGCCATTATTCTGTTGTATTGTATTGTTTATATTGTAACCCCCTTTCAGCAATTATACGCTGTGGTGTCGGAACCCAGTGGTTTAACTACAAACTGGTGTCGTCTCTTCCTTTCCCTGCTAAGGTTTAAAGTGTATTACTATCGCATTGCATTGCTGTAAAAGGTTTAAAATGTATCTCTGGGTGTGTATGCGCTGCGTGTACTTTGTACCGTCAGCGCGGCGTGTGTACGCAAAGTCCGTACACTGTACGGGACTCTGTACGCAAACAGTGTACAATGTACGTAGGGTGTGTATTAAGTTTAGCGGCCGCAGCGGCTTCATGGTAAAGTGTATTTGAAGTGTGTATAAGGTATAGCTTTTCATCCCTGCATATAAATCGTCATTATCACCTCATTCCGAGTTGTTCGCTCGCTAGCTGCTTTTAGCAGCATTGCACACGCTAAGCCGCCGCCCTCTGGGAGTGTATCTTAGCTTAGCAGAATTGCGAACGAAAGATTAGCAGAATTGCGAATAGAAATTTCTTAGCAGTTTCTGAGTAGCTCGAGACTTACTCCTACATTGCGATCAGTTCAGTCAGTTTCGTTCCTGGTTTGACGTCACAAACACACCCAGCGTTCGCCTAGACACTCCCCCGTTTCTTCAGACACTCCCGCATTTTTCCCAGAAACGCCAGAGTTTTTTCGCACACTCCCAGAAAATGGCCAGTTTCTGCCCAGAAACACCCACTTCCTGTCAGTCACACTACGATCACCAGAACGATGAAAAATCCTCGTTAGGCCATGAGTAAAATACCTAACTTTTGTGTAAAAAAACTAAGCGCATGCGCTCTGCGAACCTTGCGCTCTGCGAACCTTGCGCATGCGCAGTAAGCGACTAATCGCAGTATAGCGAAAATCGGCAACGAGCGAACAATTCGGAATGACCCCCCCAATATGTGTATGAGATGAGTACGAAAAATATTACTCTTGTGCCACCTTCACCCACAGTGTTGCACAATACGTGTATGAGTCAGAAATAGTAATTAAACACTGTGGTTTAATATCACCAAAAATGTTGCACAATACACGTATGAGTTGAGTACGAAAATATTTTACTGTGGTACCATCCTTACCCACAGTGTCGTACAACATGTGTATGAGTCAGGAATAGTAGTCAAACACTGTGGTTTAATTTCAAAAATAGTGTCGCACAATGGGGGTAATTCCAAGTTGATCACAGCAGGAATTCTGTTAGCAATTGGGCAAAACCATGTGCACTGCAGGGGAGGCAGATATAACATGTGCAGAGAGAGTTAGATTTGGGTGTGGTGTGTTCAATCTGCAATCTAATTTGCAGTGTAAAAATAAAGCAGCCAGTATTTACCCTGCACAGAAATAAAATACCCCACCCAAATCTAACTCTCTCTGCAAATGTTATATCTGCCTCCCCTGCAGTGCACATGGTTTTGCCCAACTGCTAAAAAATTTCCTGCTGCGATCAACTTGGAATTACCCCCAATACGTGTATGAGTACAAAATAATAATATACTGCGGTCTGACCGGCAGTGTCACAGTACTTGTGAAAATAAATAAAAAATTGTATAGTACACTGGGGTATAGCACAAACAAAACAAAAAAAACAAACATTTTTATAATTATATTTTAGGCTTTTTAGCTTTTATTATTTGAATTTTACACTGGGACAGAGCCCCTGGATGTATGGACAGATCACCCCTAGGTGGACACAGCACCCTTTGTCAGATACACCAGATGATAGACAGAGTGTCCCTGGACTAATACTGATAGGACACACTAGGACATACCTGCCCCAGGATGTACACACAGTATACTGGGTTTTAACACTGTGGCAGCCCCTGGATGTATATGAATTATGGACAGATCACCCCTTGTCAGATACACCACCAGATGACAGACAGAGCACCCCTGTATTGATACACCAGCCCTACAGCAGCCCCACGCCATACAACCCAACACTGAGACGGACACGTCCGGTAAGTGTACTCTCCACAGCCAAAGTGAACATGGTGCCGATCACCTGGACCTTTATAGAATCCAAAACCCTGTGAGAATCCAACAGCGGGATGATGACGTTTTGCCTCCTTTTTGGGATCCGGGCCTTGCGGGAAACCCCAATCCGGTCGTGGATCAAGAAATATGGGTGGGTCCGGTTCTCTGAGAACGGGACCCACTCATCTTTACTTTCCAACACTCAAAAGTCCCTGCGTATGCATTTTCTACATTAATTGTGGTTACAGGGGCACTGAGTATCAGCCATTACTTCTGTGTTTGCATATTTTACAGATGAAGCTGAACTTAAAATGTGCAGAATATTTTCTCATTGTAGCTGAGTTTCTCTTATACCAGTCCACTCTCATCAGGAATTCAGTTTGATCTGTGTGTGTATTTCCCGTCGCCCCTCTGCGGGTCTCTGCAGCGCTTGAAGCCGCCAAAGCTCAGGAATTTGTTACAGTAGCTCCCTGCAGCTAAAATGTATTGTAGACTCCACAAAGGTTTCTGCTCACAGAGGAGGAATCACAACAACACAACACAAAAGTAAAATATAAAAGTCATGAAGAGACCTTGGTTAAAAAAAAGAAATAAAAAAAAACCCAGTAAACTATTTGACTACTTTATATTGAGGCCTTAATAGACTTTTTCCAGCAGTAAGAACATACATTTGACGCTTTAATCCAAGAGCACATTGAAATGTTTATACTACAATATAAAACATACTTGCCTACCCTCCTGGACTGGCCGGGAGGCTCCTGAAAATGAGGTGGCGATCCCGCCCCCCCTCCACCCCCCCCCCCCCCCCCCCCCCCCGGAAAGGTAGGCAAGTCTCCAATGGATCCAGCCTCACCGTCGCAGCCCCCCCAGTGCCCATATTACTGCTAAATGGGGTGGGGCTACAATGATTGTGCATCCACACCCGTATACCGCACACCCGCACCCAGGCCACACCCCCGGGAATACTGACCAGGCTGCAACATCATCCCACATGAAAAGACATTTTGGAATGTACACAAGGAAATTAAATTATTATGCATCCCAGCAGTCGGGATGCCGGCGGACCACTCGGAATCCTGGCGCCGGAACACCGAATACTGACATCCCGAAGTTTAGGACCGGGGGAGGGCGGGGCTAGGGTTAGGTACTAAAGTGAGCTTAGCCGTAGCCACCAGATGCCTCTCCCCTTCCCCTAGCCGCCACCTCCGCTATCTTAAGACCTAGCCACCACCCCAGGCAGAATAGGGTCAGGGTAGGGGACAGGGGAAGGGTAAAATAATTACCTTGGCGCTGTCGGCATTCTAATTGTCAGGCTGCCGGTGTCGGTTATGTGATCGCTAGCATCCAGATCTCCGGTATCATCTATCACACCCATACAAACACTGGAAAACGGGCATAAATGGTTATCCAGACAGATTGAATAAATCAATTTTATTTAACCAATTTGTCTGAATGACCATTTTTTGTCTGTTTTGTTCATTTTAGTGAATTTGGGAGCATATCCATTCACCACTGCTCTGCACAGAGTGCTCTCCAACTCCCTCTCACAGAACACTGCGGCCCGCCGGTGGAACAGTGGTAGAGTGCCCGAAAAGTGGGACTGTCCCTCTGAATGCGGGATGGTTGGGTGGTTTAGCATTTACTACCAAGGGTGTAGCTACCATTGGTGCAGCTGCTATGGGGCCCAGAGCTGAGAGGGGCCACCTTCCCTGTCACAGTTACATGTGTTATATACAGGGTGTAGCTACCATAGGTGCAGGCAGTGCAGCTGCTATGGGGCCAGAGCTGAGAGGGGCCACCTTCCCTGTCACAGTTACATGTGTTATATACAGGGTGTAGCTACCATAGGTGCAGGGAGTGCAGCTGCTATGGGGCCAGAGCTGAGAGGGGCCATCTTCCCTGACACAGTTACATGTGTTATATACAGGGTGTAGCTACCATAGGTGCAGGCAGTGCAGCTGCTATGGGGTCCAGAGCTGAGAGGGGCCACCTTCCCTGTCACAGTTACATGTGTTATATACAGGGTGTAGCTACCATAGGTGCAGGGAGTGCAGCTGCTATGGGGCCCAGAGCTGAGAGGGGCCACCTTCCCTGTCACAGTTACATGTTTTATATACAGGGTGTAGCTACCATAGGTGCAGGGAGTGCAGCTGCTATGGGGCACAGACCTGAAAGGTGAACACCTTCCCTGTCACAGTTACATGTGTTATATACAAAGGCGTAGCTACCATAGGTGCAGGGAGTGCAGCTGCTATGGGGCCCAGAGCTGAGAGGGGCCACCTTCCCTGTCACAGTTACATGTGTTATATACATTTTTTGCAATTGGGTGGTACGTAGGGGTCCTTTCAAACTTTTTCCTTGGGGCCTGCAATATATGTAAGTATGCCCCTGATCATTGTAGTGTGGTATAAAATGAACTGGAGTGCATTTTAATATTATATAATATGAACCAGGGCACTGTAATGAGGCACAACATGAACAGGGAGCACTATATATAATAATGTGAATTGGGGATACTGTGCGGCATAATGTGTACTGACAGCTCTGTAATGTGACATAGGGGGAACTTAAGCACTACTACGATTCATAAAAGAAACTAGGGAACTACTATGGGGCATAACATTAAATAAGGTTCTACTACTATGGGGCCCGCAAAGTTCTGGCTACACCCCTGTTTACTACTGTTACTCAGAAGCCACACCTCCTGCTGCAACCTTCAGTAGGTACATATGCTTTGTCTCCTGGAGTAAAGGAACCGTATAAACTACCCTTGCAAGTTTGTCCGCACCTTGCATGTTCCACCGCTGCGGCAAGCCGAGCAATATGCGCTTTTTTATCTTTTAATTTTATCTTTCTGCATTTTGTAGTTGCGATTTAGGCGCACATTCTGCCCTTCTCAGCATCAGATCCATTACCTCTATCATACTGTATATTACGCTTCTGTGACGCTGGTGCAGTATAACATAAAACAACAGCAGAGGTGTTTAGTAGCGTCGGCTTCTTAGAGAGGCTTATAGCTCAGTTTTGTACTTGATGCTGGTTGCAAATCATCCTGAAATACACTAGTGCAATGTACAGCTGAAATGGAAACAAATATTTGCTCGCCGGCCATGTTTTCTAGCAGGGCTCCATAAAGGCAACACGCTTGAGTGGGCACAATAAATCTGAGACTCTGTACGGGAAGAATTTATGGTACTGGAAATCTGTTCTGTAGCACAATAACTCTGCAATGATCTGAAACAATTCAAATGGCCAACGCGGCAGGTAAGGCGCACTGCGCTGCTGGTTGTTTAGCATACTGTACGTCCAACAGTCACACTTGCATAATACAAGTCACACCTCGCGTGGTATTGTGTCAGCGTTGGTTCCGTCCTGCTGACCTGTAAATTGTTTTTTTTAGCAGTTTACAAACCTTGGAAGGCTGGATGCCAACCAGCTTCTGCTCACTACTTTATATAAAAGGTTGTAAAAAAATATATATTCACGTTCTGATGGTATATATTTTTCTATAAATGTTCATAAAAAGTGATAGGCTCCAATTTATTAACAGATATTTATATAGAGGCTACATATGCATCGTTTTACAGATCATATTTAATCATTCACATTATTCCTTACCTCAGTGTACTGTATCTTATACTCTATGGGGGTCGCTCGTTGCCGATTTTCGCTATGCTGCGATTTGTTGCTAACTGCACATACGCATTGTACACAGAGTTATTTAACACAAAACTTAGCAGATTTGCTGGTGTTGGAACGACGATTTTCAGTCGCACTGCTGATCGGTGAATGATTGACAGGAAAGGGGGCGTTTCTGGGTGGTAACTGAGCGTTTTCCGGGAGTCTGCTAAAAAACGCAGGCGTGTCAGGGAAAAGCGCGGGAGTGTCTGGAGAAACGGGGGAGTGGCTGTCCGAACGCAGGGCGTGTTTGTGATGTCAAAGCAGGAACTAAACGGACTGAGGTGATCGCAGTCTAGGAGTAAGTCTCGAGCTACTCAGAAACTGCTAAGAATTATTTATTAGCAGTTCTGCTAATCTTTTGTTCGCACTTCTGCTATGCTAAGATACACTCCTAGAGGGCGGCGGCTTAGCGTGTGCAATGCTGCTAAAAGCAGCTAGCGAGCGAACAACTCGGAATGAGGGCCTATAACCGAAGATGTGTTTCGTGCTCAAGTGCACCATTGTGACAACGCCCTCCTTTTCATAATGCCGGAATTATACAGAGGGGGCGGGGTCATGATGACAAGATTACGCCATCACTTGGATGCACCACAACCTCGCACGGGTTGGGTACAGGATCCTAGCAGATGGGATGTCGACGGGATGCCGACGCTGGCATTCTGAGTGGTGGGATCCCGAGCACCAGGAATCTCAACTACATCCCCCTCGCACGACCTCTGAAAGAGGGCATCCAGAAAGTCGGGAACTGCTAGATACTGTAGAGTAGGGTTCATTTTGTAGAAGCCAATTAACCTACTAGTATGACTATGGAATGTTTGTGGCGGGGGAATCATGCAGAGGGCATGCAGAAGTTAGGTGCTGAAATAATCTGCACTGCTGTTAACCTGCTATTGGGGGTCATTCCGACCCGATCGCTCGCTGCAGTTTGTCGCAGTGCAGCGATCGGGATGGAACTGCGCATGCGCCGGTGCCACAGTGCGCCTGCGCATGGCATTCGTCGCTGCCTAGCGATCGCCTCTGAGACAGAGGCGGTCGCTGGGTGGGAGGGGGCTGAATGCCGGCGTTAAGCCGCCGTTTAGTAGGCGCGGCGCGGCCAACGAAGGCGTGGCCGGACCGTTGGGGGGGGCGGGCAGCGGTGACAAACAACACCCGGCCAGCCGCAGGAGCTGCGCTGGCCGGGAGTTACTCCTGAAATACAAAAGCATCGCCGCTGTGCAGTGCTTTTGTATTTGGGCTGGGGGGGGCGGCACTGACATGCGGGGCGGACTAGCCCTGTGCTGGGCGTCCCCCCGCATGTCAGGGAAGATGATCTTAGCTGTGCTAAATTTAGCACAGCTACGATCAACTCGGAATGACCCCCATTGTTCTGATTGGCTACAGACTGTTCTAACCCTGTATGTCTGTGTGTACTCAGTTTTAGGGAAAGATTACAACGAGTGATTTGACTGAAGTCAGTAACCTTGAGTTTAATACTGTACACATTGGAGATCATTTGCTTGATTCCCATTGGACGACACAGGCCTGAGTCAGATGTGGAGGGAGGAGCTATCACTGCTACTTACATGGAAGCAGCAGAAAGCACTAATATAGTAATGCAGCAGGGGGCGCCACTCTTCCTGCTTGCATTAGTGATCCGAGCTGCATCCTAGGACGCCGTTTCGTATCAACTGCGTCCAAGGCCGGATAATAGGATGAGCTACAGGGCGGTCGTCCCGGGGCCCCCACACATTAAGGGCCACCACACTCTGCTTATTAAACTGGAGTACTCCACAGCCGCATAACTGCACAGCCACATAGCAGAGGGGTGCCCTACGCTACCCTACACATGGAGGGCGGGACTCCTGGCGCTGAGCGCAGTTGCATAGCCCTGCAGTCACAATGGGAGAGTCACTGTCACTAAAAGAACGGCATGTCCTGGCAGACACACTTCTCCCACCGCCATCATGACTCATCTTTTAAAGCCGTGACTCCCTCCCTCCAGGAGAACGTGCTCCGCCACCCGCGGATCAGCACTGTCTGACCACATGCTGGAAACACATGGCTGCCCCAACCCTCTGTGCTCCTCCAGCCCGTGGAGTAGCCGCCGTGTCTCCCTCCTCCATGTGTGGTGACAGACTCCATATTCGTTGTGTGCATGTGCACAGGTGTGTTGGGGGGGACTGTGTGCCAGGGATGTGCGGTGAGGTAAATGGCTCAGGAGGCACTGGCTAGCACCAGAGCCAGATTACACACAGTATATGAGCCAAATGGTACATCTGGATGTTATACACAGGTGCAGCAGTATATACATGTGGGTATTATACACAGGTGCAGCAGTATATACATGTGGGCATTATACACAGGTGCAGCAGTATATACATGTGGGTATTATACACAGGATCAGCAGTATATACATGTGGGCATTATACACAGGTGCAGCAGTATATACATGTGGGCATTATACACAGGTGCAGCAGTATAAACTCCTGGAAATTTGGTGAGTTTTGATCTAAGATGTGCGGAAAAGACATGAAGGTGAGGCACTGCCTCACCTGCCATAGACATTTTACTCCAAATGATTAGAATAATGCAAAGAAGATATTTCTAACATATTCTTTGTATTTTTCATATACCTGTACTTTATGCAGTCAAAACTCTGACACAAACGTTAGTATAACAGGAAAGGCTCTGCCTCGCGTCACTGCTGTGTGCCCCTGCTGTGTGTATGTGCACAGGTGTGTTTGGGGTGTGGACTGTGTGCCCCTGCTGTGTGTATGTGCACAGGTGTGTTGGGGGGGGGGGGTGCTGTGTGCCCTTGAGGTGTGTATGTGCACAGGTGTGTTGGGGGGTGGACTGTGTGCCCCTGCTGTGTGTATGTGCACAGGTGTGTTGGGGGGGTGCTGTGTGCCCCTGAGGTGTGTATGTGCACAGGTGTGTTGGGGGAAAGACTGTGTGCCCCTGCTGTTTGTATGTGCACAGGTGTGTTGGGGGGGATTGTGTGCCCCTACCGTGTGTATGTGTACAGGTGTGTTGGGGGGAGGGGGACTGTGTGCCCCTGCTGTGTGTATGTGCACAGGTGTGTTGGGGGGGCTGTGTGCACCTGCTGTGTGTGTGGGGGGTGGGGTGCTGTGTGCCCCTGCTGTGGGCGTGGATGTGTGTGTGGGGGGGACGGGGACGGTGTACTCTTGCTGTATGTGTTTAATTAGTTGGTGCCACCATATCTTTGTTGCCCCTGGGTTCCCACATGTCTTAATCCTGTTGGCAGAGTGTACTGGGCTATCTGGAGCAGTGACGTCAGTCCACACACACAAGATGACTTAAACAGTAATGCAGGTTTATTTAGTGTACACAGATGACTCAGATGTAATACTAATAGCTGTAATCAGGAGCTCATATATTACACAAGGTAACAGCATTAGGTAGTACTTATCAGGAGAAGTCTGTGGTTGTGAAGCATGGAGGACTGCACAGCCGTGCAGTCTGACTCCCACTGTAGAGAAGATGATGCGGTGCCCGGCTCAGTGTCAGCTCCAAGTCTCAGCTCTGCACACTTGTACACACAGGACTCTTTCTCTCAGTCTCTGTGTGTGTGTCACACTCTCCTCAAGAAATGGAGGAACAGGAACTACATCATATGACTCCGCCTCCGAGTGACTCTTGGCACTAGAGGTCTGACACTAGGGGATGCACCCATAGACTGGTACACAAAAGGAGACTGGTACAGAGTGCACCATATCCTAACAAATCCGCTCATGCCTTCAACACCAGCATCCGTCTGTTGACACATGAGGTTGCATAAGCCAGCTGTTGCAGATCCAGCAAAGAGGCCAGGAAGTCTCCATTGTGGGAAACGAAGGCCATAGCCACCCTCTCCCCTCACCCCCCAAACTGCCACAGACTGTCAATCACCAACAGTCTGCTGGCGATTAGCGTCTGACATCGCAGAGCCATACTGCACATGTGCAGTACGGGTCCGGCGCATGCTCAAAGTACCGAACATCGGAACTTTGTTGCATACGCCACACCTCCAATAACCTACAATTTAGCAAAAAGGACTTATGGGCCCTACACACTCGGCGATCGGCCACCGAGCTGCCCGACGGAGGATACAGGCGGCGGGCGACCCGGCGGTGGGGGGAGGTGACGGGGGGAGTAAAGTTTCTTCACTCCCCCCGTCACCCGGCTCCATAGCGGTCCATGCTAATATGGCCGAGATTGTCCATATTGGCCTGCATGCATAAGCGACCCGGCACCAACGATTAACGAGCGCGGGGCCGCACATCGTTAATCGTTGGTGCCTACACACTGCACGATATGAACGAGTTACGAGAACGCTCATATCATGCAGTGAGATCTGTAAGTGTGTAGAGCCCATTAGTGGTGATTTTCAAATTGCCACACATAGTAGAATAAAACTTGGCAAAAACCATCTTGACTTTTTGGATGTCCAATGCAGTAACATAGCACCAGATTACAAGTACCAGGGGTCTAGATTTTAAAATGATTATGGGCCTATTATGAGAAGCTGTGGGGGTGTGGCCACTGCTGTGTGGGCGTGGTTAGTGTCATGTGCCCTAGAGAGCATAGATGGTGCTTCCCTCCAACCACCCACATGTGCCTTCCATGTTACCTATGGTTCAAGCAGAACAGTCTCTAAGGAAAGTGAAGGGTGGGGAAATGTCTCCATGGGCCCTAATACTGAGACAAGCTCCTGGCTGACAGTCGCCCAAGACAAAAAAAAAAAAAAAACTATGATTAATTATTTTAATACATGTTATTTTAATTGTATTTTATTTACATCTGCAAAGATGTAAGGGGTATATATACTAAGCCTGGCTTAGAGAGAGGTAAAGTACCAGCCAATCAGCTCCTAACTGCCATGTTATAGGCTGTATTTGAAAAATGAAAGGAGCTGATTGGCTGGTACTCTAGACCCTCAGCTTCGGTCTCCTATGATTCACAGACATACCACTTTTAGTGACACTAGTGGGTACCGTTGGTGGGGGAGGTGGTGACTGCGGTGGCAGACCATTTATATTTAGTATGCTGTCACGTCTGGCAGGGTTTGAGGATCCGGCAGCTGAGACTTGCCTAAGGAGGTAGTTGTCTGTGGGTGAACAAGACGAGGGGGTTGGATATAGTTCCTTCTCATAGGACAAGAGGCAATGAAGAGTGTAGGCGGGGCTAAGAGTCAGTGGGTTGTAGTTCCTGTGGACAGGGCTGAGGTAGAGAACCGCGGCTGGTGAACGATGACTTAAAGACGTAGTTGTACACAAAGAACTGCGGGTTGTGGCTTGAAAGACGAGGTTGTAAATAATGAACTGCGGAACTGTGAATGGTGGTCTGGCTGAAGACGGAGAACTGTGAACTGTGACTTGAAAGACGAGGCTGTAGACAATGAACTGTGGAACTGTGAATGGTGGTTGGAGATGTGGCTGGAGACAGGGAACGGTGGACTGTGGTTTGGAAGACGAGGCTGGAGATAATGGGCTGCGGACTGTGGATGGTGGTTTCAAAGACGTGGCTGGAGACAAAGATCTGCGGACTGTGGCTTGAAAGACGAGCCAGGAGACCCGAGGCCGACTGTGCCCAAAGGGTCTTACTGGACCGGGTTTTCCAGGATCGTTTCCACAGGCAGCAACGGGTTAGGAACGGCAGGGCTGCAGCAGCAACTGAGAACCGGCTAAGCAGGATTAGGAGTAACCAGAATACGGCAAGAATCCTGGGAGCACAGGGCTAAAGCACCTACAACAGAGTTGTAACTTGAAGCACTGGCGTCCCTGTCCTAAACCAGCCCCCTTTTATAGGAAGAAGTTTCCCTGGATTGGCTGGAAGGAACAGGAAGCAAGAACTATGCCTCAAACTTGGTCTCCAACATGGCGGCGCCCAGTACTGCAGACCTTTTACATAGCCACACAGCTCACTGCCCCTGGTTTCCTAGCAACAGCTCAGCAAGAGAGACCCGCTGCAGCGGCGTCCCGCCGCCCCACGAGCGGACCGCCGCTACTGCTGCCCTCGAACCCGGCGCAACAGCCCATCTCTGCCGCTGCCCAGCCGCCGCCTGTGAAGCCCGCCCCGCGGCCCCAGCGTGCCGGTAAGACCCCGGACGCTGACATATGCAAATAGATCTATATTATAATTAGAGATGAGCGGGTTCGGTTTTACTCGGATCTCAAAATGGCATCTTATTGGCTCATGGATGTCACGTGTTTTGGATAACCAAAAAGAAAAATCTGGATAAAACTGAACTGGAGTTAATTCTGACGTTAAATCCGAACCCGCTCATCTCTAATTATAATGCTCTACATAAACTCTGCTTACTTTAATTTTTAAAGGGAATTTAAATTACTCCATACGTACTATATTAATTAAAGTAGAATTTTTCAAGAGTAAACGCATAATTAGTACTCTTGCTCAGGCCTGTGATCAATATAATTGATGCATAACTACTGTATGTGACAAATTTCCATTGCTCAATATTTTCCTTCTTGCCGATCTGTTTAGTCCCTATTATAATAATATACTCCATAGCACAAATCTATATTTAGTTTCGGAGGGCTGGTGATGTCCCCCGTGCTTCGGAGGGAAGTGTGTTGGAGGAAGGCTTAGCATGAGAAATAAAGGATGCTGCATCCGTGTGAAAAACAAATAAAACATAAACACTTTATTCATTTGCGCAACCGTTATTATAAAATGGAACAATTATTAATTGATTTCCGTGTTTATCGTTTAAACTTCTCGACGATATATTTTATTGCAGAATTTAATTTTTGGGGGAATTGCTTGTTCCGGTAATAAGATCCTATGGACCTTCCGTGGTAATATTTGTACTAAGTCATTAAATGACATATTGTCTTACAGTCTGAGACAGCCAAATCACCTCGGTGTATTAAATATGCTTGCGAGAGCACTGCTGTCATAGTATTCAAATAATTACCCATATGTTCGCTAAGGTTTAGAATGCGTCTGTCATTCCCCTGCTAATTACAGATTGGCGCTGCGCTCATTTTTCATTTCTAGGATAGTGTCAAACTTATAGGACTTGATGAGTTGTTTACACTATATTTCTGCATTTCAGAAGCTACATATTTGAATTGCTAATGCGGATGGGGTGACAAATGTATTGTCGTCTCATTGCGGTAAATGCCTGGTGTGTAGAGTGTCATCACAATATAATTGAAAGCTAATGTCTAAATTTTAGCAACTAGATGGCAAGGTTTATCATCCCGTGTACAAACTGTTACATAAACTCTGCATAAATAATGCAACCGTCTTCTCTTTATTTTTTTCATGTCTCTGTGCAAATGTGTAAGAGGGAGCGGGGTGATAAGAGCGGTGCGTGATTTACAGTCTCTAAGTAAAGTTTTACATTATTTTCTCAGTTAAGACCAAAAGCTGTTTCAATATTATTATTTCTTTTGTCTTTTACTTCGTATGGTTTTCTCAAAGGGGCTCCAGTGATGAGCAAATCTCCGAGGCACAAAGAAAGTGCGTGCTGTGCAAACGTCATATTTATTATCTGTTCTTATGGGCCGTACACACTGTGCGATTTGGGCGATTTCAACGATGAACGATATGAACAATGAACGATTTTTCGCATTCACGCTGAATGATTTGTATGAACGATTTGAACGATTTGACATAGCAAACATCGATATCGTCCAAATTGGCTTGCAATGATAAATGATGATAGACCAATGATGAGCGACTGTGGGGACGCGCATCGTTCATCGTTGGTGCCTTCACACTGAACAATATGAACAATATATATCGGTAATTTTTGAATGATATCGTCCATATCGTTCTTAAATTTCTACCAGTGTGTAGGGCCCCTCACGTCTGCTAACTCGTGGCCTGATATAAGCTCGGTAGTAAATCGGACATTGCTCAAGACAGGTGCACGCGAAGATAATGAGCTACGGTGGAGCGTTGGTAGCATCTGGATATGCATCAGCGGCTGCATGTGCACATGGCTCACTGCAAGTCACGATCAGTAAGTACTTGCACCCACCCTATTCTAGGTGTTAAAGATCCATCTCCGTATTTTCACTTACGTCTATGTCCACGCAGTCCGATTTTACGTGAACACACCCTCCCTGGACCGAGTTCAGTATGATTTACCGACGGACACAATACCGACGGTTGTAATCCCGACAGCCATTGACTGACAGTCATTCATTATACCGACATGTTCAAAATGCCGGCATAGTCAGAATACGACATTTGAAATGCCGACATTTCAAAATACCGACATGAATTTTCCTTGTTTTTTTTTTGTCAATGTTGACATACAGGTAGGTAAGTGTACCGCGTCCCCTCGCATGGCTCGCTGCGCTCGGTCCACTGGGATGGTAAAGTATGAACAAGTCAGTTTTGGGGCTAAAAAAACCCTGTAAAAACGCATGTCGGCATTTTGACATGTTGGCATTTCAAATGTGGGTATTCTGTCTGTGTCGGCATTTTGAACATGTCGGTATAATGAATGCCGGTATTTTGACCGTGTCGATATTTTGACTGTCGGCCAATGGCTGTCAGGATTATGAGCGTCGGTATTGTGTCCGTCGGTAAATCAACTGCTATCAGGAAATAAATAGGATATCAGCATTTCTGACCATGCCAATCAGAGTTCTCTTTCTGAGGAATTGCTACACTCCAATCACGGACGTGGTCAGGTTGGAGACAGAGACAAAACTGCCTTTCTTTCAGAAAAGATATTCAAACCATCAGGGAGTGTTTCCGGGCACTTAGATACCCCCCCAATGTGCGCCACTGCAGAGATGGTTCCCAGTTGTTAGATTAGAAATTATTAATTTTGGCAAGGTCAGTGCAGAGAGAGAAGTGGAACATAGCTAAAGAAGCCACGGTCAGGATATGAGTAATCATTCTGAAATATTGTTAAGGGTAAATTGGTTCAGTACACAATTACAGACAGTAGAAGTAGCAAGGTTAGATTGCGGGTACAAACCACACTAATTGAGCAGGAGAAACAGTTTAAATTGTTCAGCGCTCCCTCTGATTTGCCGCTGATTAGGAACAGGTGAAGCTCGTTGAGTAATTAGACATCCCTGGGAATAGTCTCTCAAAACTGCCATTAAAGGATAAATGTCTCAGTGGCAGACAGGCAAAACAACAGATCAGCGACGTAGCAGAACGAGCCCGTCAAGAAGCAGAATCAGAGTTTACGTTAGACAAAGCTGCGTCTTACTACACAAAAGGGCTACGAAATAATGGTAGTTTACAAATGAATACCAATAGACACTAAGAAGTCTCATTATTATTAAGCTTATCATACCATCCCTTTAAACCGGAATACTCTTGGATTATACAGGTTCTGTGGCTGCTTAAAGCCAGATGAAATGCAGGCTTGAAGTCAGCCAGCCACAGAATCAGGGACAAGCAGTCAGGGGAGGCAGTCACTCCCCTGTCATTCATTAGTGGTAAAAATAATACAAAGAAGTTACTTATATGACACATATTCTGTGCCATAAGTATCTGCTTTGTATTATAATAACCATATATACATTGAAATTAGGTTTGGGAGGCACCGATAGCGGTGCCTCCTGTTGACAATAGGAAAGGTGCAGAAGCGGGGGACGGACAGGGGCGGGGCCAAGCCGTGGGCATTAAAAGCTCATTGAAAATAACATTGAAAGTGGCACTAGTATAAGTGCCTCGATGACAGGGACGTGCTTTCAGTGCACATGAAAGCACGCCTCTGTCAGTCAGGCAGATGTGATTGAACAGCAGTTCTGTCACTGGATACAGCTGTCCAGAGATGGATCCGCTGTCATCACTGATTGGGCAGCGGGATGTGCTGCGGAGCTGCGCACGTTAGCGGCGGCGGGACCCAGTGGGGAAAGCACGCACGACGGCAGGCCTGAATCCAAGAGGATCCAGTCCCTGTCTGTCATTTTGCAGAGTTCGCAGCGGAGCGGTTCCAATTTCAAAATTGGTACCGTTAGCATCATTTTTTAATTCTAGGATGGCCGCCGTGAGCCAATCATGGCTCACCGCGTCATCGCTCTGCCCCTCGGGGCTGGCTTATAATAGCCAGCGCGAGGCAGCTGCTGTCAGACCGCCGGTGGAGAGGGAGCGTGCAAGAGTTCCTGAAGACAGAAGATGCCGGGAAGCCCAGGGGAGGCGGCGGCCATGGAAAAGAGCTGCCCAAAGGCCGACGCCCCCCAGGTGAAGACCCTGTATAATAAACTTTTAAAAAAAAGGTCTTGTATTTATTTTAATATTTTCTTTACAAGAGGACTACAGGTGCCAGCGGGCCCTGAATGTCCGGGCATGCAGGCACTTGACATTCTCCAAGTGCCTGCATGCTGGGGTAGGCTTTCTGGGACCTGTAGGCCGCCTGTAAAGAATAATATTAGTATGTCATGAACCCCGCACCCAGGGCCGTCTTAACAGCAGTGTAGGCCCCTGGGCACAGCAATGCACTGGGGCCCCTACCCATCCTCCAGTGTTAGGGGTGGGGGGTGCTATCAGTGTCAGCTTTGATGTCCCACGGGGGGTAGGGGGTGTTCTATCTTCCGCTCAGCATGTAGGACCTGGAGCAGTAATTTCTGCCCAGATGGGGCTAAACTGTAGAACGGAGCATTGGGCTGAAAGAAGAAGCCCTGGTACATGACTTCCAGGGTGGTAGGGGTGTTTAATACGCAGGGGAGGGTGTATAGTGGGGTGGGCTTAATATTCATCATTTTCTGGTGGGAGGGCAGCTTGCTTGACTGCAGATATCTCAAGTTCCTTAAAATAGATTTCTTAGCTTTCAATGGTATAAGGAACTGGAGAGTCTCACCTTTCAGGAGGTTCTGGGGACTTAGGGATCAGAGTTCAGGTGCCAGAGCAATTCACCAACGAAAATATAAAACTGCATATTAGGCATGTGGAGCTGGAGCAGGGACCAGCTGCTTGAAGGCTGATATCTCTGGTTCTGGGCATAGTAAAGACAAGCTGCCAGTATACACCAAAAGTGGAGAGTCACAGATTTTGGAGTATACCTTCATAAAAACTCTAGGTCAGACAGAACCTGAGATATCTGACTGGGAAGAGCAATTAACAGGCTTGGATGGGGTCCACTGCTTTCAAGTCGGATATCTTCTGTTCCCCAGGGCCGATTTTCAAAAATCTGTTACCCTTGGAAAGAGGGGACCCTCAGCTATCAGCCTAGAGCCCTCATACTCCTGGGGCCCTTGGGCAAGAGCCCATACGAAAAGACGGCCCTGCCCGCACCAACCGCCACCAGGGGTGAGGGGCATAGCCCAGTGCTGGTTGTTGCTCAGGAGGGGGGACTCCATTTATTCTTTCTGGGGTCTCCACTTTCCGAGGAATTCCAGCCCTGGGCTCACTGGTTTGGGGGGGGGGGGGGGAGTTAATGTGATGGCAGGGGAATTCCACACTGAGTGTTCCCCCTGCTATGGCATTACCCCTCCTGGCTGGTTCAGCCTGGTGCTGGTTTTGGTTAAGTATGGGGAACCCCATTTTTATTTTTCCTCCATATATGGTGGGGGGGGGGTTCTCCCCAGCCACTGACCTCACCGCACGTCACTGCACATAACCTGTGTAATTCATGAGTGACTTGGTACAAAGGTAAGCCTACGTATTATGTATTAGTATCCAGATCCAATAACAATGCATAATCAGTAATTGTAAATGGTAAAGAACATTGAGAAAATATAAATATTCCTCTTGATGAAACTAAAATATAGAAGCGAAATGTGTTAAATTTGGGAGCGTCTCTGGCATGTACCCCAACATGTGTAGATTCTTTTTCTATTGGGAAGGGGGGGGGTGCTGCGCAGGGGTCAAACTCAATTTGATGCAATCGTAATTGATATGTGATCCCATTGCGGGGCGTCACCACACTTGCTGGGCATCCTTGCCGTGTCCTGGGCGGCCCCCAGCTTGTGAGTATATGGTGGCAGATTTTGTTGCAATAGCAAAATCTGCGATCAGCTCTGAGTAGCCCCTTAGTGATTCCTGTGCATTACACTTACTGTACAGTAGACCACTGGGGTCCAGTCTAGTGGTCTGGCTTGCACATAATCCTATGCTTGGAATTCTAGATCTGCTCTGCTCTATATGTTCATCACGCCTGGCACCTGTATAAACTCAGACCAGTCATAAGTTCTGCACCCATGAAATGTTTAACTTACAGTAGGTGTGACTTCCAACTGTCTCTTTTCTAGATCTTTACTCTGTTTGCTGCCTGTCTTGACCTTTATCTTTGGGCCTGCCTGACCATGTGTTTACGGTGCTGTCCCTGAGTGCTTAATTATTGTTAGCCTGCACTTGTCTTACTTGTATTACCAATTGTTTGGTTCTTTAGCTACAGTGAGCATCAGGTGCTACTTGCTTAAGACCTGGTGGCAACTGGACACTGATATAGTAGGTAAGTAAGTAATACTTAATGGGAAAGTGGAATGCTATAGGTATAAGACATGCAAACCACAACAGGACTTGTTTGGCTCTTCCTTATAGTCCATTATGTACCCAGACAAGTATTACTGTGTTAAGGGGAGATGTACTAAACAGTGCTAAAAGTGAAGTGAGCCAGTGGAGAAGTTGCCCGTGGCAACCAATCAGCATTGACGTAATTTATAATTTGCATACTATAAACGTATACAGCGCAGCTGATTGGTTGCCATGGGCAACTTCTCCACTGGCTCACTTCTCCACTTGTATCACTGCTTAGTACATGTCCCCCTTAACTACACAAAAAGTTGCAATAAAAAAACAGAAACATTATTTAAGCAGTAACGGCAGACTTTGGACAAACCACTTATAATAAGCAGTAAAGTTCTGTTACATTTACTCAGAGTACAGCATGAATGACAAAATGTAATGAACGTTCTGCATTCAGCAGTTTCTACCTCCTTTGTGTAAATGAAGCACACTATATGCTCTACTAAACAGACTCTATTATATGTATTTACTGACGACGCTGAAGTTGTTCAAGAAAGTGATAGAACATTAAAAATATTCATAATGAATTGTTGTTTTTTTTTTTTTTTTCCATTGTCAGTAATTGGTTATGGATAAAAGAGTTAGAAAGTTGTTTTTTTTAAAGGACCTGATTTAAACTGATTTATTTTATTTTTGTATTTATATTTTTACAAGTCTCTTCCTCTCCATATTTACAGAGCAGTGCGGAACCCATCTCACAGGCTGCCACCATGCCATGAAAAATCATGAACCAATGGGAAAATTCTGAGCGCGGATTCTCGGGTTTTGCTTTTGGCTCTAATTTAATCGCCGTGTTTTGGTTTTGCAAAACACCCTCAAATGTTTTGATTCTGAATTTGGATTTAAAACCAGAACCTCGGGCTTTGGATTTCTTAAAAATGGATAAAAACAGAGGCCCTATTCCCCCCCGCTTGCTGTGTGGTTGTGGGAAGGTGCACAGTGTTACAGGGTGAACTTCCTATTAGGACAGTGAAAGTGACAGTGGTGTGACAGTGACAGTGGTGAATTTCCCATTAGGCATGTGGGGCACAAGCCCAGGGGCGGTCAGTGTTGGACTGGGGCATGTGGGGCCCACCGGGGGAATGCAGTGGTATGGGACCATGTGTAGGGGTGTGGCCTGCCACCTATTTGGTTTGACTAACCATTAGAGAGTGCAACATCTGAGCCCCTTCATAAATATACACAGTAAATTCAGCTGCTGCATGCATGATAATATACCAGATTAATAACAGCAATGCACTGTACAAAATACACCATAGTCCAGTATAAGGTAGCATATGTATAATGTATAATTTCAAGTCTAGAACCTGGTCCTTAGAACAGGAGGTGGGCCCCCAGGCAGTAGGGCCCACCAGTGGTTTCCCCTGTACCCCTGTGGGCCAGTCCAAGCCTGTGGGGCAGTACTTGGATGCATGATGCCATCAGAAATTGTGGTGCCCGGCAGTGGCGTCACAAGGGGGGTGCGGGGGGGTGCGGCCCGCTCCCGGGTGTCACCCGCCGAGGGGTGACACCAAAATGCCGGCTCCTGCAGAGTGACAGAAGCAGAGTGCTGCACTGTTATATTATGTGCAGCACTCAGCTCCTGTCACTGTGTAGGAGCCAGCACTGCAGGGACAGCACCTCCCGGGAGTCAGCCCTCACCTCCCACACCCCCCAGCGAAAAAAAAAAACGGGTGTCGGGACGCGAAGCCCCGCCCCTTCCGCAAAGCCCCACCCCTTTGTGTGCCTGCAATAATCTAAAAACGGGTTCCGTCTGCGAAGCCCCGCCCCTCTGTTTAAGCCACGCCCATTCACGTGAAGCCCCGCCCCCTTTATACTCATTGCCGCACCGGGTGTCACAGAGGTGAGTGACGCCTCTGGTGCCCGGAACTGACTAAAAAGAGAGGGCCCCTCCATCCCCCCAAAAAAAGATTCTGCCGCTCTGCTCCAACCCTATGTGATGTCATACATTGTGATGTTACATATAGAGACGTGCACCGGAAATTTTTCGGGTTTTGTGTTTTGGTTTTGGGTTCGGTTCCGCGGCCGTGTTTTGGGTTCGAACGCGTTTTGGCAAAACCTCACCGAATTTTTTTTGTCGGATTCGGGTGTGTTTTGGATTCGGGTGTTTTTTTCAAAAAAACCTAAAAAAACAGCTTAAATCATAGAATTTGGGGGTCATTTTGATCACAAAGTATTATTAACCTCAATAACCATCATTTCCACTCATTTTCAGTCTATTCTGAACATCTCACACCTCACAATATTATTTTTAGTCCTAAAATTTGCACCGAGGTCGCTGGATGACTAAGCTCAGCGACCCAAGTGGCCGACACAAACACCTGGCCCATCTAGGAGTGGCACTGCAGTGTCACGCAGGATGGCCCTTCCAAAAAACATTCCCCAAACAGCACATGCCGTAAAGAAAAAAAGAGGCGCAATGAGGTAGCTGTGTGACTTAGCTCAGCGACCCTAGTGGCCGACACAAACACCTGGCCCATCTAGGAGTGGCACTGCAGTGTCAGGCAGGATGGCCCTTCCAAAAAACACTCCCCAAACAGCACATGACGCAAAGAAAAAAAGAGGCGCAATGAGGTAGCTGTGTGAGTAAGCTCAGCGACCCTAGTGGCCGACACAAACACCTGGCCCATCTAGGAGTGGCACTGCAGTGTCACGCAGGATGGCCCTTCAAAAAAACACTCCCCAAACAGCACATGACGCAAAGAAAAAAAGAGGCGCAATGAGGTAGCTGTGTGAGTAAGCTCAGCGACCCTAGTGGCCGACACAAACACCTGGCCCATCTAGGAGTGGCACTGCAGTGTCACGCAGGATGGCCCTTCAAAAAAACACTCCCCAAACAGCACATGACGCAAAGAAAAAAGAGGCGCAATGAGGTAGCTGTGTGAGTAAGCTAAGCGACCCTAGTGGCCGACACAAACACCTGGCCCATCTAGGAGTGGCACTGCAGTGTCACGCAGGATGGCCCTTCAAAAAAACACTCCCCAAACAGCACATGACGCAAAGAAAAAAAGAGGCGCAATGAGGTAGCTGTGTGAGTAAGCTCAGCGACCCTAGTGGCCGACACAAACACCTGGCCCATCTAGGAGTGGCACTGCAGTGTCACGCATGATGGCCCTTCAAAAAAACACTCCCCAAACAGCACATGACGCAAAGAAAAAAAGAGGCGCAATGAGGTAGCTGTGTGAGTAAGCTAAGCGACCCTAGTGGCCGACACAAACACCTGGCCCATCTAGGAGTGGCACTGCAGTGTCACGCAGGATGGCCCTTCATAAAACACTCCCCAAACAGCACATGACGCAAAGAAAAAAGAGGCGCAATGAGGTAGCTGTGTGAGTAAGCTCAGCGACCCTAGTGGCCGACACAAACACCTGGCCCATCTAGGAGTGGCACTGCAGTGTCACGCAGGATGGCCCTTCAAAAAAACACTCCCCAAACAGCACATGACGCAAAGAAAAAAAGAGGCGCAATGAGGTAGCTGTGTGACTAAGCTCAGCGACCCAAGTGGCCGACACAAACACCTGGCCCATCTAGGAGTGGCACTGCAGTGTCACGCAGGATGGCCCTTCAAAAAAACACTCCCCAAACAGCACATGACGCAAAGAAAAAAAGAGGCGCAATGAGGTAGCTGTGTGAGTAAGCTCAGCGACCCTAGTGGCCGACACAAACACCTGGCCCATCTAGGAGTGGCACTGCAGTGTCACGCAGGATGGCCCTTCAAAAAAACACTCCCCAAACAGCACATGACGCAAAGAAAAAAAGAGGCGCAATGAGGTAGCTGTGTGAGTAAGCTCAGCGACCCTAGTGGCCGACACAAACACCTGGCCCATCTAGGAGTGGCACTGCAGTGTCACGCAGGATGGCCCTTCAAAAAAACACTCCCCAAACAGCACATGACGCAAAGAAAAAAAGAGGCGCAATGAGGTAGCTGTGTGACTAAGCTCAGCGACCCAAGTGGCCGACACAAACACCTGGCCCATCTAGGAGTGGCACTGCAGTGTCACGCAGGATGGCCCTTCAAAAAAACACTCCCCAAACAGCACATGACGCAAAGAAAAAAAGAGGCGCAATGAGGTAGCTGTGTGAGTAAGCTCAGCGACCCTAGTGGCCGACACAAACACCTGGCCCATCTAGGAGTGTCACTGCAGTGTCACGCAGGATGGCCCTTCAAAAAAACACTCCCCAAACAGCACATGACGCAAAGAAAAAAAGAGGCGCAATGAGGTAGCTGTGTGAGTAAGCTCAGCGACCCTAGTGGCCGACACAAACACCTGGCCCATCTAGGAGTGGCACTGCAGTGTCACGCAGGATGGCCCTTCAAAAAAACACTCCCCAAACAGCACATGACGCAAAGAAAAAAAGAGGCACAATGAGGTAGCTGTGTGACTAAGCTCAGCGACCCAAGTGGCCGACACAAACACCTGGCCCATCTAGGAGTGGCACTGCAGTGTCAGGCAGGATGGCCCTTCCAAAAAATACTCCCCAAACAGCACATGACGCAAAGAAGAAAAAAAAGAGGCGCAATGAGGTAGCTGTGTGACTAAGCTCAGCGACCCTAGTGGCCGACACAAACACCTGGCCCATCTAGGAGTGGCACTGCAGTGTCAGGCAGGATGGCCCTTCCAAAAAACACTCCCCAAACAGCACATGACGCAAAGAAAAAAGAGGCGCAATGAGGTAGCTGTGTGACTAAGCTCAGCGACCCAAGTGGCCGACACAAACACCTGGCCCATCTAGGAGTGACACTGCAGTGTCAGGCAGGATGGCCCTTCCAAAAAACACTCCCCAAACAGCACATGACGCAAAGAAAAAAGAGGCGCAATGAGGTAGCTGTGTGAGTAAGCTCAGCGACCCTAGTGGCCGACACAAACACCTGGCCCATCTAGGAGTGGCACTGCAGTGTCATGCAGGATGGCCCTTCAAAAAAACACTCCCCAAACAGCACATGACGCAAAGAAAAAAAGAGGCGCAATGAGGTAGCTGTGTGAGTAAGCTCAGCGACCCTAGTGGCCGACACAAACACCTGGCCCATCTAGGAGTGGCACTGCAGTGTCACGCATGATGGCCCTTCAAAAAAACACTCCCCAAACAGCACATGACGCAAAGAAAAAAAGAGGCGCAATGAGGTAGCTGTGTGAGTAAGCTAAGCGACCCTAGTGGCCGACACAAACACCTGGCCCATCTAGGAGTGGCACTGCAGTGTCACGCAGGATGGCCCTTCAAAAAACACTCCCCAAACAGCACATGACGCAAAGAAAAAAAGAGGCGCAATGAGGTAGCTGTGTGAGTAAGCTCAGCGACCCTAGTGGCCGACACAAACACCTGGCCCATCTAGGAGTGGCACTGCAGTGTCACGCAGGATGGCCCTTCAAAAAAACACTCCCCAAACAGCACATGACGCAAAGAAAAAAAGAGGCGCAATGAGGTAGCTGTGTGACTAAGCTCAGCGACCCAAGTGGCCGACACAAACACCTGGCCCATCTAGGAGTGGCACTGCAGTGTCACGCAGGATGGCCCTTCAAAAAAACACTCCCCAAACAGCACATGACGCAAAGAAAAAAAGAGGCGCAATGAGGTAGCTGTGTGAGTAAGCTCAGCGACCCTAGTGGCCGACACAAACACCTGGCCCATCTAGGAGTGGCACTGCAGTGTCACGCAGGATGGCCCTTCAAAAAAACACTCCCCAAACAGCACATGACGCAAAGAAAAAAAGAGGCGCAATGAGGTAGCTGTGTGAGTAAGCTCAGCGACCCTAGTGGCCGACACAAACACCTGGCCCATCTAGGAGTGGCACTGCAGTGTCACGCAGGATGGCCCTTCAAAAAAACACTCCCCAAACAGCACATGACGCAAAGAAAAAAAGAGGCGCAATGAGGTAGCTGTGTGACTAAGCTCAGCAACCCAAGTGGCCGACACAAACACCTGGCCCATCTAGGAGTGGCACTGCAGTGTCACGCAGGATGGCCCTTCAAAAAAACACTCCCCAAACAGCACATGACGCAAAGAAAAAAAGAGGCGCAATGAGGTAGCTGTGTGAGTAAGCTCAGCGACCCTAGTGGCCGACACAAACACCTGGCCCATCTAGGAGTGGCACTGCAGTGTCACGCAGGATGGCCCTTCAAAAAAACACTCCCCAAACAGCACATGACGCAAAGAAAAAAAGAGGCGCAATGAGGTAGCTGTGTGAGTAAGCTCAGCGACCCTAGTGGCCGACACAAACACCTGGCCCATCTAGGAGTGGCACTGCAGTGTCACGCAGGATGGCCCTTCAAAAAAACACTCCCCAAACAGCACATGACGCAAAGAAAAAAAGAGGCACAATGAGGTAGCTGTGTGACTAAGCTCAGCGACCCAAGTGGCCGACACAAACACCTGGCCCATCTAGGAGTGGCACTGCAGTGTCAGGCAGGATGGCCCTTCCAAAAAATACTCCCCAAACAGCACATGACGCAAAGAAGAAAAAAAAGAGGCACAATGAGGTAGCTGTGTGACTAAGCTCAGCGACCCTAGTGGCCGACACAAACACCTGGCCCATCTAGGAGTGGCACTGCAGTGTCAGGCAGGATGGCCCTTCCAAAAAACACTCCCCAAACAGCACATGACGCAAAGAAAAAAGAGGCGCAATGAGGTAGCTGTGTGACTAAGCTCAGCGACCCAAGTGGCCGACACAAACACCTGGCCCATCTAGGAGTGACACTGCAGTGTCAGGCAGGATGGCCCTTCCAAAAAACACTCCCCAAACAGCACATGACGCAAAGAAAAAAGAGGCGCAATGAGGTAGCTGTGTGGGTAAGCTCAGCGACCCTAGTGGCCGACACAAACACCTGGCCCATCTAGGAGTGGCACTGCAGTGTCATGCAGGATGGCCCTTCAAAAAAACACTCCCCAAACAGCACATGACGCAAAGAAAAAAAGAGGCGCAATGAGGTAGCTGTGTGACTAAGCTCAGCGACCCAAGTGGCCGACACAAACACCTGGCTCATCTAGGAGTGGCACTGCAGTGTCACGCAGGCTGGCCCTTCCAAAAAACACTCCCCAAACAGCACATGACGCAAAGAAAAATGAAAGAAAAAGAGGTGCAAGATGGAATTGTCCTTGGGCCCTCCCACCCACCCTTATGTTGTATAAACAGGACATGCACACTTTAACCAACCCATCATTTCAGTGACAGGGTCTGCCACACGACTGTGACTGAAATGACGGGTTGGTTTGGACCCCCACCAAAAAAGAAGCAATTAATCTCTCCTTGCACAAACTGTCTCTACAGAGGCAAGATGTCCACCTCATCATCATCCTCCGATTCATCACCGTGTACATCCCCCTCCTCACAGATTATCAATTCGTCCCCACTGGAATCCACCATCACAGCTCCCTGTGTACTTTGTGGAGGCAATTGCTGCTGGTGAATGCTCCATGGAGGAATTGATTATAATTCATTTTAATGAACAACATCTTCTCCACATTTTCTGGAAGTAACCTCGTACGCCGATTGCTGACAAGGTGAGCGGCGGCACTAAACACTCTTTCGGAGTACACACTTGTGGGAGGGCAACTTAGGTAGAATAAAGCCAGTTTGTGCAAGGGCCTCCAAATTGCCTCTTTTTCCTGCCAGTATACGTACGGACTGTCTGACGTGCCTACTTGGATGCGGTCACTCATATAATCCTCCACCATTCTTTCAATGTTGAGAGAATCATATGCAGTGACAGTAGACGACATGTTCGTAATCGTTGGCAGGTCCTTCAGTCCGGACCAGATGTCAGCATCAGCAGTCGCTCCAGACTGCCCTGCATCACCGCCAGCGGGTGGGCTCGGAATTCTGAGCCTTTTCCTCGCACCCCCAGTTGCGGGAGAATGTGAAGGAGGAGATGTTGACAGGTCGCGTTCCGCTTGACTTGACAATTTTCTCACCAGCAGTTCTTTGAACCCCTGCAGACTTGTGTCTGCCGGAAAGAGAGATCCAAGGTAGGTTTTAAATCTAGGATCGAGCACGGTGGCCAAAATGTAGTGCTCTGATTTCAACAGATTGACCACCCGTGAATCCTTGTTAAGCGAATTAAGGGCTCCATCCACAAGTCCCACATGCCTAGCGGAATCGCTCTGTGTTAGCTCCTCCTTCAATGTCTCCAGCTTCTTCTGCAAAAGCCTGATGAGGGGAATGACCTGACTCAGGCTGGCAGTGTCTGAACTGACTTCACGTGTGGCAAGTTCAAAAGGTTGCAGAACCTTGCACAACGTTGAAATCATTCTCCACTGCGCTTGAGACAGGTGCATTCCACCTCCTATATCGTGCTCAGTTGTATAGGCTTGAATGGCCTTTTGCTGCTCCTCCAACCTCTGAAGCATATAGAGGGTTGAATTCCACCTCGTTACCACTTCTTGCTTCAGATGATGGCAGGGCAGGTTCAGGCGTTTTTGGTGGTGCTCCAGTCTTCTGTACGTGGTGCCTGTACGCCGAAAGTGTCCCGCAATTCTTCTGGCCACCGACAGCATCTCTTGCACGCCCCTCTCGTTTTTTAAATAATTCTGCACCACCAAATTCAAGGTATGTGCAAAACATGGGACGTGCTGGAATTTGCCCATATTTAATGCACACACAATATTGCTGGCGTTGTCCAATGCCACAAATCCACAGGAGAGTCCAATTGGGGTAAGCCATTCTGTGATGATCTTCCTCAGTTGCCGTAAGAGGTTTTTAGCTGTGTGCGTATTCTAGAAAGCGGTGATACAAAGCGTAGCCTGCCTAGGAAAGAGTTGGCGTTTGCGAGATGCTGCTACTGGTGCCGCCGCTGCTGTTCTTGTGGCGGGAGTCCATACATCTACCCAGTGGGCTGTCACAGTCATATAGTCCTGAGTCTGCCCTGCTCCACTTGTCCACATGTCCGTGGTTAAGTGGACATTGGGTACAACTGCATTTTTTAGGACACTGGTGAGTCTTTTTCTGAGGTCTGTGTACATTTTCGGTATCGCCTGCCTAGAGAAATGGAACCTAGATGATATTTGGTACCGGGGACACAGTACCTCAAACAAGTCTATAGTTGGCTCTGCAGTAATGATGGATACCGGAACCACGTTTCTCACCGCCCAGGATGCCAAGGCCTCAGTTATCCGCTTTGCAGCAGGATGACTGCTGTGATATTTCATCTTCCTCGCAAAGGACTGTTGGACAGTCAATTGCTTGGTGGAAGTAGTAAAAGTGGTCTTACGACTTCCCCTCTGGGATGACCATCGACTCCCAGCAGCAACAACAGCAGCGCCAGCAGCAGTAGGCGTTACACGCAAGGATGCATCGGAGGAATCCCAGGCAGGAGAGGACTCGTCAGAATTGCCAGTGACATGGCCTGCAGGACTATTGGCATTCCTGGGGAAGCAGGAAATTGACACTGAGGGAGTTGGTGGGGTGGTTTGCGTGAGCTTGGTTACAAGAGGAAGGGATTTACTGGTCAGTGGACTGCTTCCGCTGTCGCCCAAAGTTTTTGAACTTGTCACTGACTTATGATGAATGCGCTGCAGGTGACGTATAAGGGAGGATGTTCCGAGGTGGTTAACGTCCTTACCCCTACTTATTACAGCTTGACAAAGGCAACACACGGCTTGACAAATGTTGTCCGCATTTCTGTTGAAATACTTCCACACCAAAGAGCTGATTTTTTTGGTATTTTCACCAGGCATGTCAATGGCCATATTCCTCCCACGGACAACAGGTGTCTCCCCGGGTGCCTGACTTAAACAAACCACCTCACCATCAGAATCCTCCTGGTCAATTTCCTCCCCAGCGCCAGCAACACCCATATCCTCCTCATCCTGGTGTACTTCAACACTGACATCTTCAATCTGACTATCAGGAACTGGACTGCGGGTGCTCCTTCCAGCACTTGCAGGGGGCGTGCAAATGGTGGAAGGCGCATGCTCTTCACGTCCAGTGTTGGGAAGGTCAGGCATCGCAACCGACACAATTGGACTCTCCTTGTGGATTTGTGATTTCGAAGAACGCACAGTTCTTTGCTGTGCTTTTGCCAGCTTAAGTCTTTTCATTTTTCTAGCGAGAGGCTGAGTGCTTCCATCCTCATGTGAAGCTGAACCACTAGCCATGAACATAGGCCAGGGCCTCAGCCGTTCCTTGCCACTCCGTGTGGTAAATGGCATATTGGCAAGTTTACGCTTCTCCTCTGACGATTTTATTTTAGATTTTTGAGTCCTTTTTTTACTGATATTTGGTGTTTTGGATTTTACATGCTCTGTACTATGACATTGGGCATCGGCCTTGGCAGACGACGTTGATGGCATTTCATCGTCTCGGCCATGACTAGTGGCAGCAGCTTCAGCACGAGGTGGAAGTCAATCTTGATCTTTCCCTATTTTTGGAACCTCAACATTTTTGTTCTCCATATTTTAATAGGCACAACTAAAAGGCACCTCAGGTAAACAATTGAGATGGATGGATACTAGTATACTTATGGATGACGAGTGACTGCCGACACAGAGGTAGCTAAAGCCGTGGACTACCGTACTGCGTCTGCTAGTATAGACTGGATGATAATGATATAAAAAATATATATATATCACTACTGCAGGACAGGTATATATTATATAATGACGGACCTGCTGGACACTGTCAGCAGCAGACTCCTAAACTACTAGTATGAAGAAGATAGAAAAAAAAAACCCACCACAGGTAGGTATACAATTATGGACGAGCACTGCCGACACAGAGGTAGCTACAGCCGTGGACTACCGTACTGCGTCTGCTAGTATAGACTGGATGATAATGATATAAAATATATATATATATCACTACTGCAGGACAGGTATATATTATATAATGACAGACCTGCTGGACACTGTCAGCAGCAGACTCCTAAACTACTAGTATGAAGAAGATAGAAAAAAAAAACCCCACCACAGGTAGGTATACAATTATGGACGAGCACTGCCGACACAGAGGTAGCTACAGCCGTGGACTACCGTACTGCGTCTGCTAGTATAGACTGGATGATAATGATATAAAAAATATATATATATCACTACTGCAGGACAGGTATATATTATATAATGACGGACCTGCTGGACACTGTCAGCAGCAGACTCCTAAACTACTAGTATGAAGAAGATAGAAAAAAAAACCCCACCACAGGTAGGTATACAATTATGGACGAGCACTGCCGACACAGAGGTAGCTACAGCCGTGGACTACCGTACTGCGTCTGCTAGTATAGACTGGATGATAATGATATAAAAAATATATATATATCACTACTGCAGGACAGGTATATATTATATAATGACGGACCTGCTGGACACTGTCAGCAGCAGACTCCTAAACTACTAGTATGAAGAAGATAGAAAAAAAAAACCCACCACAGGTAGGTATACAATTATGGACAAGCACTGCCGACACAGAGGTAGCTACAGCCGTGGACTACCGTACTGCGTCTGCTAGTATAGACTGGATGATAATGATATAAAAAATATATATATATATCACTACTGCAGGTATATATTATAATATAATGAATGACGGACCTGCTGGACACTGTCTGTCAGCAGAATGCGTTTATAGAATTAAAAAAAAAAACACCACACGAGTGTTTAAGTTTTTCAGGCAGACAATATACTGGTGGTCACTGGTCAGTCACACTGGCAGCAAAAGTGTGCACTGTTATGTACTCCTGCTATAACTGCTCCCCAGTCTCCCCCACAATTAAGCTGTGTGAGCAGTGAGCACTCAGCACAGTCAGATATACATAGATGATATTATTATCATGCAGCACACTGAGGCTGAGCACAGATATGGTATGTGACTGTGTATCGTTTTTTTTCAGGCAGAGAACGGATTTTAAATAATAAATAAAACTGGTGGTCACTAGTATAACTATCAGCAAAACTCTGCACTCTCTGAGTACTCCTAATGCTCCCCAAAATTACTAAAATTAAATTACTAGTAAATCAAGTGTCTCACTCTCTATCTAAACGGAGAGGACGCCAGCCACGTCCTCTCCCTATCAATCTCAATGCACGTGTGAAAATGGCGGCGACGCGCGGCTCCTTATATAGAATCCGAGTCTCGCGATAGAATACGAGCCTCGCGAGAATCCGACAGCGGGATGATGACGTTCGGGCGCGCTCGGGTTAGCCGAGCAAGGCGGGAAGATCCGAGTCTGCCTCGGACCCGTGTAAAAAGGCTGAAGTTCGGGGGGGTTCGGATTCCGAGGAACCGAACCCGCTCATCTCTAGTTGCATATAGGTGGAGCGTTTGCGGACCTGCAGGAACGGTTTACAGAGAGCTGATGCGCAGATAAGGCTTGTTTTAGGAAGTCCTCCCTGCGCATCAGCCTGCTGTTTATTCACAGACTGGTGCAGCTCTACAGGTATTGTTGGTAGGAGCCAGGGGTGGGCCCCCTCTCTGTAAGGGCCCAGGACCCCAGTCCCCACAGTACCCCCTGATGGCTGCACTGCCTATATGCTTGTTTAGTACTGTCGGACCTAAATTTACCAGCAACTGCAAAATAGTTCCACTCTACTGTATCATATGCCATCCTAGATGGAGTGGAAATGGATAGGACATGCACCTACTGCCCCTGTAAGCTGTCCTACTTAGTAAATATGTATTCAAAAATAAAAATTAAATTAAATGTCATAGTTCATGGCTTTTGTATTATTATATTAAGTTGCCAATCATCAAACGTGGGCTTATAACAAATCAATGAAAATAATAAAATTAGGCAGAGGGGGGCAGCCATTACTGTTGTGCCGTGGGACGCCATGACCCCTAAATTTGCCCCTGGGTGTAGAGTGAAGAATGAATTACAGTGTGGGTCTGGGGGAGGGGTAATGTATTACAGAAAGACATTTGCTAATGGCGCCTACAGTAATTACCTGAAAATCTGTGTGCCTAACAATTAAAAACATGGGGATTTTATTCTATTATTATTCCACTGCTGCTATCAGTGCTGCTTTTGATCATGGCTTTAAGAGGCCTGGATGGGTGTTGTTCACAAGCCAACCCTTGTATAGATGTCACCCTCTGTATCTGAGAGGTGGGTACATTTACAGAAGGAAGACAAGTAGGGGACAGAGGGAAGAGAAGGGAGAAGCAGTGGGAAGAGAAGGGAGGAGAAGCGGGAAGAGAAGAGAGTAGCAGAGGGAAGAGAAGGGAGGACAAAAGGAAGAGAAGGGAGGAGCAGAGGGAAGAGAAGGGAGGAGCAGAGGGAAGAGAATGGAGAAGCAGAGGGAAGAGAAGGGAGGAGCAGGGGGAAGATAAGGGAGAACAAAAGGAAGAGAAGGGAGGAGCAGAGGGAAGAGAAGGGAGGAGCAGGGGGAAGAGAATGGAAAAGCAGAGGGAAGAGAAGGGGGACCAAAAGGAAGAGAAGGGAGAAGCAGAGGGAAGAGAAGGGAGGAGCATGGAGAAGAGAATGTAGAAGCAGAGGGAAGAGAAGGGAGGAGCAAAGTGGGCAGATTGCTATCAGGGCTGTGCCAGTTATGACACGCGCTGATCCCCACTGTCATCCACAACACATTTAACATGAGAACTGGTCCATGGGGATAGACAGCCGCCAGGGTGAAGCCAATACCAGACCTGGCAGAGACTAGCCCGAGCCAATTAGAATCTCTCCCCATTCCAGTATGACACTCTGCGTGGGTCCCTTGAATGACGGGCCCCATGTGCACTGCAGACTTTGCTACATAGTGGATATGCCAAAACCAGCACAGCCCTCAGTCAATAACCGCCAGTTATTCCCACAATAGATGGATGGATTTCCAGGAAAAAACAGCTGGGGCGCAGCTCAAAGCTAGACTCCAAAATCTTATATCACCAACACTTTGCACCCCTGTAAAACTGTATGGCCCTGTAGTGAGAAAATGATTGCTACTGAAATCTTTCTCCTGGCTGATATAAAGTAACTGTAGATCACATTGATTCAGTAACATATGTATATACTGTATTCACTGGGCACATTTAGATTAGAGATTATATTACTATTATCCTTTATTTATATAATGCTGCCATTGTTGGGGAGCGCTGTAAATAGTGGATACGACATAGCACAGAAACTCCAGTACAAATGTCTACAAATTAACAAACAAATTTACAAATGTATATAAATGCATAATTACATCATTACGGACCTATATAGAGAAAATTACACGGATTTCTATGCACTTAATACAATAGGTGCATTAAGGCAAGTTAAATACTGTAGTTAATAGTTAGCCACGGCTGCATAACATACCAATACTATCTGCAAAAATGCTCACATACTGCTGAGCAACAGTGGAGGAAATCATGCTCTAAGGCCGACTTCCTCTACTACAAATGTATGCTCTCATCCTACTTTGCTGCTCTTTCCCTCTCTAAACAATCATACATCAAAAACTTCATCTCCTTCCAATCCTCAAACCCCCGGCGCCTCTTTGCCACTGTCAAAGCGCTCCTCTGCCCACCCCCGCCTCAACTCCCCTCTTCACACCCTGCTCTTGACTTACTACATCCAAAACTGACTCCAGTTGTTAGGACATAACATCCCACCAGAACTTGAGCAACCCACCTCCTCCATACTCTGACCACTCCCTCTCCTTCCCTCCTACCAACTCTGACATCTTTCTTCCCTGTATCTGGAGAGGAAGTCATGGTCCTCGTCCGGTCCTCACCACCTCCACCCTTGACCCTATTTTCTCCTGCCTCCTCCGCTTCCTCTCTTCTTCTGCCTGTTCCCATCTTGCCCATCTACTCAATCTCTCACTCTCATCAGGCACTGTCCCCTCTGCCTTCAATCATGCACTTGTCTCCCCTATTTTTTTAAAACCTACCCTTGATCCAACCACTCTCTTCAAATAGGGACCCATTTCTCTCCTCCCTTTTACCTCCAAACTCCTTAAGCGTATTGTCTACAACCACCTCACTGTCTTTCTTTCCTCACACTCACTGCTTGACCCTTTCCAGTCTGGTTTCCGTCCTCTCCAGTCCACTGAAACTGTCCTCAATGACAGTCTGCAATGACCTCCTTTCTGCTAAATCTAAGGGTCAACACTCTCTGCTTATTCTCCTTGACCTCTCTGTTACTTTTGACACTGTGGACCACCCTGTTCTTCTGCAAATCCTTTACTCCCTTGGTCTGATTGATACTGCTCTCTCCTGGCTGTCCTCCAACCTTTCTGACCGTTCCTTCGCTGTCTCCACTCATGACTCCACCTCCCCCCACTTCCTTCCTCTACCAGTAGGTGTCCCCCAAGGTTCTTGGGCCTCTCCTTTTCTCTCTCTATACCTGTACATCCTCATTATGTGAGCTCATTAGCTCTTTTGACTTACAATATCATCTCTACCCTGACAATACTAAAATCTACCTTCCCTCCCCTGACCTCTCTCCTGCTCGTCTCACTCGTATTTGCAACTGTCTCTCTGCTATCTCTTCCTGGATGTCCCAGTGGTTTATTAAACTTAACATGTCTAAGACTGAGCTGATAATCTTCCCTCCTTCCCGCATAACCTCACCTCCTACAATCTCATTATCTATTGATGGCACTACTATCTCCTCTAGCCCCCAAGTGCGCTGTCTTGGAGTAATCCTGGACTCCTCCCTCTCCTTCAAACCACACATTCAGCACCTCTCACAAACCTGCCATTTTCATCTAAAAAATATTTCCAGGATCAGATCCTTTCTCACCCAGGATGCTACTAAGACCCTTATCCACTCACTGGTCCTATCTGGCCTCCCTGACAAATGCCTCTCTACACTCCAATCTATCCCCAGCTCTGCTGTCCGGCTCGTCTTTCTCACCAAATGTCCTACATCCACCTCTCCTCTCTTGCAGGACCTTCACTGGCTCCCCTTTCCATTCAGAATCCATTTCAAGCTTCTCACACTCTCCTACAAATCACTCACCCACTCCTCTCCCATTTACATCTCTGACCATATCTCCCTTTATACTCCCACCCGTCCTCTCCACTCTGCTAATGCACGCCGTCTCTCCTGTGAACTGATTACCTCCTCCCACTCCTACCTACAAGATTTTGCGCGTGCTTCTCCCTATCTCTGGAATTATCTATCTCTCCCCTCAGACTCACCCCGGAAGATTGTAAGCTCGCAAGAGCAGGGCCTTCTTTCCTCATGTGCCTTTCCTTTTCTTACTTACACTTATACTTCATACTCCCTTTGATGGCACCTGATGGTTTTCCATACTTGTCCTATACTGTATTGAACTGTAAGTGCAGTTTTCTTGTTTGCCCATTTGATAAATGTACTGTGTAATGGGTGCTGAGGATCCCTTGTGGCGCCATATAAATAAAGGCTAATAATAATAATAATAATACTAACAGTTACAAATAAGGAGAATAAAGGTGGCCGCTGTAGGACTAGTGCCGACATTGAAAAATAAACGTCCGACTGTAATTCTACTTTACACGTTCATACATCAAGTGTTGCGTGTCAGAGTATAACTTCCCTGCATAATGTATGTGCAAAGAATGATTGCAATAAACGCTTAATGGCATAATAAGTATAAGCAGCAGCCATGTTTCATCATAAAAATCCTAAAACTTGATTAATTAAATAACGTACAGTGCATGGCTGTATCTAATTCTTGGGTAAATCATCAGAGCAAGTAATTGCTTCAGACTCTTTCCTACAACAATTAGCTACAGTCCACGGAGATCCGCTCCCCCGGCAGCCACCTTCTCTCACTAGACGCTTGATCATATTTGAGCATTTAAATCATGAAGTTATACATTCCTCATAAAATACTGATAGGGTAGCTGGAGCCCCTAGCCAAGCCTGGAAGCGGGAGCAAAGAAACCAGTCTATAAATGTATTTATAATGACGGCACAGTTTATCTGGTGCATACTATCGTAACTGCGGAGAGAGAGCTCGTTATGTGCAGGAACGGCTGTAAACCCCTAGGTAGTTGGCTGTATTGTTGGTAACTCAGTGCAGGGATGTAAGGGGTTAAAATATGTCTTGCTTTGTCAGCTTATAGCATATAGAGATGATAGGGTTTAGGGGAAGGTCAGTGGCTATTTCACTGCAATTACATCTGGGGGCGTACTTCTTCAATATACAGGGTAAGCTGAGTGTACCTTACTGGTGTCAGCTGCAATGCCTTACTGGCCGGGCATTTGCGTGGGATGCATTTAATTTCCCGGCTGTTGGGATCCCGATGGTCAGGGAATCCCGACACACAGCCAGTATTCCTCCTCGGGTGATAGTTCTCGCCACCGCCGGAGGGGGAATAGAATAGTGTGCTAAGCTAAGCTCGCCATTGGGCCTGCAGCGTGGTGAGCGCAGTGAGCAAGCAAGGGGACTCGCTGCGCTCTCTGCCGGTATTCCGGCTGTCAGGATCCCACACGGAATCCATTTGCGTGTATTGGTAGGAGATGTGGAGACTGTAGTATCACTTGCCATTGAGAAGGGCAGTTCGCCCAACAAATCTGTTATTTCTTACCACCGCCAGGAGATTCTTTTTGATTTTAATTAAATAAAAAGAAGATCATTTTAAATGCCACATTGCTGTCCATGTCATTATTTTAGATAAGTAAGTGTTACGTTGTTTACTGCCTTAGGGGTTACTCACCTCATACAAAAACAAAGGTGTTGGATTTTAGGAAGGCTGATTTTGTAGGGATGGGAAAATGTGTAAGCGATTCTTTGGCAGAGTGGAGGAACTTGGAAGCAGTGCAGGAGAGGTGGGAAACATTAAAAAAGTGCAATATTAAAGGCAACAGACCATTGTATCAAAAGTGTTAGGAAAAAAAGAGGGAAAGGAAGCCAGTGTGGTTTGCGAAAGAAGTAGCAAATATTGTGAAAGCAAAAAAGATGGCTTTTAGGAAATATAAGCAGACACAAAATAATGAAGACAAAGAGATATATCTTGTTAGACAGAAGGAGACTAAGAAGATAATCAGAAGTGCAAAGGCACAAGCTAAGGTGAAAATGGCCCACTCAGTGGGTAAAGAAGGCAAAACATTTATTAAGTATATAAGCAAAAGGAGAAAAACAAAAGGCGGAATAATAAAACTAAAGACAGAGACTGGGAGCCTTGTTGAGGGAAACAATGTAATAGCAGATCATCTTAATAATTATTTTTGCTTAGTATTTACTACTGAAAGAGAGGGGAAGGGGCCACAGTTAAGTTGCAGGGATATTCAGGAAAATGAAACAAGTACATTTACAGAGGAGAAGGTCCTAACAGAACTCTCAAAGCTGAAAGTGGACACATCTATGGGGCCAGATGGGATACATCCAAAGATACTAAAAGAACTTAAAGAGGTGCTGGTAGCACCATTGACAGAATTATTCAACTAGTCATTAGCTACAGGAGTAATTCCAGAGGACTGGAAAAGAGCGAACGTAGTCCCACTGCACAAAAGTGAAAGCAAGGAAGAGACAAACAACTACATACCAGTGAGTCTTACATCAGTATTAGGGAAATTGATGGAAACACTCTTAAAAGAAAGAGTTGTAGATTATCTCAAATCCGGCAATTTACAGGATCCCAAACAGCATGGATTCACTGGGGGGGAGATTATGTCAAACAAATCTTATTGACTTTTTTGACTGTGTGACTAAAGTGATGGATAAAGGAGGAGCCGTGGATATAATTTATCTAGACTTTAGTAAGGCTTTTGACACTGTTCCACATCGCAGACTGCTAAATAAACTTAAAAGCTTGGGATTGGATACTAAAATTATTGAATGGATAAGATCTTAGTTGCAGGATAGAAAACAGAGAGTTGTGGTAAATGGAGTGCATTCACACGAGGGAAATGTTACCAGTGGAGTACCCCAGGGATCTGTATTTGGACCAGTGCTTTTTTTAATCTTTATTGGTGACATTGCAAATGGCGTTAAAGGGAAAGCATGCCTTTTTGCAGATGACACAAAGGTATGCAACAGGGTAGACGCACCAGGTGGGGTAAAACAAATGATTGAGGATCTAGGTAGACTAGAGGAATGGTCAAGAGTGTGGCAATTACAGTTTAATGCCAAAAAATTTAAAATCATGCACTTGGGTCTCAAAAATCCAAAGGCTAAATATAGTATTAATGGCACTATACTGGAAACTACTGAGGAAGAAGGGATCTAGGAGTCACTATTTCAGGTGACTTAATGGCAGGAAAGCAATGTAACAAAGCAATGAGGAAAGCTAGTCAGATGCTTGGCTGCATTGGGATAGAAATCAGCAGCAGAAAGAAAGAAGTAATAATGCCACTGTATAGGTCATTGGTACGGCCTCATCTAGAATACTGTGTTCAATTCTGGAGGCCATATCTTCAAAAGGATATTAATACATTAGAGACTGTACAAAGAGGGGCAACTAAAATGGTGCAAGGCCTACATCACAAAACTTACCCAGAAAGACTAAGAAATCTCAAAATGCATAGTTTGGAGCAGAGAAGGGAAAGGTGGAACATGATAGAAACTTTCAAATATATCAAAGGTTTTAACAAAGTCCAGGAGGGGAACATTCTCCAAATGAAGAGAAGCAATAGGACACGAGTACATGCATTGAGACTATAGGGAGGCAGATTCAGGGGAAATTTGAGGAAAAATTACTTCACAGAAAGGGTAGTGGACAAGTGGAATAGCCTTCCATCAGAGGTGGTAGAGGCTAAGACAGTAGAGCAATTTAAACATGCATGGGATAGACAAAAGGATATCCTTACAAAGAAATGAGGATTAAATAAGGTTTGAGATAAAAAAAAATATGGTTAAAAAAAAAAAAGGGGCAGACTAGATGGGCCAAGTGGCTCTTATCTGCCGTCACATTCTATGTTTCTATGTTTAGGGGTTAACAATCTGACATACGACGATAGCGATAGGGAGTTTAGTGCTAAGGTACTGAGGGGTCTATTTACTAAGCTCTGGAGAGAGATAAAGTGGACAGAGATAAAGTACCAGCCAATCAACTTATAACTGTCATGTTACAGGCTGTGTTTGAAAAATGACAGGAGATGATTGGTTGGCACTTTATCTCTCCACCTTAGTTCTCCAAGGCTTAGTACATCTGCCCCTTTTATCTTCACATACAGTACCTGTATATTATGCCCATTAAGTTCAGATATATCTGTTTCTGTAAGTGTTGCATTTTGCTGGGTCCCGTAATGCTATCTGTGCTTCAGCACAGTGTGTGATGAACTCTCCAGGATCAGGATCCCAGCGGTGAAAATACTGATGCCGGAATCCCGATACTGGTCAGAATGCCAGCACCAGCATCCCGACAAATATCTTCACAATCCCGGCACCGGAATCCAGGATTCCGGAATTGGGAAGGTTTATGCTGTGGGGAGCAGGGTTAGGTTTAGCCTGCGGGAAGCGGGGGAGGGATTAGGTTTATTCTGTCAGGGGGGTACGGGTTAGGCTGCAGGAAGGGGGAGCTAGGTTCAGAGCCGGCCTTAGGCATAGGCAAACTAGGCAAATGCCCAGGGCATTTGGTATGCTTAGGGGCACCACAGCTTAAAATTAAAATTATATGCAGCATGCCTATATTCTGTGTGTGACTGCGGCTGTATCTGTATACGAAATGCTACATTGCAGTGTATTCCTGGTAATCACTGTAAATGTAGCATTTTTATGCAGATACAGCCGCAGTCGCACACAGAATATAGGCATGCTGCTTATAATTTTAATTAGCAGAAGCTGCTTGTGCATCCTAGCCACATAGTAATGCAAATAAGATGATGCGTTTTCATTAACAAAAGGCATCTGACGTTAGCAGAGCTGCCAGCTGACTCATGCCAGGCATCTCCTGTAGAACTAGCGGCGGTGCTATGGGGCACCAGCCAAAATCTTGCCTAGGGCATCATATTGGTTAGGGCCGGCTCTGGCTAGGTTTAGGCACCACCAGGGAGGGTTAGGCTGTGTGGGGGGAAAGGGTAGGTTTAGGATACTGAAAGGAGGGTTAGGGGGGCATTGGGGAAGGTAAATTAACTTACCTAGCCCCTGGTGGAATTCTAACTACTGGAACGCTGTGGTCAGTCTTCTGACCACCAGCATTCCGAATGCCAGCATATCATACCCATAGTACATAACATGCAATGAAAGATTTTCACCATGTGCCAGTAATTGCAGATGGCATTACCATCTTTTGCTGAAAGGACTGGGCAAAAATTCATAGGTGGTCTTCTGTTATCAGTTAAACCAGGTATACACCTCAGTGAGGGACTCGTCTGTTTGTGGGGGGGGGGGGATTTATTAACATTCGTATTTCAGCCAATTTCAGTCGATATAGAACTCAACTGACATCAGCCGTGCAAAATAGCAACTTTTTGAATTTTAAATTGGTAATTTACTAAGCTACCGTGTTTGTCATATTCGAGTTTTACAATGTCGATGTTATTCGTATTGTCGGTAAAGATGTGCGGCGGGCACTATTTGTGTTTTGTTTTTTGGATCTGGTTCCCCGCTCGTGTTTTGGATCTGGATTGTTTTTTACAAAACCACCCTTTCGGGTTTGGTTTTGGGTTTGGATCTGGATGATTTTTGAAAGAAAACCATAAAAACAGCTACAAATCACAAAATTTGGCGGTAATTTTGATTCTACGGTATTATTACCCTCAATAGCATTCACTTCCACTCATTTACAGTCTATTCTGAAAACCTAACACCTCACAATATTGTTTGTAGGCCAAAAGGTTGCACCAAGGTCGCTGGATGACTAAGCTAAACGACACAAGTGTGCGGCACAAACACCTGGCCCATTTAGGAGTGGCACTGCAGTGGCAGAGAGGATGGCAGTTTTAAAAAATAGGCGTCAAAGAGCACATCATGCAAAGAAAAAAAGAGGTGCACAGAGGTCGCTTGGTGACTAAAAGTGACACAAATGTGCGGCACAAACACCTGGCCCATCTAGGAGTGGTACTGCAGTGACAGACAGGATGGCAGTTTTAAAAACTAGGCACCAAACAGCACATCATGCAAAGAAAAAAAAGAGGTGAACCGAGGTCTCTGGGTGACCTAGCTAAGCGACAAAAGTGTGCGTCACAAACACCTGGCCCAGCTAGGAGTGGCACTGCAGTAGCAGTGAGGATGGCAGTTTTAAAAAATAGGCATCAATGATCACATAATGCAAAGAAAAAAAAGAGGTGCAAAATGGAATTGTCATTGGGCACTCCCACCCACCCCACTCTCGGGCACTCCCACCCACCCCACTCTCACCCACCCTTATTTTGTATAAACAGGACATGCACACTTTAACAAACCAATCATTTCAACGACAGGGTCTGCCACATGACTGTGTCTGAAATGATTGGTTTGTTTGGGCCCCACCAAAAAAGAAGCAATTAATCTCTCCTTGCACAAACTGGCTCTACAGAGGAAAAATGTCGTCCTCATCCTCAGATCCCGCCCCCCCCCCTTCAGTGTTTACATCCTCATCCTCACAGAGAAATAATATTCAAACAAACTACATCATTTAGGTGTCAGTGGACTACTTACGCTATTACTAGAGATGAGCGGGTTCGGTTCGTCGAGATCCGAACCCCCCCGAGCTTCACCTATTTTACACGGTTCCGAGGAAGCCTCGGATCTTCCTGCCTTGCTCGGTTAACCCGAACGCGGCCGAACGTCATCATCCCGCTGTCGGATTCTCGCGAGATTCGTATTCTATATAAAGAGCCGCGCGTCGCCGCCATTTTCACTCGTGCATTGGAGATTGAACGGAGAGGACGTGGCTATGTTCTCTGCCTGAAAAGCTCTGTATCTGTGCTCAGTGTGCTGCAAATATCTGTGCTCAATGTGAGGCAAATATCTGTGCTCAGTGTGCTACAAATATCTACGTTCTCTGCCGGAAAAGCTCCAAATCTGTGCTCAGTGTGCTGCAAATATCTGTGCTCAGCGTGCTGCAAATTAGAGATGAGCGGGTTCGGTTTCTTTGAATCCGAACCCGCACGAACTTCACTTTTTTTTCCACGGGTCCGAGCGACTCGGATCTTCCCGCCTTGCTCGGTTAACCCGAGCGCGCCCGAACGTCATCATGACGCTGTCGGATTCTCGCGAGGCTCGGATTCTATCGCGAGACTCGGATTCTATATAAGGAGCCGCGCGTCGCCGCCATTTTCACTCGTGCATTGAGATTGATAGGGAGAGGACGTGTCTGGCGTCCTCTCCATTAGAATAGAGATAGATAGATTAGATAGAGAGAGATTGTGCAGAGTCGCAGACAGAGTTAGTTTACCACAGTCAGTGACCAGTGCAGTTGCTAGTTAACTTTTATTTAATATAATATATCCGTTCACTTCTCTCTGCTATATCCGTTCTCTGCCTGAAAAAAAAAACGATACACAGCACAGTCAGTCACACAGTGTGACTCAGTCTGTGTGCACTCAGCTCAGCCCAGTGTGCTGCACAGTCATCAATGTATAAATTAAAAGCTTATAATTAATTGTGGGGGAGACTGGGGAGCACTGCAGGTTGTTAGCAGGAGCCAGGAGTACAATTATATTAATTAACAGTGCACACTTTTGCTGCAGGAGTGGTGACCAGTGCCTGACCACCAGTATAGTATTGTTGTATACTACTAATATCTCTTTAAATATCAACCAGTCTATATTAGCAGCAGACACAGTACAGTGCGGTAGTTCACGGCTGTGGCTACCTCTGTGTCGGCACACGGCAGGCAGTCCGTCCGACCAGAATTGTATTATTTATTATTATATACCTACCACCTAACCGTGGTTTTTTTTTCATTCTTTATACCGTCATAGTGTCATCCTAATTGTTACGAGTATACTACTATCTCTTTATCAACCAGTGTACAGTGCGGTAGTTCACGGCTGTGGCTACCTCTGTGTCGGCACACGGCAGGCAGTCCGTCCGACCAGAATTGTATTATTTATTATTATATACCTACCACCTAACCGTGGTTTTTTTTTCATTCTTTATACCGTCATAGTGTCATCCTAATTGTTACGAGTATACTACTATCTCTTTATCAACCAGTGTACAGTGCGGTAGTTCACGGCTGTGGCTACCTCTGTGTCGGCACACGGCAGGCAGTCCGTCCGACCAGAATTGTATTATTTATTATTATATACCTACCACCTAACCGTGGTTTTTTTTTCATTCTTTATACCGTCATAGTGTCATCCTAATTGTTACGAGTATACTACTATCTCTTTATCAACCAGTGTACAGTGCGGTAGTTCACGGCTGTGGCTACCTCTGTGTCGGCAGTCGGCAGGCAGTCCGTCCATCCATAATTGTATTATTATTATAATATATACCACCTAACCGTGGTTTTTTTTTCATTCTTTATACCGTCATAGTGTCATACTAGTTGTTACGAGTATACTACTATCTCTTTATCAACCAGTGTACAGTGCGGTAGTTCACGGCTGTGGCTACCTCTGTGTCGGCAGTCGGCAGGCAGTCCGTCCATCCATAATTGTATTATTATTATAATATATACCACCTAACTGTGGTTTTTTTTGCATTCTTTATACCGTCGTCATAGTGTCATACTAGTTGTTACGAGTATACTACTATCTCTTTATCAACCAGTGTACAGTGCGGTAGTTCACGGCTGTGGCTACCTCTGTGTCGGCAGTCGGCAGGCAGTCCGTCCATCCATAATTGTATTATTATTATAATATATACCACCTAACCGTGGTTTTTTTTTCATTCTTTATACCGTCGTCATAGTGTCATACTAGTTGTTACGAGTATACTACTATCTCTTTATCAACCAGTGTACAGTGCGGTAGTTCACGGCTGTGGCTACCTCTGTGTCGGCAGTCGGCAGGCAGTCCGTCCATCCATAATTGTATTATTATTATAATATATACCACCTAACCGTGGGTTTTTTTTCATTCTTTATACCGTCGTCATAGTGTCATACTAGTTGTTACGAGTATACTACTATCTCTTTATCAACCAGTGTACAGTGCGGTAGTTCACGGCTGTGGCTACCTCTGTGTCGGCAGTCGGCAGGCAGTCCGTCCATCCATAATTGTATTATTATTATAATATATACCACCTAACCGTGGTATTTTTTTTTCTTTCTTTATACCGTCATAGTGTCATACTAGTTGTTACGAGTATACTACTATCTCTTTATCAACCAGTGTACAGTGCGGTAGTTCACGGCTGTGGCTACCTCTGTGTCGGAACTCGGCAGGCAGTCCGTCCATCCATAATTGTATTATTATTATAATATATACCACCTAACCGTGGTTTTTTTATTGCGCCTCATTGCACCTCTTTTTTTCTTTGCGTCATGTGCTGTTTGGGGAGGGTTTTTTGGAAGGGCCATCCTGCGTGACACTGCAGTGCCACTCCTAGATGGGCCCGGTGTTTGTGTCGGCCACTAGGGTCGCTAATCTTACTCACACAGCTACCTCATTGCGCCTCTTTTTTTCTTTGCGTCATGTGCTGTTTGGGGAGGGTTTTTTGGAAGGGACATCCTGCGTGACACTGCAGTGCCACTCCTAGATGGGCCCGGTGTTTGTGTCGGCCACTAGGGTCGCTTATCTTACTCACACAGCGACCTCGGTGCAAATTTTAGGACTAAAAATAATATTGTGAGGTGTGATGTGTTCAGAATAGGCTGAAAATGAGTGTAAATTATGTTTTTTGAGGTTAATAATACTTTGGGATCAAAATTACCCCCAAATTCTATGATTTAAGCTGTTTTTTAGGGTTTTTTGAAAAAAACACCCGAATCCAAAACACACCCGAATCCGACAAAAAAAATTCGGTGAGGTTTTGCCAAAACGCGTTCGAACCCAAAACACGGCCGCGGAACCGAACCCAAAACCAAAACACAAAACCCGAAAAATTTCAGGCGCTCATCTCTACTGCAAATATCTACGTTCTCTGCCGGAAAAGCTCCAAATCTGTGCTCAGTGTGCTGCAAATATCTGTGCTCAGTGTGCTGCATTTTGGTGACCAACAGTATATAGTTGTACAGTACAGTAGGCCATTGCTGTATCTTGCAGCTCTGTGTCACTGTAAGTATCCATTCCATATCTGTGCTGCATTTTTGTGAGCAGTATATATAGTAGTACAGTGCAGCATTTTGGTGACCAACAGTATATAGTTGTACAATAGGCCATTGCTGTATCTTGCAGCTCTGTGTCACTGCAAGTATCCATTCCATATCTGTGCTGCATTGTTGTGAGCAGTATATATAGTAGTACAGTGCAGCATTTTGGTGACCAACAGTATATAGTAGTACAGTACAGTAGGCCATTGCTGTATCTTGCAGCTCCGTGTCACTTCAAGTAACATAGTATCTGAGGTTGAAAAAAGACAATTGTCCATCGAGTATCCATATCTATGCTGCATTGTTGTGACCAGTATACTACAGTACAATAGTCCAGTGCTGTTCTCGCTGCTCAGTGTCAGTTCTCCGTAGTATCATCAGTGCTCAGTAAAATCAGTGCTCAGTATAATCAGTGATTGATCAGTATAATCAGTTCTCAGTATAATCAGTGCGCTGTTAGACGTGCACCCGTTTTCCGCCATTAGTGCATTGGGATTTAGACAATTGATGAAGTTATTGTGTCCTCGGTACAAAATCCCATCTAGATTCCACTTCACTAGGCAGGCGATAGCGAGATTTTACCAATTAATATCAGTGATTTTATAATTAATTATTAATTACAGTGATCTTGCCAAATGATTCCAGTGATTTTGTCATTTTCTTCCAGTGATTTGGACCAATAATACCATTGATTAGATTGAATAATTCCTGTGATTTTGTCATTTTCTTCCAGTGATTTGGACCAATAATACCATTGATTAGAACAAATAATTCCTGTGATATTGAGGTGTTTGTGTCGCTTAGCTTAGCCGTCCAGCGACCACAGTGCACATCTTTTTCTATTTTCTTTGCATCATGTGCTGTTTGGGGACTATTTTTTTAAGTGCCATCCTGTCTGACACTTCCGTATATGTCCAGTGGTACTGCCATTTGATATAATTCCCGACATTACTGCCATATAATTCCAGTGATTTTGTCATTTTCTTCCAGTGATTTGGACCAATAATACCATTGATTAGAACGAATAATTCCTGTGATTTTATCATTTTCTTCCAGTGATTTGGACCAATAATACCATTGATTAGAACAAATAATTCCTGTGATATTGAGGTGTTTGTGTCGCTTAGCTTAGCCGTCCAGCGACCACAGTTCACCTCTTTTTCTCTTTTCTTTGCATCATGTGCTGTTTGGGGCCAATGTTTTTAAGTGCCATCCTGTCTGACACTGCAGTGCCACTCCTAGATGGGCCAGGTGTTTGTGCCGCCCTCTTGGGTCGCTTAGCTTAGTCATCCAGCGACCTCGGTGCAAATTTTAGGACTAAAAATAGTATTGTGAGGTGTGAGGTGTTCAGAATAGACTGGAAATGAGTGGAAATTATGGTTATTGAGGTTAATAATACTATGGGATCAAAATTACCCCCAAATTCTATGATTTAAGCTGTTTTTGAGGGGGTTTTGAAAAAAAACACCCGAATCCGACAAAAAATTTTTAGGGAGGTTTTGCCAAAACGCGTCCGAATCCAAAACACGGCCGCGGAACCGAATTCAAAACCAAAACACAAAACCCGAAAAATTTCCGGTGCACATCTCTAGCTATTACCCAAAGTTTCTGTACTTGACAATGACTTGTGATAAATGCGCTGCAGGTGACCTATAAGGGAGGATGTTCCTAGGGGGTTAATGTCCTTACCCCTACTTATTATGGACTAGCTAGAGTACCTGGCATTGCCCGGGATTTTAGGAATGTTTACAAAAATAAGTTTAAATATTAAACACACAGTATAAATAACATTGTAGATAGCTGAATACCCGTGCTTCGCTACTGGATGAGGATGGTAAATTAGAATGATAGTTGTTTGCTAATTTACATTGGTTGGAGATCTAGTATATAGGCATATCTTACTTCCCTGATGCACTTTGTGTAGTGGCCAGACCCTTTTTTGGTCCCCCAAGGGACCCTGCTCTTCCCACTATACAACTCTCAGTCTGTGGCTTCCTGCTGCCTCCATTCCCCTCCTCAAATCATGTCACTGTCCTTGTGACATTATCGATTTTTTTACAGTTTCTTATATAGCGCAGCACATTATGCATCTCCTGATATACTATGTGCTGCTGGGGGACTGTACTACTTCCACTATATAACTCTCAGTGTGTGGGTTTGTGCAACCTGCATTCCCCTCCTGACATCATGTCACTGGCCCTGTCACATGCAGCCCTGTGACTGACATATCATGCATGTCATGATATAGTCTGTGCTGCTGGCACACCCCTAGGGGTGCTAGTGGTGTGTTACCCCCACAGTGTTTGTTCCCAGAGTGTAAGTCATATGTGTAGCAAGGTTGTTGTAAATTGGTACAGGCATTCAGGAGGCATGCTGTCTCCTGATATACTCTGTGCTGCTGTTCCACGCCTAGGGGTGTCTAACCCCCACAGAGTTTGTTCCCAGATTGTAAATCAGATGTATACCAAGTTTGGTGTAAATTGCTCCAGGCCTTCGACAGTTATGCTGTCTGCTGACATACTCTGTGCTGCTGTCCCATCCCTAGGGGTGCTAGAGGTGTCTGACCCCCACATTGTTTGTTTCCAGAGTGTAAGTCATATGTGTACCAAGTTTGTTGTAAACTGCTGCAGGCATTCCAGAGTTATGCTGCCTGCTGGAATACTCAGTGCTGCGGCCTCACCCGTAGGGGTGCTAGGGGTGTGTTCCCCCTACAGTGTTTGTTCCCAGATTGTAAGGCATATGTGTACCAATTTTTGAATACATTGTTCCAGCAATTACGGAGTTATGCTGTCTCCTGATATATTATGTGCTGCTGTTTTTCCCCCCCCCCCCCCCCTTTCCCCTAGGGGTGCTAGGGCTTTCTAATTGTTTTAGTTGCCTCCGCAGTGTTTTAATACGCTCGTATGTAACATTTCACGATCTTCGCTTGTAAACTGGATTTGCATAGAAAGACAGAAGGACCACTTTTCGCTTTTATATAGTAGTTTGACAAAGGCAACAGATGGCTTGACACCTGTTGTCCAGATTTGTGGAGAAATAATTCCACACCGAAGAGGTGGCTTTTTTGGTATTTTGCCCAGGCATGACAATGGGCTTTTTCATCCAATAGCCAACAACTGTCTCCACTGGTGCCTTATTCAAATAAACCATATCACCATCAGAATCCTCATCGCCAAATTCCTCCGCAGCGCCAGCTACATCCATATCCTCCTCATCCTGGTGTACTTCTACAGTGGCATCCTCAATCTCAATATCAGCAACTGGACTGGCGGTGCTCCTCCCAGCACTTGCAGGGGGCATGCAAATGGTGGTAGGAGCCTCCTCTTCCCATACAGTGTCGTGAAGGTCAGGCCTAGACATCGCAACCACAGACAGTGCCAGCACCCCTGTATTTTCACAGCACTTCTGTCATTTTTGCAGCATACAAGACAGGGTCTGTGTTCATTGATTTTCTCTGCACCCTAGACTTATTACAGCATACAAGACAGGGCCAGTGTACATTGATTTTCAATGCACCCTAGAATTATTACAGCATACAAGACAGGGCCAGTGTACATCGATTTTCACTGCACCCTAGAATTATTACAGCATACAAGACAGGGCCAGTGTACATTGACTTTCCCTGCACCCCTGAATTTTTATAGCAGACAGGGCCCGTGTAATGTTGTTAAGAAATCAGCACCCCTATATTTGACAGCATACAAGAGCAGTGTAGTTTTAATTTTTAAGAACTGCACCCACATTTTTATAGCAGACAGGGCCATTGTAATGTTATTAAGACATCAGCACCCCTATATTTCAGAGCATACAGGAACAGTGTGCTTTTAATTTTTAACTGCACCCAAACTTTTATAGCAGACAGGGACAGTGTAATGTTATTAAGACATCAGCACCCCTATATTTCACAGCATACTGGAGCAGTGTGCTTTTAATTTTTAACTGTACCCAAACTTTTATAGCAGACAGGGCCAGTGTAATGTTATTAAGACATCAGCACCCCTATATTTCACAGTGCCCCTGTCCCCTATACAACACAGTGACAGCCAGGACAGTAACACACATGTACAGCTGCAGCACCAGGCAGTAACACCAGTGACAGCCAGGACAGCACCCCTAACACAGCACAGTTACACCACAGTGACTGCAGCAGCACCCCAACAGAGCACACAGCCTCACTCTCTAAGTCCGGAGTGAAAATGGCGGTGACGTGCGGCTAGTTATATGGGATCCAAAGCCCACGAGAATCCGACAGTGGGATGATGACGTTTTGCCTCGTTCTGTTTTCCGAGTCTGGCGGGAAGTCCCGAGCCGAGCTCGGGACGTGAAGTTCGGGGGTTTTGGTTCTCAGGGAACCAAACCCGCTCATCCCCAATTGTCGGGCAGTGTTTTACAGGAGTGTTAGTAAAACACTGTCGGACATCACACAATGAAGCCCGGTCGGATCAGTGAGATTTGGGTTTCATTGTGTACAGTATTTAAATAGTTAAAAATAAAAAAAATATTGCGTGGGGTCCCCCTTCCTAATCCTAACCAGCCCGGACTCTTTGAGCCGGTCCTGGGCGTTAAAGTACCGAGGAAAAAATGCATAGGGGTCCCCAGCATTTGTACAACCAGCACCGGGCTCTTGTACCAGTCCTGGTTCCAAAAATATGGGTGACAAAAGACGTAGGGGTCCCCCGTATTTTTAAAACCAGCACCGGGCTCCACTAGCCAGGGAGATAATGCAGCAGCCGGGAGACACATTTATGTAGGTCCCTGTGGCCGTGGCATTAACCCCCCACCTATTCACCTCTGGCCGGGGTTCCCTGGGGGAGTGGGTACCCCTACAATAAAGGGGCCCCCCCACCAAGCACCCAAGCCCGAGGCTGTCCCTGGCACCCGTTGGCTGTAGGTGCCAGGCTGATAAAAGTAAAAAGTGTAAAAAAGAGATTAAAATAAATATTGTCTTTTGCTGTGGAACTACAGGTCCTAGCAAGTCTCCCCCGCATGCTAGTATTGGAGAACCACAAGTGCCAGCATGCGTAGAATTAAAGGGCCCGCTGGTACCTATAGTTCTACAACAAAATACATATTCAAATAAACACATACACACCGAGGGGCGAGTGCAGAGTCCCCTTGCGGGCTCGGTGGCTCGTTGCGCTCGAAACAGGATCTACGTCAAAGTCTTCCCTTCTGGCCAGCCCACTGGCATATTTATAATGGGTGCAATGTGGCCCCCGGGGTCCAGGGGGGCCACACACCCTGCACCCATTATTTTTAATACTCACAGTCCGGAGTCCCACAGCGCAGCAGCAGCGCTGCAGAAATCCTTGGGAAAATGAAAATTGGCTTGACACCATTTTCCCGGTGTTTTGCGCATGCGCAGTAGGAAAATCACTGGGCAAATGTCAGACCCGCCATTTTCCCAGAGATCAGCGCATGCGCTTTAGACTCTGGGACAGCGATAGGGTCCCCTAGGGACCCTAGTGCCCAGAGCTACAGTGCTGCCAGCTAGAAAGAAGGGGGCCCAGATGGAGCCTGCATACGGGCCACCTCCTCTCTAGATGCGCCCATGGGCCAGTCCCTACACTGACTCATAGAAACATGAGAATGTGTGCCACCCAGGACCGGCTATACCATTAGGCAGCTTTAGGCAGCCGCCTAAGGCGCCAGGATCTGGGAGGGCAGCCCTGAGTCTGCTTAACACAAATTGAAGGATAACTCTGAAAGATACATTCTTGTTAAACTTAATGTAGATGGCAGCTGTTGAACTTCTATGAACTCCCAAGATGATTCCTCCAGACTTTTACCTGAGGGGCTGGAAAGTGGGTACCAGTGTTTGGTTTGGGGCGAAGGGCATGGGGGGTTCAACAGAAACCTTGCACCGGCCCTGGTGCCACCAGGTACTGTATAACATAGATTTTATACCCAAACAGTTTTAAGGGCAGAGGGCCCTGCTTGTGAGAGTTTACAGTCTAGGTTCTGGTCCATGTTTTGTCATCTCCCTTCATCTGTACTCCCACCCAGGGCTGCCGAGAGATGCCACAGGCCTGAGTACCGAAAAAGGCATGGCCAAATAGAGGAGGCATGACTACACCTCATAAAACTGCTTTACCAAGAGGGATCCGATGGCATCTCAGGGAGGCTGGTGGCAGTGCTTGCACAGGGGGACAATGCCCTTAGCAACTGACCAGGGCCCTTACTTACCTACTCTCCCGGCAAGGCCAGTCTCCCTAAAATCCAGTGGCACTCCCGCACCCCCCGGAGAAGTGGGCTAGTCTCCCGCATCCGTCTCCCACCACCCGCACCCCTGCTTTCTTCAGCTCACGATGATGCAATTGTGCTAAGCCGCCCCTTACTTTACAATGCTGGTAATGTGGGCATTGTAAAGCGGTGGGCGGGGCTATGATGATGCAATCACCTCTCCACGTCCCCAGATGCCTTCTTTATGCCCCTTGGACTGCTTCCCAGAAGGAGGAGCCAATAAGTAGGCAAATATGCCCGGGCCCCAGCCAGACCCCTCTCCTCCAGCAAGCCCTCCTCTTGGCACCACTGCCCCCACCAACCCCCATACTATGTAATTCAACTCTGTTCATTATACAATTGGTTGTTGTTCTGACATACTTTATATCTGTTGCTTTATCAATTTTGTGTGGTGTGATTTTAAATTGTTCCTTCTACATCTTTTGTATAATACCACCATTGCCCCATTCTGTTAGACAGATAGACAGATAGATAGATAGATAGATAGATAGATAGATAGATAGATAGATAGATAGATAGATAGATAGATAATGTTATTCATATATATTCAGCTGCCATATCGCCATTAGGAGGGGCTTGGCTTTTGCCTTCTTTCTTCCAATTTGCTTTTCTATCAATACTTTTCCAGTTCCTTCCTTCCTTAAAATAAAGTATCCTTTTTATTCTATTCCTAGAGTAAATTGCTAATTTATTCTTATGCACCAGATGTCACCCACAAAATAAATGTGCTCTCTTATTTCTGAACAAGTCGCATACAGTCACATTTAGCTTAAAAACATAGGTTTTATGGACGGACAGAAGGCGATTAGGAGACAGAAAGCATTAAAAAAAACAAAATTCTGACTACAAGTTTTCCTGCTCAATCTGCTGCTGCTCCGGCTAGTCACCATTATAGCAGATGAGTAATTAAAGAGCCCACTCATTTAATGCCGTAGATTAATCCCCTAGCCTGCATATACTGTACATGGTCATATGTCCGGCGAAGGTTTCTGAGAGCAATAACTGATTTATAGCAGGAACAGCATTTGCTATGATACTTACACTGCGAGCGTACAAGTGACTGACCAGCACAAGTGATGAAAGGACCGGACATGGAAAATTATTTCAGCTCTAATAACAAGGCCGCAAATCTGGGGCGGCAAGTACTGATTATCCGGGCCCAGGCTTGTTTGAGAGGCCCCGGTCACATATTGAGAGGGACGGCTGTACCCGTCAGTAGAGCGCATGGAATATTTTTGGAGAGGGTGTGGCAACGCTTCCCTGATTTGGACATGACCCCGCTTTATCGCCTTGGCTCTGCCGAATGTCTCAACAGCCCTATTACTATAAAAAAAGAAGTCCCATATTTAGATATGAGCCACTTGGCATCACTTGTCCCTAGTAAATTGATAGTTTGGATTCATCCTATCATAATGTGAAGCCTTTGAGATACCATGCAAGAGCTTTTAAAGATCCAGCTGGATATGTTGTACCGGGCCCCAGAATGTTCTGCATGTGCTCCAACAAAAATCCATATATCTATGTTTTTGAAAAATAGCTTTGATGTCAGGTGCATTTGATGGTCAGTGCACCTATTGTATTCATTGGCGAAAAATGTGGAGAGACTGTGCAGGAGATAGGATCAGAAGGTCTTGAACAACCTGTAGCCAATCTTAGCATCTTAGCATTCGAATATTGACAGCAGCAAAGAGTATTTCATCTCACTTAACTCCTGGGTTGATGTCTTAAGGGATCCATTTACTAAGCCTTGGAAGAAGATAAAATGGACGGTGATAAATTCCCAGCCAATCAGCATCTAACTGCCATGTTACAGGCTGGGTTTGATAAATGACAGTTAGTAGCTGGTTGGTTGGCACTTTATCTCCATCCAATTTACCCCGTCTTAGGCTTAGTAAAAAGATCCCTATGCAAGTTTGATGTAGGAGGGTCTGGACCTGCATGTTGCCCATTGAAGCATCAAAACAACATTAAACAGGCGCAGGGGGAAGATTTGGGGGGCACACGCACCTCTACAGAACATGTACGGTAGTTTTGTGTTTTCCTTCAATCTCAAGACTTTTCAGTTCAGCAGCGAAACCAATTAATACGCAGAACTGTTCAAACGATCCAGAACAGTTTTTTTTTTTTAAGTTTTATTTTCCGAAAACAAAAACTCCCTGTCTTGTTGATATTGCCTTTGTGAAAATATGTGACTTGTTTCGTATTTAAGGAGCATATTTTAAATTCTCATTTATGGCGAGCATATGTCAAGATGTCTGCGAGAAGTTAGGGAAGACAGTGTTTAATATTATGCGAGGAAGCAAGCAGCCTTATCTCTCTGCATGGAGGAATATCGGAGCCTCTTTCTCCCTCTATTGATATTCAGGCTGTGTACGCCTTAGTAAAGATGTAAAGTGTTCCTATCGGAATCTTCGAATACCGGGGCTGAAATAAACTCCACCACCTCCTGTGCTCATCTCTTTGGATGACAACTTTTTCCGCATGTTATCTGTTCCCAGCGGAATTCTGTAAAAAATAGATTTTACCGTATCAGAAAAACAAGTGTTCACAGGGAGAAAAACGCCAACATGTGGATTTGGTAATGCTGTTTCATCCATAGGAGCTCAGCTGCTGGGTGGAGGATAATTTCAGACTATTTAGGAAGAATTCGTGTCATTTTTGGGTTGTTTTTATGTTGAGCAGCCAGTAAAAAGTTTAAAATAAAACTCAAATAACAAGAAGAATATGAATTAAAAAAAACAAAATGCTTGGAGTAGGAAAAGACAGATCCTTTTGGCCTCACATGGCTCCTGGGCCCATAAGTTGCTCACCTCATTTTGGGGCAGATGTACTAAGCCTTAGAGAGTGATAAAGTGGAGAGAGATAAAATACCAGCCAATCAGCTCTTAACTGTCATTGTTCAAACACAGGGCCTAATTCAGACCTGATCGCAGCAGCAAATTTGTTCTCTAATGGGCAAAACCATGTTGCACTGAAGGGGGGGCAGATATAACATGTGCAGAGAGGGTTAAATTTGGGTGCAGGGGCAAACGCAGGATTTAGCCAGGGGGGGTTCCATGTATATTATGCATGTGTGTGTGTATATATATATATATATATATATATATACTAGGTGCTTCATCGCGCCCTACGGGCGCTCTTCACACCGTCGCAAGGGGCTACGCCCCCTTAACCCTTGCATACCTTTCTGGGGTTCAATATTTGTATTATATGGAGTATTACCTGCATTCCTTTGTTAGTGGTTAAATATTGCACAATGAAAAGGCGTGCGATGGTGAAGGAGGCGCAGCCCCTTGCGACGGCGTGAACAGCACCTGCAGGGCACGATGTACAGAATGTAGCGGGTGCGGGGGGGACTGCGGATGGGGGAGGGTGTCTGTAGATGCTGCGGGTGGAGGGGGGGGCGGAATCGGGGGGGGGCCCGGATGGGGAAGGGTCAGGAGGTGCTGCGGGTGGGGGAGGGGCAGAGGAGTGGGGGCTGCAGATGGGGGAGGGATCCGGAGGCACTGTAGGTGGGGGAGTGGCAGGGGTGCCACGGGTGGGAGAGGGGCAGGTGCGGGGATGTTGCGGATGGGTGAAGGGTTCCGTAGGTGCTGTGGGATGGGAAGAGGTGGGGGTGCCAGGGGTCGGGTAGGGGGTCTGGAGGCACCGTGGGTAGGGGAGGGGCAGGTACGGGTGGTGCGGCGGATTGGGAAGGGTATCCGGAGGCGCGTCAGGTGCGGGGGTGCCATGGGTGGGGGAGGGGTGGGTGAGGGGCCGACTGCAGATGCTGCGGGTGGAGGGGGGCAGGTGTGGGGGGAGACATATATGGGGGGTGGATGGTGGAGGGGGTCTGGAGGTGCTGTGGGTGGTGGAGGGGCATAGGAGTGGGAGCCACGGGTGGTGTAAAGGGGCTGGAGGCACAGCGTGTGGGGGAGGGGTGGAGTGCCGCATGTGGTGGAGGGGAAGGTGCGGAGGTGTGGTGCATTGAGGGGGGGTCTGGAGGTGCTGCGGGTACTGTACCTGCCAAAAAGGTAGTTGGAGGGCATGCAGTAACATGGCCAGGACAGGAGTGACAGGGTCAGAACAGGAGTGACGGGGCCAGGACAGGGGTGACAGTGTCAGAACAGGGGTGACGGGGCCAGGACAGGGGTGACGGGGCCAGGACAGAGGTGACGGGGCCAGGACAGGGGTGACGGGGCAAGGACAGGGGTGACGGGGCCAGGACAGGGGCGACCGGGCCCGGACAGGGGCGACGGGGCTAGGACAAAAATGACAGGGACAGGATAGGGGTGACAGGGCCAGGGTAGGGGCGGCAGGACCAGGACAGGGGTGACAGGGCCAGCATAAGGGTGAAAGGGCCAGGATAAGGGTGATAGGGCAAGGCCAGGGGTGACAGACAGATGTGTCTTACCGGAGTCACGGCTGCTGCTGTTCCACTCCAACCTGTTGGGATCTGCTGCTGATGGAGACTTGGCGTGGCTGACTCTCTCAGGCTGGAGTCCTGCTTCCTCTGCCCTTCAGCATCCCTCCCCCCTCTCAGTCACACACCGCAGACCTCGCGCAGCTGCCGGGCACTGTGGTAAGGGGAGACTGGGAGTGACTGGTTAGCCCCCAGGAGATGCTACGACTGGAGGGAGGAGGGGGTCATAGCATGCACGCGGCGCGGACCTCGCGGCTGCCGGGCACTGTGGTAAGGGGAGACTGGGAGTGACTGGTTAGCTCCCAGGACACGCTGCGGCTAGAGGGAGGAGGGGGTCGGAGCCTGCAAGCAGCTCGGACTTCTGCAGCGCTACCCGCTGGCTAAAGTGTGTGAAGGAGCTGGGCAAAATTCCATATATATAAAAAAAAAATCCTGGAATTTGCATAAGGGGCGTGGTCACGTGTCCCCGCGATTAGGCCACGCTCCCAACCCACAGCAGGCACAGCAATGAGATAGGGCTCCCCAGTCTCAAGTGCCCTGGGCCCCCCGGACTCATAATCCGCCCCTGGAGGCATGCCAGCAGCTCACAGAGCGCTTGGCATGCCCCCTCACTGACGAAAACGGGGGCCCTCCCGTGAAGTCACGCCCCCTTTTGTTTGCCACGCCCCCTTTTCGCCATCCGTGTGTCCCTCCTTCTGCCTGAAGAAAGCTGGGAGGTATGCACCCCTGTCTGCACTGGCGTGCGCAGCACATTTTATTAGGGGGTGCACCGTCGGAGGGGTGTGTCTAACACTGCCTTTTGGGCGTGTCTAGCACCATCTATTGATGGTCAACGCATATAAAATATCCACCTTTGTACCAATCCTAATAAAGCAGATACATTGTCAGATGTTGTGGTGTGCACCAAACAGACACCCCTGATGGCACTCACTGCATTTACACTGCTCCTCCTCAGCCTGGTCTGGGTCCCCCTCTCTTTCCCCTGCAAGCTGCAGCAGCTTACTTACAAGTCAGTCACTCACTGACACTGACAGTCTCAGACTAGTACTGCTGCTGCTGCTGCTGGAAAAACGAGTGACGTGTCAATGCTGCTGCCGACCGCCTGCCAGTATTGAATTTGTCTTCCTAAGAGTAACGCTGGCTGCATGCTGCTCCTCATCAGTGGCTGGTGTTGGCATAGCATAGAAGGAGAGAGGTGTGTATGTGGCGGGTGTGACGGGTGGGCATGCGAGCAGCATGACGTAATCACGTCACATCACGCTGTTTTTGTACATGGAGGTGGAGCTGGGAATTTGAAAGCCGGTGTCAACGGCACACTTGATTAACCCAGGCATCCGGTCAGTCAATAATGCAGTCCTGACAGGGTGGAGCGCAGAGGAGACAGTAATTAGCCTGCTCGGCAATCCCTGCATCAGGCATGTGAGATCGGGGTGCCAGACATTAGGGGGTGCCTCTGCGCACCAGGCACCCCCCCTGCGCACACCTATGCTGTCTGCCTGAAGAAAGCTGGGAGATATGCACCCCTGCCTGTGCCATGCCCATACTATCTGCTTCTACTCCTATAGGCCCTACACACTGGCCGATTTTCTGAAAGATATGAACGATCTTGTTCATAAATGAACGAGAACTCGTTCATATCTTTCAGTGTACAGACTCCAGCGATGAGCGATGCGCGGGCCCCGCGCTCGTTTATCGCTGGTCTCCCGTCGGCTGTGCATGCAGGCCAATATGGACGATCTCGTCCATATTTTGCCTGCACTTCAATGCAGCCGCGTGACGGGGGGAGTGAAGAAACTTCACTCCCCCCGTCACTGCCCCCCCGCCGCCGGGTCGCTCGTCGGCCGTATCGGACGTCGGGCACCTCGGCGGCGCATCGGGAAATGTGTAGGGCCCCTTAGTCTCCTATAGATTTGCCCAGATCTGTGACTCATTTGACTAACTCCGCCCAGTGTTGTGACTTCACCCAGCGTTAGCAAATGAGTCACAAAGTCACAGATCTGGGCTATTATATAGGAGATATATATATATACATATATACACATATATAATATACATATACAGTGTGTGTATGTATATATATATATATATATATACATATATTATACACACACATACTGTATACACACACATATATATATATATATATATATATATATATATATATAACACACATTCATACATACATTTATGCATCCCACTATAGGTCTGTGAGGACGGTGAGGCAGAGGACGGAGGGAGCTGCTGTTTGTACACAGCCAGTAGCTCCCACCGGACATCGGCCCTCATTCCGAGTTGTTCGCTCGCTAGCTGCTTTTAGCAGCATTGCACACACTAGGCCGCCGCCCTCTGGGAGTGTATCTTAGCTTAGCAGAATAGCGAACGAAAGATTAGCAGAAATGCTACTAAATAATTTGCTGCAGTTTCTGAGTAGCTCCAGACCTACTTCTATCTTGTGATCACCTCAGTCCGTTTAGTTCCTGGTTTGACGTCACAAACATGTCCTGCGTTCGGCCAGCCACTCCCCCGTTTCTCCAGCCACTCCTGCGTTTTTACCTGGCACGCCTGCGTTTTTTAGCACACTCCCTGAAAACGGGCAGTTTCCGCCCAGAAACACCCACTTCCTGTCAATCACACTACAATCACTCGAGCAAAGAAAAAACGTCGCTCGACCTTGTGTAAATCTACAAAGTTTTGTGTGAAAGTACTTAGCGCATGCGCGCTGCGTACCATGGGGGTCATTCCGAGTTGTTCGCTCGCAAGCCGTTTGTAGCAGCTTTGCACACGCTAAGCCTACGCCTACTGGGAGTGAATCTTAGCATAGTAAAATTGCGAACGAAAGATTCGCAATATTGCGAAAAGACATCTCTGTGCAGTTTCTGAGTAGCTCCAGACTTACTCTGCCAGTGCGATCAGTTCAGAGCTTGTCGTTCCTGGTTTGACGTCACAAACACACCCAGCGTTCGCCCAGCCACTCCTCCGTTTCTCCAGCCACTCCCGCGTTTTTCCCAGAAACGGTAGCGTTTTTTCACACACTCCCATAAAACGGCCTGTTTCCGCCCAGAAACACCCACTTCCTGTCAATCACATTACGATCGCCTGAACGATGAAAAAGCCGTGAGTAAAATTCATAACTGCATAGCAAATTTACTTGGCGCAGTCGCAGTGCGAACATTGCGCATGCGCACTAAGCGGAAAATCGCTGCGATGCGATGAAATTTACCGAGCGAACAACTCGGAATGACCCCCCATGCACATGCTCATTTTTGCAGTTTTTTTACTTAATCGCTGCACTGCGAAAATCGGCAGCGAGCGAACAACTCGGAATGACCACCATAGCTCTCTGTTGTTGTTGTTGCTGCTGCTGCTGCAGGTCCACGGTCGCAGTCGCAAACGCGATCACGGCTTTTTCAGAGACGGAGACACATCTGTCTCTGGCTAAAAAAAAGAAAATTCAGCTCATCAGGGGGGGTTTCCAGGTACTCGGAAACCCCCCCTGCGTGCGCTACTGGGGTGGGTTATATTGTTTCTGTGCAGGCTAAGGCCCTCATTCCGAGTTGATCGCTCGCTAGCTGCTTTTAGCAGCAGTGCAAACTCTCGGCCGCCGCCCTCTGGGAGTGTATCTTAGCTTAGCAGAAGTGCGACCGGAAGGTTAGCAGAACTGCTCGAAATAATTTTCATGCAGTTTCTAAGTAGCTGCAAACCTACTCCTACCTTGCGATCACTGCAGACTAGTTAGTTCCTGTTTTGACATCACAAACACGCCCTGCGTACGGCCAGCCTCTCCCCCGTTTCCCCAGGCACGCCTGCGTTATCTTCTGACACGCCTGCGTTTTTTAGCACACTCCCGGAAAACGGGCAGTTACCTCCCAGAAACACCCACTTCCTGTCAATCACTCACCGATCAGCAGAGCGACAGAAAAGCGTCGCTCGACCTTGTGTAAAACTGCATAGTTTTGTGTGAAAGTACTTCGCGCGTGCGCACTGTGGCCCATACGCATGCGCAGTACAGCCGATTTTTAGCCTGATTGCTGCGCTGCGAACAACGGCAGCTAGCGATCAACTCGGAATGACCCCCCAAGTACTGTCTGCTTTATTTTTACACTGCAATTTAGATTTCGGTTTCAACACACCCGGTGGCGTCGGAACGGGGGAGGCAAGGGGGCAGCATGACCCCCCCCCCCCAGGCATGTAAGAATCTCAGCCACTGGGAAGGGGAAGCGCTTACCTCCGGTTCCCCGCTGAGAGACTCCTACTTTAAATCTGCCGGAGGCGGTGCCGCTGTGTGATGCCCCCTGTCCTGCCAAGCCGGTTCTTCTTCTTCACTGATGCACTACTGAGAGGAGGCGGGGCTGTCCCAGCAGGCCCAGCATTGCCACGCCTCCTCCCAGTAATGCATCCCTGAAGAGTAAACTGAAGAGCCAGCTAGGGCACAGGATGGGGCAGCACGCTGCCGCGCCGGCGGCAGCCTGGGGGGGGGGGCGAATCGGGGGGGAGCGCCAAAATTTATTTTTTACTATGCCCCCGACCACAAACCATTCTGGCGCCCCTGAACTAGAGATGAGCGCCTGAAATTTTTCGGGTTTTGTGTTTTGGTTTTGGGTTCGGTTCCGCGGCCGTGTTTTGGGTTCGAACGCGTTTTGGCAAAACCTCACCGAATTTTTTTTGTCGGATTCGGGTGTATTTTGGATTCGGGTGTTTTTTTCAAAAAACACTAAAAAACAGCTTAAATCATAGAATTTGGGGGTCATTTTGATCCCAAAGTATTATTAACCTCAAAAACCATAATTTACACTCATTTTCAGTCTATTCTGAATACCTCACACCTCACAATATTATTTTTAGTCCTAAAATTTGCACCGAGGTCGCTGTGTGAGTAAGATAAGCGACCCTAGTGGCCGACACAAACACCGGGCCCATCTAGGAGTGGCACTGAAGTGTCAGCAGGATGTCCCTTCCAAAAAACCCTCCCCAAACAGCACATGACGCAAAGAAAAAAGAGGCGCAATGAGGTAGCTGTGTGAGTAAGATTAGCGACCCTAGTGGCCGACACAAACACCGGGCCCATCTAGGAGTGGCACTGCAGTGTCACGCAGGATGGCCCTTCCAAAAAACCCTCCCCAAACAGCACATGACGCAAAGAAAAAAAGAGGCGCAATGAGGTAGCTGTGTGAGTAAGATTAGCGTCCCTAGTGGCCGACACAAACACCGGGCCCATCTAGGAGTGGCACTGCAGTGTCACGCAGGATGTCCCTTCCAAAAAACCCTCCCCAAACAGCACATGACGCAAAGAAAAAAAGAGGCGCAATGAGGTAGCTGACTGTGTGAGTAAGATTAGCGACCCTAGTGGCCGACACAAACACCGGGCCCATTTAGGAGTGGCACTGCAGTGTCACGCAGGATGTCCCTTCCAAAAAACCCTCCCCAATCAGCACATGATGCAAAGAAAAAGAAAAGAAAAAAGAGGTGCAAGATGGAATTGTCCTTGGGCCCTCCCACCCACCCTTATGTTGTATAAACAAAACAGGACATGCACACTTTAACCAACCCATCATTTCAGTGACAGGGTCTGCCACACGACTGTGACTGATATGACGGGTTGGTTTGGACCCCCCCCAAAAAAGAAGCAATTAATCTCTCCTTGCACAAACTGGCTCTACAGAGGCAAGATGTCCACCTCATCATCACCCTCCGATATATCACCGTGTACATCCCCCTCCTCACAGATTATCAATTCGTCCCCACTGGAATCCACCATCTCAGCTCCCTGTGTACTTTGTGGAGGCAATTGCTGCTGGTCAATGTCTCCGCGGAGGAATTGATTATAATTCATTTTAATGAACATCATCTTCTCCACATTTTCTGGATGTAACCTCGTACGCCGATTGCTGACAAGGTGAGCGGCGGCACTAAACACTCTTTCGGAGTACACACTTGTGGGAGGGCAACTTAGGTAGAATAAAGCCAGTTTGTGCAAGGGCCTCCAAATTGCCTCTTTTTCCTGCCAGTATAAGTACGGACTGTGTGACGTGCCTACTTGGATGTGGTCACTCATATAATCCTCCACCATTCTATCAATGTTGAGAGAATCATATGCAGTGACAGTAGACGACATGTCCGTAATCGTTGTCAGGTCCTTCAGTCCGGACCAGATGTCAGCATCAGCAGTCGCTCCAGACTGCCCTGCATCACCGCCAGCGGGTGGGCTCGGAATTCTGAGCCTTTTCCTCGCACCCCCAGTTGCGGGAGAATGTGAAGGAGGAGATGTTGACAGGTCGCGTTCCGCTTGACTTGACAATTTTGTCACCAGCAGGTCTTTCAACCCCAGCAGACTTGTGTCTGCCGGAAAGAGAGATCCAAGGTAGGCTTTAAATCTAGGATCGAGCACGGTGGCCAAAATGTAGTGCTCTGATTTCAACAGATTGACCACCCGTGAATCCTTGTTAAGCGAATTAAGGGCTCCATCCACAAGTCCCACATGCCTAGCGGAATCGCTCCGTGTTAGCTCCTCCTTCAATGTCTCCAGCTTCTTCTGCAAAAGCCTGATGAGGGGAATGACCTGACTCAGGCTGGCAGTGTCTGAACTGACTTCACGTGTGGCAAGTTCAAAGGGCATCAGAACCTTGCACAACGTTGAAATCATTCTCCACTGCGCTTGAGACAGGTGCATTCCACCTCCTATATCGTGCTCAATTGTATAGGCTTGAATGGCCTTTTGCTGCTCCTCCAACCTCTGAAGCATATAGAGGGTTGAATTCCACCTCGTTACCACTTCTTGCTTCAGATGATGGCAGGGCAGGTTCAGTAGTTTTTGGTGGTGCTCCAGTCTTCTGTACGTGGTGCCTGTACGCCGAAAGTGTCCCGCAATTCTTCTGGCCACCGACAGCATCTCTTGCACGCCCCTGTCGTTTTTTTAAAAATTCTGCACCACCAAATTCAAGGTATGTGCAAAACATGGGACGTGCTGGAATTTGCCCATATTTAATGCACACACAATATTGCTGGCGTTGTCCGATGCCACAAATCCACAGGAGAGTCCAATTGGGGTAAGCCATTCCGCGATGATCTTCCTCAGTTGCCGTAAGAGGTTTTCAGCTGTGTGCGTATTCTGGAAAGCGGTGATACAAAGCGTAGCCTGCCTAGGAAAGAGTTGGCGTTTGCGAGATGCTGCTACTGGTGCCGCCGCTGCTGTTCTTGCGGCGGGAGTCCATACATCTACCCAGTGGGCTGTCACAGTCATATAGTCCTGACCCTGCCCTGCTCCACTTGTCCACATGTCCGTGGTTAAGTGGACATTGGGTACAACTGCATTTTTTAGGACACTGGTGAGTCTTTTTCTGACGTCCGTGTACATTCTCAGTATCGCCTGCCTAGAGAAGTGGAACCTAGATGGTATTTGGTAACGGGGGGCACACTGCCTCAATAAATTGTCTAGTTCCCTGTGAACTAACGGCGGATACCGGACGCACGTCTAACACCAACATAGTTGTCAAGGCCTCAGTTATCCGCTTTGCAGCAGGATGACTGCTGTGATATTTCATCTTCCTCGCAAAGGACTGTTGAACAGTCAATTGCTTACTGGAAGTAGTACAAGTGGGCTTACGACTTCCCCTCTGGGATGACCATCGACTCCCAGCAGCAACAACAGCAGCGCCAGCAGCAGTAGGCGTTACACGCAAGGATGCATCGGAGGAATCCCAGGCAGGAGAGGAATCGTCAGAATTGCCAGTGACATGGCCTGCAGGACTATTGGCATTCCTGGGGAAGGAGGAAATTGACACTGAGGGAGTTGGTGGGGTGGTTTGCGTGAGCTTGGTTACAAGAGGAAGGGATTTACTGGTCAGTGGACTGCTTCCGCTGTCACCCAAGTTTTTGAACTTGTCACTGACTTATTATGAATGCGCTGCAGGTGACGTATAAGGGAGGATGTTCCGAGGTGGTTAACGTCCTTACCCCTACTTATTACAGCTTGACAAAGGGAACACACGGCTTGACACCTGTTGTCCGCATTTCTGGTGAAATACCTCCACACCGAAGAGCTGATTTTTTTGGTATTTTCACCTGGCATGTCAACGGCCATATTCCTCCCACGGACAACAGGTGTCTCCCCGGGTGCCTGACTTAAACAAACCACCTCACCATCAGAATCCTCCTGGTCAATTTCCTCCCCAGCGCCAGCAACACCCATATCCTCCTCATCCTGGTGTACTTCAACACTGACATCTTCAATCTGACTATCAGGAACTGGACTGCGGGTGATCCTTCCAGCACTTGCAGGGGGCGTGCAAATGGTGGAAGGCGCATGCTCTTCACGTCCAGTGTTGGGAAGGTCAGGCATCGCAACCGACACAATTGGACTCTCCTTGTGGATTTGGGATTTCGAAGAATGCACAGTTCTTTGCTGTGCTGCTTTTGCCAGCTTGAGTCTTTTCATTTTTCTAGCGAGAGGCTGAGTGCTCTCCATCCTCATGTGAAGCTGAACCACTAGCCATGAACATAGGCCAGGGCCTCAGCCGTTCCTTCGACACTTCGTGTCGTAATATGGCATTTTGGCAAGTTTACGCTTCTCCTCCGACAATTTTTATTTTAGGTTTTGGAGTCCTTTTTTTTCTGATAGTTTTGGTGTTTTGGATTTTGACATTGACTAGTACTATGAGGCATCGGCCTTGGCAGAGGCTGGAGTTGCTGGCATTTCATCGTCTCGGCCATGACTAGTGGCAGCAGCTTCAGCACGAGGTGGAAGTGGATCTTGATCTTTCCCTAATTTTGGAACCTCACCATATTTTAATAGGCACAACTAAAAGGCACCTCAGGTAAACAATGGAGATGGATACTAGTATACAATTATGGACTGCCTGCCGAGTGCAGACACAGAGGTAGCCACAGCCGTGAACTACCGTACTGTACTGTGTCTGCTGCTAATATAGACTGGTTGATAAAGAGATGTCTATGTAACTATGTATGTATAAAGAAGAAAGAAAAAAAAACCACGGTTAGGTGGTATACAATTATGGACGGACTGCCTGCCGAGTGCAGACACAGAGGTAGCCACAGCCGTGAACTACCGTACTGTACTGTGTCTGCTGCTAATAATATAGACTGGTTGATAAAGAGATGTCGTAGTAGTATGTATGTATAAAGAAGAAAGAAAAAAAAACCACGGTTAGGTGGTATACAATTATGGACGGACTGCCTGCCGAGTGCAGACACAGAGGTAGCCACAGCCGTGAACTACCGTACTGTACTGTGTCTGCTGCTAATATAGACTGGTTGATAAAGAGATGTCTATGTAACTATGTATGTATAAAGAAGAAAGAAAAAAAAACCACGGTTAGGTGGTATACAATTATGGACGGACTGCCTGCCGAGTGCAGACACAGAGGTAGCCACAGCCGTGAACTACCGTACTGTACTGTGTCTGCTGCTAATATAGACTGGTTGATAAAGAGATGTCTATGTAACTATGTATGTATAAAGAAGAAAGAAAAAAAAACCACGGTTAGGTGGTATACAATTATGGACGGACTGCCTGCCGAGTGCAGACACAGAGGTAGCCACAGCCGTGAACTACCGTACTGTACTGTGTCTGCTGCTAATATAGACTGGTTGATAAAGAGATGTCTATGTAACTATGTATGTATAAAGAAGAAAGAAAAAAAACCACGGTTAGGTGGTATACAATTATGGACGGACTGCCTGCCGAGTGCAGACACAGAGGTAGCCACAGCCGTGAACTACCGTACTGTACTGTGTCTGCTGCTAATATAGACTGGTTGATAAAGAGATGTCTATGTAACTATGTATGTATAAAGAAGAAAGAAAAAAAAACCATGGTTAGGTGGTATACAATTATGGACGGACTGCCTGCCGAGTGCAGACACAGAGGTAGCCACAGCCGTGAACTACCGTACTGTACTGTGTCTGCTGCTAATATAGACTGGTTGATAAAGAGATGTCTATGTAACTATGTATGTATAAAGAAGAAAGAAAAAAAAACCATGGTTAGGTGGTATACAATTATGGACGGACTGCCTGCCGAGTGCAGACACAGAGGTAGCCACAGCCGTGAACTACCGTACTGTACTGTGTCTGCTGCAAATATAGACTGGTTGATAAAGAGATGTCTATGTAACTATGTATGTATAAAGAAGAAAGAAAAAAAAACCACGGTTAGGTGGTATACAATTATGGACGGACTGCCTGCCGAGTGCAGACACAGAGGTAGCCACAGCCGTGAACTACCGTACTGTACTGTGTCTGCTGCTAATATAGACTGGTTGATAAAGAGATGTCGTAGTAGTATGTATGTATAAAGAAGAAAAAAAACCACGGTTAGGTGGTATACAATTATGGACGGACTGCCTGCCGAGTGCAGACACAGAGGTAGCCACAGCCGTGAACTACCGTACTGTGTCTGCTGCGACTGGATGATAAATTATATAAAAAATATATATATATCACTACTGCAGCCGGACAGGTATATATTATATATTATATAATGACGGACCTGCTGGACACTGTCTGTCAGCAGAATGAGTTTTATTTTTATAGAATAAAAAAAAAAACAACACACAAGTGAAGTCACACGACGAGTGTTTAACTTTTTCAGGCAATCACAATATAAGTATACTACTAACTATACTGGTGGTCAGTGTGGTCAGGTCACTGGTCAGTCACACTGGCAGTGGCACTCCTGCAGCAAAAGTGTGCACTGTTTAATTTTAATATAATATTATGTACTCCTGGCTCCTGCTATAACCTATAACTGGCACTGCAGTGCTCCCCAGTCTCCCCCACAATTATAAGCTGTGTGAGCTGAGCAGTCAGACAGATATATAATATATATAGATGATGCAGCACACTGGGCTGAGCCTGAGCAGTGCACACAGATATGGTATGTGACTGAGTCACTGTGTGTATCGCTTTTTTCAGGCAGAGAACGGATATATTAAATAAACTGCACTGTCTGGTGGTCACTCACTATATAATATTATGTACTCCTGGCTCCTGCTATAACCTATAACTGGCACTGCAGTGCTCCCCAGTCTCCCCCACAATTATAAGCTGTGTGAGCTGAGCAGTCAGACAGATATATAATATATATAGATGATGCAGCACACTGGGCTGAGCCTGAGCAGTGCACACAGATATGGTATGTGACTGAGTCACTGTGTGTATCGCTTTTTTCAGGCAGAGAACGGATATATTAAATAAACTGCACTGTCTGGTGGTCACTCACTAGTAAACTCTCTGCACTCTCTACACTTCTACAGTACTCCTCCTAGTCCTAAGCTCCAGTAAATCTCTCTCTCTTATAATCTAAATGGAGAGGACGCCAGCCACGTCCTCTCACTATCAATCTCAATGCACGTGTGAAAATGGCGGCGACGCGCGGCTCCTTATATAGAATCCGAGTCTCGCGAGAATCCGACAGCGTCATGATGACGTTCGGGCGCGCTCGGGTTAACCGAGCAAGGCGGGAGGATCCGAGTCTGCTCGGACCCGTGAAAAAAACCATGAAGTTCGGGCGGGTTCGGATTCAGAGAAACCGAACCCGCTCATCTCTACCCTGAACACACCCCACCCAAGTCTAATGCGCCCTACACACTGGGCGATGTTGCAGAGCGATATGAACGTTCTCGTTCATTAATGAACGAGAAATCATTCATATCGCTCAGTATGTATGCAGCAACGATGCGCGGCCCCGCAGCCGTTCATCGTTAGTTTTCTGTCATTTTGCAATGCAATTCAATTTAGACGATATCGAGATCGATCATCGTCCAAATTGCTGCGGTCGCCCAGTGTGTAGGGCACTTGGCTCTCTCTGCACATGGTATATCTGCTTCACCTGCACTGCACATGGTTTTTCCCACTAAAGGAAAATGTTATTGTGCAATCAACCTTGAATTATGCCCTTTGTGCATTGCTTTTGATGTTTTTGAGTCCTGTTGGAGAAAGAGTGCTATATAAATAAAATTATTATTATATCGGAACAGGCTGTCTACCTTCCAGTGTACATTATATACACAAATACAGAGGAAAAGGAGGGACTGGACTGCACACCCTAATTTTAAACATGATAAGAGATGCTATCACTTGTAGTGCTACGCAGAAAAAAGGAAAATGCAGGTGAACACTCTATGCACTTAGAAGATGGATGCTAAGGAATTTTGACCTTTATTAGTATAAAATAATATGCTATCCTATGGGCTGAGAGCTGTGTTAAGCACTGCATTGAAAAGCTTTCACGGTGGAATGATAAAAGACTCACTTGAGAATACAATGATTTCCTTTAATTGCTCTTTCCTGAATTAAGACAGAGAGGTTTGAGTGCCACAAGATTCAATCAATATATTTTCCACCAACTAAATATTGTTTATCTTTTCAAAAAATAAAATAAAGATAAGCTATATCTTTTCTGGAATAATGATAAAGATTATTAATTAATATTATTATTATTATTATTATTATTGTTATTATTATTATTATTATTATTATTATTATTATTATTATTATTATTATAAGATAGATCAAGCCATGGAGAAAGAGAAAGTGAATTTGGTGAATTCTGGCGAGTCTGACCGATATTTTAAAGTAGCAAACATTTAAAAGTCAGAACCAGGGGGCTCCTGTATCAAAGAGTGATAAAACGTGTTGTGAATGATAAAACTGGTAGCGTATGATAAATGGTGCTCCAGCCAATCAGCTCCCATTTGTCAGGCCTTCAGCTCCTAACTATCATGTGTTTGAAAAAGTCGCATGGGGGCGTGGCTTAGCGTTTCACTGGAGCAGCAGTGTTTTGATAAAGCTCCTGGCTGGCTAGCTTTGTAAGTGCCTATATCACCTGGTTCAGTCTCTGCACCGGCTCCCTCACCCTCTGTACTGCCTCCACGAGCCACCCTGAGTACACTAACAACTTCTCCAGCTGACCGGGGCCTCCGGCAGGTTGCGGCCTGCCACGCTGGGAGAAGCCGCGGTCTTTCCTGAGGGACCTGACGCTGTCAGTCACCCTGCGGCGGACGCGGCTTGATAGGAAGAGGCACCTCCGCTTCCCCCTGGGGTCCCACACGCTGCTCGTACCGGCGCAGACGTCCCTCCGTAGCCCCCATCACGGCTCATACCCCGGTGGCCTCCTGAGACCCGCTACCAGATGGAGCTTGGCCGCAGATGTGGCCTGATCGGCAGCGGCGGCTCTGCCTCCGTCATCTGTCTGCCTGGGACCTCCTTGGACGCCCGAACGAGTGCGATCCTCTGTCATCAGCCCCTGAAGCTCCCTTGGTGTGGATGGCCCCCTGAAGAGCTCTGCACCGGTGGGAGCCCAGCATAGTGAGCGGGAAGCAGTGCCTGCCTCCACCTCCCTGGTGATCCCTCAGATGCCGTACTTTGGTGTGCCTGCATCCTCTTGCCACTGAAGCTGCTGCTGATAACTGTTGAGACTGCTGGGGCTGCTATTATTGTTGTGATTGCCCCGAGGGGTCCTGCAGGGTGGTGATTGTGGTCACTCTATTAGCTATGCTTTCCCTCACCTGGTTTGGCCACAAAGACTGACTTCATATGCACCTCCTGGTAGTCTGCAGCTATTGAATTATTGGCTGCCATATTGGATGCTGGCTTGCCTCATGGTTTTATTAACCCTGCCTATGCCAACCGCTTAGGCATATTCTCTCCTACCCTTTTCCATTATCAAAGAGACGTGTTTATAGTACTCATAACAGTGGAACCTTCGTCCTTCTATTTCGTATAACTGGGAACCCTGTGTAGTTGTAGGGGTTTTTTCTGTGTCTTATTATGCCTTCAAGACAGAGCAAGCACTCTAAACTGGTCTCGCAGCTTTCATTTTTCATGTCGTCTCCGCAGCCTCCTCGACCTAAACATATCGGGACCCCCACTACTGAACCGGTCTTCCAGATTTCTACCCCCCATGGCGGCCGCCCCTTCTGCGTCTGCTGACACTTCGGATTTGGAACAAGTCGGGGATGATGCTACCCTCACTGTGGATGCTATGAAGCTACTTTTGTCCCGCTTTAAGGATTACTTTGCGTCCGAAATCCATACCACCCTGATGGCATGTCAACAATCCATAGATGAACTTGGTGGCCGCACTAACCATCTGGACTCTAAAATAGAAGAAGTGGTTGGGTCACATAATGGCCTAATTGACTCTAATGACGTACTTGAGGCGGAGGTACGGCTCTTACGAGACAAAGTCACGGATTTGGAGGACAGATCACCGCGCAATAACCTCAAATTGCATGAGGTTCCTGAGTCTGTGTTGAATAGTAGTTTGCATGACTACGCAGTGGCCTTATTCAAGACTCTTTTGCCTCAAGTCTCCTCCGCGGATCTGCTTATTGACCGGTTTCATCGGTTACCCAAGGTTAGAGCGGCTACTGACAATGCTCCTAGAGATGTTCTGATGAGGATGCATTATTTTCACATCAAGGAATCTTTATTAAAAGCGGCCAGGCCGATGTCTGACACATCTACAGCCCTTGGGGAGCTTCAACTCTTCAGGTACTTGTCTACAGCAACTCTCCTTAAACGACAATCATTTCACCCCCTTACTTTTGCCCTCCGGAAGGCAAATATTTCATATCGCTGGGGGTTCCCTACTAAGTTGTTAGTCTCACGTGAAGGTTCCACTCAGTGGCGTCACAAGGCGGGTGCGGGGGGTGCGGCCCGCACCCGGGTGTGACACCTGGAGGGGGTGACACCAAATGTCAGCTCCTCCGTAGTGACAGGAGCCAGGTGCTGCAGTGTGAAATTCCGCTACAGCACCCGGCTCCTGTCATAGCAGAGGAGCCGACAGCACACTGAGACCGTCTCTGGGGGAAGCCCAGCATCTACGGAGATGCTGGGCACGCCCCCAGAGTGACGATACCAGTATCCCCGCGAAGCCACGCCCCCTAGCTGTAAGGCCACGCCCCCTTTTTGCCGCGATCGCGGCAGTACATCAGGGGTGCGCACCGGGTGTCACCACACCTGGTGACGCCTTTGGTTCCACTGTCTCCATTCCTAACACAGATGAAGGATCGAAACTGCTTAAATCGTGGAATATTACAGGTTCTACATCAGGTGCCTCCCCCCACCAGCGACTCCAGCAGGACTGGTCGGAGGTGGGATAGAGGATGTAAGTTCTGGGTTTTGCAGTGTTCCTGGTCCATTTTTCCTTTTATAAGTGTCTCTGCTTAGATTTATCTAGTGACTTTCCTAATATAGCACCCTTGTTTTCCCTTGCCCTTGTCTACCCCACCGGTGACCAAATACAGCAGGGAAGCCCTCCTTAGTTGGAGTGCTCCCGAGGTGCTTACCACACGTCCGGGCCCGTCGGCGGGCAGATCAGCGGCCCTTGCAGCCCTCGCTGCCCTTGCTGCCCTGTGTGGCAAGGATGCAGACGTTGTGGACACCGAAGTGGATGACCGAGCAGCCGCGCCCCCCCGCAGCCCAGGTGGCGACTGGCGGATGGATCACCGGCCCCGGAAAGAGAATGACGGAGGCCCTCATGTCGGCCCTAGTAGAAGGACCTGGACTCAGAGGAGAGGCTGTCGCGCAGGCGCCCTAGTGAGGTGGCGGCGGCGAGGGCACCGGTCTGCACTACCCGCGATCCTGCTTTCGAATGTGCGCTCACTGGCAAACAAGTTCGACGAATTGTCCCTCCTTCTGGGCAGCGCAGGGTCAGGCATTACAGGGTCATCTATCCTCTGCTTTACGGAGACGTGGCTGGACGACCATATTGCGGACAACCCGATGTCTCTGCCGGGCTTCAGTCTCTTCAGGGCCGATCGCTCCAAGGTTCTCTCAGGAAAAACGAAGGGTGGTGGCATCTGCTTCTACATCAACGACAGATGGTGCACCAATGTCACAATCATAGGCAAATCATGCAGCCCTCACCTGGAGATGCTGAGTATCAACTGCAACCCTTTCTATTCCCCCCGGGAATTTGCCTCAATTGTCCTTGTGGGAGTGTACATCCCCCCCCTCGCCTGCGCGAACGAAGCCCTGCACCACCTGGCCATATGTATATCCGACATAGAACAAAAACACCCAGACTCTCTGCTTATAGTACTGGGTGACTTCAACAGAACTAACCTGAGCAAGGAGCTACCTAAGTACAAACAACAAGTCACGTGTTCCACTAGAGAAGGGCGCACCCTTGATCACTGCTACACTACCCTCAAGTCTGCCTTCCGGTCTATCCCGCGTGCTGCACTCGGCCTATCTGACCACTGCCTCGTCCACCTACTCCCTACCTATACACAGAAGCTGAGAGCAGTTAAGCCTGTCGTTAAGACTGTCAAGAAATGGACCAATGAGGCCAAGATGAAGCTCCAGGCCTGCTTTGACTGCACGGAATGGGGGGTCTTTGAAGCCTCTGCAACCGACCTGAATGACTTGACAGACACTGTCACATCCTACATCAGCTACTGAGGACATGTGTGTACCTACCAAGACTTACCGCATTTACAACAACAACAAGCCCTGGTTCAATGCCCAGCTCAGGCAACTTCGTCGAGCCAAAGAGGAGGCCTATAGCAGCGGTGACAGAGCACTATACAACCGTACTAGGAACTCTCTGACTAAAGGAATTAGGCTAGCAAAAAAGCGGTTCTCGGACAAGCTGACAAACGATCTCTCCACCAATGACCCCGTATCTGTATGGAAAGGAATGCAATCCATAACCAACTATAGGAAAACATCAAAGTCCACCGCCATGCACCAAGACCTTGCAGATGAACTGAACCACTTTTATTGCAGGTTCGCAAAAGAAGTCCCCTGCAACCCAAACAATCACCTCTACGATGCCCCGAACACCGACGGCCAACCCCAGGCACTGCAAGTCACCCAAGAAGAGGTGGAGGCATTGTTCAAAAGGACCAAAACCAGGAAAGCTCCGGGTCCTGACGGAGTGTCACCATCTGCCCTAAGAGCATGTGCGGGTCAGCTCGCCCCCATATTCACCAAGATCTTCAATAAATCGCTGGAGCTACAGAAAGTCCCTTCCTGCCTCAAAAGGTCTACTATAGTCCCGGTCCCCAAGAAACCCACTATCACGAACCTGAACGACTACAGGCCGATAGCACTGACGTCTGTGGTCATGAAAACGTTCGAGCGTCTGGTTTTGAATCACCTGAAAACTGTGACTGGCCCCCAACTGGACCCTCTGCAGTTCGCCTATCGCTCGAATCGGTGTGTCGAGGATGCAGTCAACCTGGGCCTGTACTACATTCTACAGCACCTAGACATTCCCGGTACCTACGCGAGGGTCCTGTTTGTCGATTTCAGCTCGGCCTTCAATACAATCGTCCCCAGCATCCTCCACCCCAAATTACTTCGCCTAGGGGTCCCAGAAGCTACCTGTTCCTGGATAATAGACTTCCTGACAGATAGGACACAGGTGGTGAAAGCGGGGGAATTCACCTCTCAAGCGCGGTCCATCAGTACAGGGGCCCCTCAGGGCTGTGTCCTCTCACCCCTGCTCTTCTCCCTGTACACAAATGACTGTACCTCAGAGGCGCAATCAGTAAGGATCATCAAATTTGCCGATGACACCACCGTCATCGGCCTCATCAAGGATGGGGACGAATCAGCCTATAGACGGGAAGTAGACCGGCTGGCCCAGTGGTGCATCCACAACAACCTTGACCTCAACCCCCTCAAAACTGTCAAGATGATAGTGGACTTCAGGAAGAAGTCATCTAGTGCACCTCCGCTAACGATTGCTGACAGTGTGGTATCGCTAGTGGACTCCTTCAAGTTTCTAGGGACCACAATCTCCAGGGACCTTAAATGGGGGTCCAACACTGACGCCACTCTTGGGAAAGCGCAGCAGAGGTTGTTCTTCCTCAGGCAACTAAGGAAGTTCAACATCCCATAGAAGCTCCTGCTCCTCTTCTACTCCGCGATTGTGGAGTCGGTACTGTGCTCCTCGATACTCGTATGGTACAGCTCCGCCAGCGCGAGGGACATATGCAGGCTCCAAAAGGTGGTCAGAACCGCAGAGAAGATCATCGGGGCCGACCTTCCCTCAGTCCAGGACCTGTACTTGTCCAGAGCTAAAAAGCGGGCAATGAAGATAGTAAAAGACCAGCTACACCCCGGCCACAGCATGTTTAACTTGCTTCCTTCAGGCAGGCGTTACAGGGCTGTCCCCGCCAGATCCACCAGAAGCCTCAAAAGTTTCTTTCCCCAAGCTGTCCGCCTGCTGAACTCCTGAACATTGACTGACTAGACGTACATGTAACTCACTTGTGTCCCTACGGTATACCTATCTGTGTAACTTTACTTGCCCCCCCCACACACACACACACACACACACACACACCTGCTTGCCTGTTACCTACTTGGCTGTTGTATAGCAAACCGAAGACAAATTCCTAGTATACGTAAGTATACCTGGCCAATAAAGCTGATTCTGATTCTGATTCTGATTCTGGATGACATCTGCAGTATTGATTACTATATAGTGATGCTGTACTGGACTGCATGGTTTCGCCTTTCTTATACACACTGTACACATTGTAATAAGTCTGATTCTCTGTTTTTGTGGATTGCTACGTTAATGGTTCATCTTTTAAAATGTTGGTTTTTTTCATGTGCTTCTGCGTGGGTTTGTCTAGTGCCTCTCAAGACATTGCTGTTTTGTTACCATGGTCCCCATGGCTTTTGCTATTGTTGATGATGCCCTTTTTTGGGGCATTTTGATTTGTTTTGGGAGGCGCTGGATGAGGCATGCAGTTTTGATTACTAAGTGGTGATGCCATACTGTTATACTTGGTTTTGCTCCTTTTGTTCACAATGTTCAGGTTTTCTGATGTCTGTTTGTCTGTGTTTGTTCTTTATAATATGTATAGGGTAGAGGGTATGAGATTTGCCACTACCCCCCCTTTAATATACACAGCCGCCACACTATGGCATCTGGTTGTGATCTCACGGGAGATCAGTTTAGTTTTGTTTTTTCTACTTTCCCTATGTTTTCCCAAATGTTTGTTTTTTTTGTTTTCTATCCCCCTTTTATCAGGTGCATCTGTCCGTGTATTTGTGATGTCTATACTCTCAAAGCCCTATTCACTGTGAAATATGGTACACGTAGTTTCTATTAATGCTAAGGGGCTCAACTCCTCCCAAAAACGGAGATTAGCTTTAATTTACTGTATTTCCATAAGCTTAAAGCACATGTAGTGGCTGTACAGGAAACACATTTTAACAGTCAAAATCCCCCCCCCCCTTTTTTTTTACTAATTCTAGATACCCCCACTGCTATACGGCTAATGGCCCCACTAAAAAGGCCAGTGTGACTCTTATTATAGCGCAACACTGCCCGTTTGTTTTGTCTTCAAAGTATGAAGATCCTGAAGGGAGATATTTAATACTAGTTGGTCATTTAGACAATGTGGAGACTACTTTGGTCTCTTGCTATGCCCCAAATACCAAACAAATTTCCTTTTTTAGGTCCTTCTGTCGAACACTCCAAGACCACTCAAAAGGTGCGCTGTTGATTCTCGGAGACTTTAATATGGACTTGGACCCCTGTATTGATAGGTCTCGCCCGACATGAGTCCTTCGTCAGAGTCCTCCCCAGGACCCCTTTAGTAAGTTTCGTCAATTGCTAGCCGAATATGCATTGTTTGACGCATGGCGGTTCAAACATCCTGTGGTGCGGGACTACACTTTCTATTCCCACGTGCATAGTTCCTACTTTAGAATTGATTTAGTGTTGGACACTAGCCTCCATAAGCAAGATTGATATACTACCAATATCTTGGTCTGATCACTCTCCTCTGTTACTTGTTTGAGAGGATGGCAGGCGGGTAGTTCCCCCTGGTTCTTGGAGACTTGGCGCACACCTTCTCACTCAGCCGGATGCTCATCAGGCCATTCTGAGGTCTCTAGACTTATATCTTGATACTAATCGTCCTGAGGATACATCTATTTTTAACCATTGGTGTTCTCTGAAAGCTGTAGTTAGAGGCTTTGCGATCCAAATAGCTGCTAGGCTTAAACGTGATTATAAAAGACGATATGCTTCCGCTGAGAGAGAAGTAGCTCAATTAGAATCGGCACATAAAATTGATCCCTCAAACAAATCTCTCTTTAAGCAACTTCTTGCTACCCGGGACAAGAAAGTGCTCTTATGGAAGTGCACCGCAATCTACAGCGGCTCAACCAAAGGTACTATACTCTTGGGAATAGAGCGGGTCATTTATTGGCATGAAAAATGAGGGGACATAGAGCTAAAGAACGTGTGCATGTAGTTCACACGACTACTGGTGCTAAGGTTACTGATCTGGTTGGGATGGCTAATGCATTTGCGGAGTATTACTCTCAATTATATAATTTGAAAGATGAACTTAGAACCCCGCAACCGTCTTGGCCGGATATTAATGGGTTTTTGGAAAGTTTATCACTCCCTGCTATTGATTCTAAGATTTGGGATTCATTTAGCTCTCTGTGGACGCTAGGAGAGGTTGAAGCAGCCACAGATTCTTTTCCCCTGGATAAAGCGCCTGACCCGGATGGCTACCCCTCCAACTTCTTCAAAAAGTTTAAATCTACCCTTGCCCCGGTCCTGCTAGCAGTTTTTAATGAAGCGTCCAACGCTACCTGCTTCCCTAAGGAAATGTTGGAGGCCCGAATCGTTACTATCCCTAAACCAGGTAAACCGCCCACAGCGGTTCAGAATTATCGCCCAATAGCATTGCTGAACACGGATATTAAACTGTTTGCTAAAATGATAGCGAATAGATTGTCCCCTCTTTTGCCTAGTTTGATCAATCATGATCAGGTGTGCTTTGTGCTAGGCAGATAGGCGTCAGACAACACGCGTAGGGTTATTAATATAATTGAGCACTGCCAGCTACAGGGCAAGCCTCTATTAGTCCTTGCCCTGGATGCAGAAAAAGCATTCGATAGGCTACATTGGGATTATTAACGGGCTACCTTACAGCGATTCGGATTTGCAGATAGGATATTGAACTCTATTCTGTCTTTGTATTCCTCACCGTCAGCTTCCGTTTTCACCAATGGCTGTAATTCTTTTAAGTTTAATATTACTAATGGTACTCGCCAGGGCTGTCCCTTATCACCTCTGATTTTTGCTTTGGCTGTTGAGCCTCTGGCTGAGCGAATTAGGTCTCGATTGTTGGACCCATTATAGGAGAGACGCCCCATAAGGTCTGTCTATTCGCTGATGACATTTTATGTCTTCTAGAGTCTGAATCTTCTCTTCCACACTTACACTCTGTCCTAGATTCATAGGCGGAAATTTCTTATTACAAGCTGAACACCACAAAGACTGAGGCCCTCCCTCTGAATATCTCTGACAGTATGCTAAAACGCTTGAAAGATAAATATAAATATGCGTTGCAACATAGATCACTTAAATATTTGGTTTTTAACCTCTCTAGAGAGGGTGATTTATTAAGGTGCAACTACGACCCACTCTTTCGAGCATTTGAAATGCTTACTAAGGAATGGATGATGCAAGAAATCTCCCGGGTGGGTGAGGTGGCAGCTACAAAAATTGTTCTTTTACCAAAAATGATGTACCCCTTTCGTACTATCACCCGACCTTTCCCTAAAGTTGTCTGTAATAAGTAAAACCGATTATTATCTAATTATGTTTGGGGCAGGGCGGGTAGGGAGCGTGGCTTCGTACAGGGGGGGTGGTCATTTACGCCCCCTGTGCAGACTACTGTAGCGCTCTGAAATGTGCGGTGCGCGATGACGTCATCACGCACCGCATAGCAAAGGTCCTCTCCACGAAGGGAAACTAGACGCGTAGCGTCTAGTTTCCCTTCACAGCGGCCAGCGGCAGCGGGCAGCGGGGGGCACAGCAGCAGCGGATCTTGCCCTGGTGCGGCACCCTCTGGATGGCGGCGCCCCGGGCAAAAGTCCTGCTTGCCCGTGGCAAGTTCCCTTCGTGGAGAGGACCTTTGCTGTGCGGTGCGCGCTGACGTCATCGCGCACCTCACAGTAAAGGACCTCTCCACAAAGGGAAACTAGACGCATAGCGTCTAGTTTCCCTTCACAGCGGCCAGCGGCAGCGGGCAGCGGGGGACACAGCAGCAGCGGATCTTGCCCTGGTGCGGCACCCTCTGGATGGCGGCGCCCCGGGCAAAAGTCCTGCTTGCCCGTGGCAAGATCCGCTACTAGTTTGGGGGGGTAAGAAGCCAAAAATTGCAAGAAATACTTTGACTGCTGTGAAGTGCGCAGGAGGAGTGGCATATCCTGATTTGGAGAGACATCATTCGGCATGCATACTTAAGCTGGTTCACACAGGGCACTCTCAAACCATGGGTTTCTATAGAGCAGACAGCTGTGCTCCCACCACTCTTTAACGGATTTGCTTTGGTTGCCCACTCCTTTAGTCTTTTCAAGGGTTGCTAACTGTAAAGCAGTTTAAACGACGTTATTAGTTTGATAAACTATGATTTTATCTATATCCAATGTTGCTTTACCCTCCCCACAGTAGAGATGAGCGGGTTCGGTTTCTCTGAAACCGAACCCGCACGAACTTCATGTTTTTTTCACGGGTCCGAGCAGACTCGGATCCTCCCGCCTTGCTCGGTTAACCCGAGCGCGCCCGAACGTCATCATGACGCTGTCGGATTCTCGCGAGACTCGGATTCTATATAAGGAGCCGCGCGTCGCCGCCATTTTCACACGTGCATTGAGATTGATAGGGAGAGGACGTGGCTGGCGTCCTCTCCATTAGAAATTAGATTAGAAGAGAGAGAGAGATTGTGCAGAGTCAGACAGAGTTTACCACAGTGACCAGTGCAGTTGTTGTTAGTTAACTTTTATTTATTTTAATTAATATAATATATCCGTTCTCTGCTATATCCGTTCTCTGCCTGAAAAAAAACGATACACAGCAGCAGCCAGTCACACAGTGTGACTCAGTCTGTGTGCACTCAGCTCAGCCCAGTGTGCTGCACATCAATGTATAAAAGGCAAAGCTTATAATAATTGTGGGGGAGACTGGGGAGCACTGCAGGTTGTTATAGCAGGAGCCCCCAGGAGTACATAATATTATATTAATTTAAAATTAAACAGTGCACACTTTTGCTGCAGGAGTGCCACTGCCAGTGTGACTAGTGGTGACCAGTGCCTGACCACCAGTATAGTAGTATATTGTTGTATGTATTGTATACTATCTCTTTATCAACCAGTCTATATTAGCAGCAGACACAGTACAGTGCGGTAGTTCACGGCTGTGGCTACCTCTGTGTCGGCAGTCGGAACTCGGCAGGCAGTCCGTCCATCCATAATTGTATTACAATATATACCACCTAACCGTGGTATTTTTTTTTCTTTCTTTATACCGTCGTCATAGTGTCATACTAGTTGTTACGAGTATACTACTATCTCTTTATCAACCAGTGTACAGTGCGGTAGTTCACGGCTGTGGCTACCTCTGTGTCGGCAGTCGGCAGGCAGTCCGTCCATCCATAATTGTATTATTATTATAATATATACCACCTAACCGTGGTTTTTTTTTCATTCTTTATACCGTCATAGTGTCATACTAGTTGTTACGAGTATACTACTATCTCTTTATCAACCAGTGTACAGTGCGGTAGTTCACGGCTGTGGCTACCTCTGTGTCGGCAGTCGGCAGGCAGTCCGTCCATCCATAATTGTATTATTATTATAATATATACCACCTAACTGTGGTATTTTTTTTTCTTTCTTTATACCGTCGTCATAGTGTCATACTAGTTGTTACGAGTATACTACTATCTCTTTATCAACCAGTGTACAGTGCGGTAGTTCACGGCTGTGGCTACCTCTGTGTCGGCAGTCGGCAGGCAGTCCGTCCATCCATAATTGTATTATTATTATAATATATACCACCTAACCGTGGTTTTTTTTTCATTCTTTATACCGTCGTCATAGTGTCATACTAGTTGTTACGAGTATACTACTATCTCTTTATCAACCAGTGTACAGTGCGGTAGTTCACGGCTGTGGCTACCTCTGTGTCGGCAGTCGGCAGGCAGTCCGTCCATCCATAATTGTATTATTATTATAATATATACCACCTAACCGTGGTTTTTTTTTCATTCTTTATACCGTCGTCATAGTGTCATACTAGTTGTTACGAGTATACTACTATCTCTTTATCAACCAGTGTACAGTGCGGTAGTTCACGGCTGTGGCTACCTCTGTGTCGGCAGTCGGCAGGCAGTCCGTCCATCCATAATTGTATTATTATTATAATATATACCACCTAACCGTGGTTTTTTTTTCATTCTTTATACCGTCGTCATAGTGTCATACTAGTTGTTACGAGTATACTACTATCTCTTTATCAACCAGTGTACAGTGCGGTAGTTCACGGCTGTGGCTACCTCTGTGTCGGCAGTCGGCAGGCAGTCCGTCCATCCATAATTGTATTATTATTATAATATATACCACCTAACCGTGGTTTTTTTTTCATTCTTTATACCGTCGTCATAGTGTCATACTAGTTGTTACGAGTATACTACTATCTCTTTATCAACCAGTGTACAGTGCGGTAGTTCACGGCTGTGGCTACCTCTGTGTCGGAACTCGGCAGGCAGTCCGTCCATCCATAATTGTATTATATACCACCTAACCGTGGTTTTTTTATACCACCTAACCGTGGCAGTCCGTCCATAATTGTATACTAGTATCCAATCCATCCATCTCCATTGTTTACCTGAGGTGCCTTTTAGTTCTGCCTATAAAATATGGAGAACAAAAAAGTTGAGGTTCCAAAATTAGGGAAAGATCAAGATCCACTTCCACCTCGTGCTGAAGCTGCTGCCACTAGTCATGGCCGAGACGATGAAATGCCAGCAACGTCGTCTGCCAAGGCCGATGCCCAATGTCATAGTACAGAGCATGTCAAATCCAAAACACCAAATATCAGAAAAAAAAGGACTCCAAAACCTAAAATAAAATTGTCGGAGGAGAAGCGTAAACTTGCCAATATGCCATTTACCACACGGAGTGGCAAGGAACGGCTGAGGCCCTGGCCTATGTTCATGGCTAGTGGTTCAGCTTCACATGAGGATGGAAGCACTCAGCCTCTCGCTAGAAAAATGAAAAGACTCAAGCTGGCAAAAGCAGCACAGCAAAGAACTGTGCATTCTTCGAAATCCCAAATCCGAATTCCGAGCCCACCCGCTGGCGGTGATGCAGGGCAGTCTGGAGCGACTGCTGATGCTGACATCTGGTCCGGACTGAAGGACCTGACAACCATTACGGACATGTCGTCTACTGTCACTGCATATGATTCTCTCACCATTGATAGAATGGTGGAGGATTATATGAGTGACCGCATCCAAGTAGGCACGTCACACAGTCCGTACTTATACTGGCAGGAAAAAGAGGCAATTTGGAGGCCCTTGCACAAACTGGCTTTATTCTACCTAAGTTGCCCTCCCACAAGTGTGTACTCCGAAAGAGTGTTTAGTGCCGCCGCTCACCTTGTCAGCAATCGGCGTACGAGGTTACATCCAGAAAATGTGGAGAAGATGATGTTCATTAAAATGAATTATAATCAATTCCTCCGCGGAGACATTGACCAGCAGCAATTGCCTCCACAAAGTACACAGGGAGCTGACATGGTGGATTCCAGTGGGGACGAATTGATAATCTGTGAGGAGGGGGATGTACACGGTGATATATCGGAGGATGATGATGAGGTGGACATCTTGCCTCTGTAGAGCCAGTTTGTGCAAGGAGAGATTAATTGCTTCTTTTTTGGTGGGGGTCCAAACCAACCCGTCATTTCAGTCACAGTCGTGTGGCAGACCCTGTCACTGAAATGATGGGTTGGTTAAAGTGTGCATGTCCTGTTTTGTTTATACAACATAAGGGTGGGTGGGAAGGGCCCAAGGACAATTCCATCTTGCACCTCTTTTTTCTTTTATTTTTCTTTGCGTCATGTGCTGTTTGGGGAGGGTTTTTTGGAAGGGACATCCTGCGTGACACTGCAGTGCCACTCCTAGATGGGCCCGGTGTTTGTGTCGGCCACTAGGGTCGCTTATCTTTCTCACACAGTCAGCTACCTCATTGCGCCTCTTTTTTTCTTTGCGTCATGTGCTGTTTGGGGAGGGTTTTTTGGAAGGGACATCCTGCGTGACTCTGCAGTGCCACTCCTAGATGGGCCCGGTGTTTGTGTCGGCCACTAGGGTCGCTTATCTTTCTCACACAGTCAGCTACCTCATTGCGCCTCTTTTTTTCTTTGCGTCATGTGCTGTTTGGGGAGGGTTTTTTGGAAGGGACATCCTGCGTGACACTGCAGTGCCACTCCTAGATGGGCCAGGTGTTTGTGTCGGCCACTAGGGTCGCTAATCTTACTCACACAGCTACCTCATTGCGCCTCTTTTTTTCTTTGCGTCATGTGCTGTTTGGGGAGGGTTTTTTGGAAAGGACATCCTGCGTGACACTGCAGTGCCACTCCTAGATGGGCCCGGTGTTTGTGTCGGCCACTAGGGTCGCTTATCTTTCTCACACAGTCAGCTACCTCATTGCGCCTCTTTTTTTCTTTGCGTCATGTGCTGTTTGGGGAGGGTTTTTTGGAAGGGACATCCTGCGTGACACTGCAGTGCCACTCCTAGATGGGCCCGGTGTTTGTGTCGGCCACTAGGGTCGCTAATCTTACTCACACAGCTACCTCATTGCGCCTCTTTTTTTCTTTGCGTCATGTGCTGTTTGGGGAGGGTTTTTTGGAAGGGACATCCTGCGTGACACTGCAGTGCCACTCCTAGATGGGCCAGGTGTTTGTGTCGGCCACTAGGGTCGCTGAGCTTAGTCATCCAGCGACCTCGGTGCAAATTTTAGGACTAAAAATAATATTGTGAGGTGTAAGGTGTTCAGAATAGACTGAAAATGAGTGTTAATTATGGTTATTGAGGTTAATAATACTATGGGATCAAAATGACCCCCAAATTCAATGTTTTAAGATGTTTTTTAGGGTTTTTTGAAAAAACCACCCGAATCCAAAACACACCCGAATCCGACAAAAAAAATTTGGTGAGGTTTTGCCAAAACGCGGTCGAACCCAAAACACGGCCGCGGAACCGAACCCAAAACCAAAACACAAAACCCGAAAAATTTCAGGCGCTCATCTCTACCCCACAGTTGTCTCTTCGTGCTATAACCTTTATGATTCCTGACTTACAATTGAATACATGGTATGAACTAGTGATGTGCACCGGAAATATTCGGGTTTTGGTTTTGGATTCGGTTCCGCGGCTGTGTTTTGGATTCGGACGCGTTTTGGCAAAACCTCCCTGAAAATCTTTTGTCGGATTCGGGTGTGTTTTGGATTCGGGTGTTTTTTTTTACAAGAAACCCTCAAAAACAGCTTAAATCATAGAATTTGGGGGTCATTTTGATCCCATAGTATTATTGACCTCAATAACCATAATTTACACTCATTTTCTGTCTATTCTGAACACCTCACACCTCACAATATTATTTTTAGTCCTAAAATTTGCACCGAGGTCGCTGGATGGCTAAGCTAAGCGACACAAGTGGCCGACACAAACACCTGGCCCATCTAGGAGTGGCACTGCAGTGTCAGGCAGGATGGAACTTCAAAAAAATTGTCCCCAAACAGCACATGATGCAAAGAAAAAAAGAGGCGCACCAAGGTCGTTGTGTGACTAAGCTAAGCGACACAAGTGGCCGACACAAACACCTGGCCCATCTAGGAGTGGCACTGCAGTGTCAGGCAGGATGGCACTTCAAAAAAATTGTCCCCAAACAGCACATGATGCAAAGAAAAAAAGAGGCGCACCAAGGTCGTTGTGTGACTAAGCTAAGCAACACAAGTGGCCGACACAAACACCTGGCCCATCTAGGAGTGGCACTGCAGTGTCAGACAGGATGGCACTTCAAAAAAATAATCCCCAAACAGCACATGATGCAAAGAAAAAAAGAGGCGCACCAAGGTCGCTGTGTGACTAAGCTAAGCGACACAAGTGTCCGACACAAACACCTGGCCCATCTAGGAGTGGCACTGCAGTTTTCTAGCGAGAGGATGAGTGCTTCCATCCTCATGCGAATCTGAACCACTAGCCTCAGCCGTTCCTTGCCACTCCGTGTCGTAAATGGCATATTGGCAAGTTTACGCTTCTCATCAGACGCTTTTAATTTTGATTTTTGGCTCATTTAACTGAACTTTTGTTTTTTGGATTTTACATGCTCTCTACTATGACATTGGGCATCGGCCTTGGCAGACGACGTTGATGGCATTTCATCGTCTCGGCCATGACTAGTGGCAGCAGCTTCAGCACGAGGTGGAAGTGGATCTTGATCTTTCCCTATTTTAACCTCCACATTTTTGTTCTCCATTTTTTAATGTGTGGAATTATATGCCAGTATCAATAGCAATGGCCTACTACTATATATACTGCGCACAACTGAAATGCACCACAGGTATGGATGGATAGTATACTTGACGACACAGAGGTAGGTAGAACAGTGGCCTTCCGTAACGTACTGCTATATATACTGGTGGTCACTGTCAGCAAACTGCAAAACTAAAATGCACCACAGGTATAGAATCTAGATGGATAGTATACTTGACGACACAGAGGTAGGTAGAGCAGTGGCCTTCCGTACCGTACTGCTATACATACTGGTGGTCACTGTCAGCAAACTGCAAAACTAAAATGCACCACAGGTATAGAATCTAGATGGATAGTATACTTGACGACACAGAGGTAGGTAGAGCAGTGGCCTTCCGTACCGTACTGCTATATATACTGGTGGTCACTGTCAGCAAACTGCAAAACTAAAATGCACCACAGGTATAGAATCTAGATGGATAGTATACTTGACGACACAGAGGTAGGTAGAGCAGTGGCCTTCCGTACCGTACTGCTATATATACTGGTGGTCACTGTCAGCAAAACTCTGCACTGTACTCCTCCTATATAATACTGCTGATCCCCAGTCCCCACAATAAAGCAGTGTGAGCACAGATATATGCAGCACACTGAGCACAGATATGGAGCGTTTTTCAGGCAGACAACGTATAATACTGGTGGTCACTGGTCAGCAAAACTCTGCACTGTACTCCTCCTATATAATACTGCTGGTCCCCAGTCCCCACAATAAAGCAGTGTGAGCACAGATATATGCAGCACACTGAGCACAGATATGGAGCGTTTTTCAGGCAGACAACGTATAATACTGGTGGTCACTGGTCAGCAAAACTCTGCACTGTACTGCTCCTATATAATACTGCTGGTCCCCAGTCCCCACAATAAAGCAGTGTGAGCACAGATATATGCAGCACACTGAGCACAGATATGGAGCGCTTTTCAGGCAGAGAACGTATAATACTGGTGGTCACTGGTCAGCAAAACTCTGCACTGTACTCCTCCTATATAATACTGCTGGTCCCCAGTCCCCACAATAAAGCAGTGTGAGCACAGATATATGCAGCACACTGAGCACAGATATGGAGCGTTTTTCAGGCAGAGAACGGATAAAACTGGTGGTCACTGATCAGCAAAACTCTGCACTGTACTCCTCCTATATAATACAGCTGCTCCCCAGTCCCCACAATTAGGCAATAAGCACAAATATTTGCATTAACATTAATAAACGGAGAGGACGCCAGCCACGTCCTTTCCCTAACATTTCCAATGCACGAGTGAAAATGGCGGCGGCGCGCGGCTGCTTATATAGAATCCGAATCTCGCGAGAATCCGACAGCGGGATGATGACGTTCGGGCGCGCTCGGGTTGACCGAGCCATAAGGGAGAATCCGAGTATGCCTCGGACCCGTGTAAAATGGGTGAAGTTCGGGGGGGTTCGGTTTCCGAGGAACCGAACCCGCTCATCACTAGTATGAACTAGGTCTCTCGACTCTTCAGGATATTACCTTCGAAGGTACTTTAGTTCCATTTTCTCTCCTTCAAACGAAATTTCAAATACCTATACAAGATTTTTATAAATACCTCCAACTGCGTCATTGACTCCACAGTAGCCTCCCCAAGTGTCCCCACCATATAGGTCTCCCTAAACTATTGACAACCCTTTTAACATCCCAAACCAATAGAGGTGGTATTTCTAGATGGTACCAACATCTGATTATGGGATCACGAAGTGGGGTATTTCCCTCACAGACCAAATGGGAAAAAGACCTTCCTAATCTATTTACGGAAACTATTTGGAATTACATATTTCGCTCCTGTTTTAAAATAACCAAATGTATAAATCACTCCAAAATGTACTACAAGTTAGTTCATGGAGTGTATTTTACACCGGAGCGACTACATTAGGATTTGGCCTGATGTTTCTTCTAGCTGTTGGAGGAATTGCGGGATGGTGGGTGATATATCCTCCATATTTTTTGGTTGTGTCCGGTGATACAGCCACTTTGGCGAGAGGCATTCCTCCTTATTTCAAAAGTATTGGGAGTGGTTATTTCGGCAGACCCCCTTTAAGCACTTTTTCATTACTACCCCAGTGAGATATCTAGCTGTGATAAATACCTTCTGGGACATATTCTAATAGCCTCTAAGGCCTCTATCGCCCAAATGTGGAATTCTGCCGCAATTCCAACTATATTGACGATTGAAAATAGTGTCTATAAACATTTCATTTTTGAAACTGTGGAATGTAAATATTCTTTGTCAGCTTCTTCTATTCACATGAAATGGTACAAGTGGACCTTATATAAAGAGAGGTCAGGCAATCCTTTATTTACAGTGCTCCTATGAACCTATTTGTACTGAGATCTGCCAGGTCGGACTTGTCCCCAAATCCTTCACTATTGAAGTCTCTCTGTGGCCTTTGCCCATTGTATTTTGCTCTACTGATGTATGATTGTTATCTGATATGTCCCTTTCCCCTTCCTGTATCCTTACTGTCTTTTTTTTTTCTTTCTTTCTGCACCCCCCTTTTTGTTTTGTATTCCGATGTTTGTGTAAAACTTCTGTAAAAATTTTATATAAAAAAATAAAAATAAAAAGTTGCATGGGACCTGGCAAGCTGAGAATATCGTGACTGCAGCAACAGTGTATGAGGACACAGCTGCAGTAGCTACCTGAATGTGTTGTGCAACTTCTCCAATGCTAGATCCACCCCACCCTTTTCTTTATATAACACTAACATTTTACACATCAATTTACATAGAATGTTCAGACATGCAGATTAAGTCCCTGCCCCAGTAGAGTTTGAACTATTAGGGGGGAATTCAGTTGGGAGTGAGGTTTAGCAACGTAAAAAACCTTGCGTAACTGACGGCCAATTTTGGATTACCACAGGTGTGCATGCTCCTGATGCCCGTGGTGTCCAATAAAAAAAAACATGGTTGCATTGTTTTTAGCACAGAAAACTCTGGTGCTCTGTGGTGGTCTTACCTCCATCGTTTACCTTTTACATTGGGGAGGGGGATGCTGAGAGTCCCAGGGGCTGCAAGGAAGGCTCAGAGGATGATTGGAGATGTAGTTCTCCTAGCAGCCGGATCCTGGGAGAATACACTCACAGGCAGGTGTATGTGTGTGTGTGTGTGTGTGTGTGTGTGTGGGGGGGGTGGGGGGGGGGTGAAATCACAGACACCCACACAAACATACTCATGCACACAAACACACACACTCACTCTCACACACATACACACAAACACACACTCACACACAGACAAGGCAGTGAGGCGATTATAAACAATACGCTCAAGAAGTTTGGAGGCAAAAGAGAGGAGAGAGATGGGTCGATAGTTGGAGAGTGTGTTTGGATCAAGTGTAGGTTTTTTAAGAATAGGGGAGACAAGAGCATGCTTGAAGGCAGAAGGGACAGTGCCTGATGAGAGGGAGAGATTGAGAAGGTGGGCAAGATTGGAACAGGCAGGAGGAGAGAGGTAGCGGAGGAGGTGGGAGGGGATAGGGTCAAGTGGGGAGGTTGTGTGTGTGGGGGGGGGGAGGAACGGATGAGGGCCATGACTTCCTCACCAGATACATGGGAGAAAGATGTCAGAGTTGGTGAGAGGGAAGGGGAGGGGTGGCAAGGGATGGGTGGTGGCTGGTTGGTGGTCTGGTGGGATGTGATGTCCTGACGTGTGGAGTCCATCTTGGATGTAAAATAAGTGGCAAAGTCAAGAGCAGACAATGAGGATGGGAGAGGAGGTGGTGGTGGGCAGATGAGGGAGTTACAGTAACAGTGGCAAAGAACCGCCAGGGGTTGGAAGACTGGGTAGAGATGAGAATTTTGAAGTATGATTGTTTAGCGAGGGAAAGGGCAGTACTGAAGGATGAGAACATAAATTTGAAATGGAGGAAGTCTGCCTTAGAGCGTGATTTCCTCCACTGTCGCTCGGCAGTACGTGAGCATTTTTGAAGATATCTGGTGCATTTGGTGTGCCAGGGTTGAGGTGTTGATCTGCGAGGGTGAATAGTGGTTGGTGGAGCAACAGAGTCAAGGGCAGAAGTAAGAGATGCATTGTATATGGATGTGGCTTGTTCAGGGCATGTGAGAGAGAGAAGAGGAGAGAGAAGTGAGTCAAACAAGGAGGATAGGGATGAGGTGTCAATAGCCTCAATGTTACGCTTAGTGATGGCAGCCTTAGGAGGGAGAGATGGGGGAGCAGAGATAGATAAGTTGCATGAGAGCAGGTGGTGGTCAGAGAGGGGAAAAGGGGAATTGGAGAAATCAGAAATATCGCAGCGGTGAGTGAAGACCAGATCCAGTGATCTCCCATTCACATGGGAGGGTGAGGTGGTCTACTAGGAGAGACCAAGTGATGAGGTGAGGATAAGGAGTTTAGAGGCAGGTAATTTTGTGGGGTTATCGATAGGGATGTTGAAATCACCTAGGATAATGGAAGGAATGTCAGAAGAGAGGAAGTGGGGAAGCCAGGAAGCAAAGATGTAGAGGAATTTGGAAGAAATGCCAGGTGGACGGTAAATGACAGCAACTCGAAGATTAGTAGGTTGGTAGAAGCGTATTGCATGGACCTCAAATATAGAGAATGTAAGGGACGGTTCTGGAGGTATAAGTTCCCCATGGCGACCCCCGTGTCGGGGTGTGTGTGAAAATGTGAGGCCCCCAGCAGAGAGAGCAGCAGAAGTGGTGTCATAGGGAGTAATCCAGGTTTCTGTAATGGCCAGGAGATGCAGGGAATTGGAAATGAAAAGGTCATGAGTGGGGGCCAGTTTGTTGCAAACAGATCTGGCATTCCAGAGGGCACAGGATAGGGGGTATGAGTTTGTGGGCGAGATGTGAATGAGATTATCAGGATTGCTGTAGCGTTGAGGAAAGATTAATTTGGAAGGAAGGGAATTACCACTGGAGCTAAACTACAGGGGTCTAAATGACTGGGGGCATTACTACAGGCGATATTACTACTGGGGGCAATACTACTCGGGCATTACCACTAAGGGCATTACTACTGGGGGCACTACTAATGAGGGAATTGTATAGCTGACAATTTATAAGAGGCATCACTCCTGGGGACATAAGGAGCACTACTACTGGGGGAATTGCATAAGGGGCACCACTACTATGGGCTGTACATAAGGGGCACTACCACTGTGGGCACGACCACTACAGTGGACATTGCATAAGGGGCACTACTACAGTGGGCATTGTATAAGGGGCGCAGGGGTGTATCTTCCTATTGGCCAGGATGGCACTTGCCAGGGGCGCCGGCCAAGTGGGGGCGCCGCCCGGCAGTGCCACCCGCGCAAGGAGGTAGAATGACATATTAGTTCTCACTGAGTACATCCCTTAGCAGTGCTCATCCACTGCCGGACCCTCAGAAGCGTATTGCACTCTGACACTCTCTGTGACTACAGTCACAATGATGGTGAATATAGCCGGGGAGCGGGGCACTTCCAGGTACAAACAGCAGCCACTACAATCAGCAGCAGTCATGTGATGTCCCAGCGCCGCCCCTGCCACTTCGCTAGCACTGTCACCAACCCGGCAATATGGCGGGTTGGTGAGCGCAGCGGGAAAGGGGCTGAGCATGGGCCGCAGGCCGGGTAACACCCGTGTCAGGCTCCCAGCTGCGACCCGTGCTTTAGAGGTGGAAAAGGGGTATCAGTGTCCCTGCCAGCACCCTCCTCGTAATTCCTCTGCAGTGTCCCTGCCTGCACCCTCTCTGTAATTCTCCCTCATTGTTCCTGACCTCAGCCTCCCTGTGACTCCCCCCTCTGTGTCCCTGCCCGCTCACTCCTGTAATTCCCTCTCAGTTTCCATTCCCGCACCCTCCCTGTAATTGCCCCTCAGTGTCCTTGACCTCAGCGTCACTGTAGCCCCTCCCTCTCATTTTCCCTACCCGAACCCTCCCTGTAATTCCCCCTTAGTATCCCTGACCTCAGCCTCCCTGTGATTCCCCCCTCAGTGTCCCTGCCCACACCCCCTGTAACTCCCCCTCAGTGTCCCTGCCCACACCCCCTGTAATTCCCCCTCAGTGTCCCTGCCCACACCCCCTGTAATTCCCCCTCAGTGTCCCTGCCCGCACACTCCTGTAATTCCCCCTCAGTGTCCCTGACCTCAGCCTCCCTGTGACTCCCCCCTCACTGTTCCAGCCCACACCCTCCCCATAATTCCACCTCAGTGTCCCTGCCCGTACCCTTCCCGTAAGTCCCCCTCAGTGTCCCTGCACACACCCTCCCTGTTATTGCCCCTCAGTGTCCCTGACCTCAGCCTCCCTGTAAGCCCTCCACCTCATTGTCCCTACCCGCACCCTTCCTGTAATTCTCCCTCAGTGTTCCTGACCTCAGCCTATCTGTAACTCCCCCTTCTGTATCCCTGGGTGGAGGAGGTGGGGGGCGCCTGTTCCTTACTTTGCCAGGGGTGCTCAGACCCCTAGATACACCCCTGAAGCTACTGCTGTGGGCATTTTGTGTATTAGGTGTGCTACTACTATGAGCATTATGTGTATTAGGGGTGCTTCTACTGTGGGCATTATGTGTATTAGGGGTGCTACAGTACTACTGTGGGCTTTGTGTAAACGGAGCACTAATGTGTGTCATAACATGAATAGTGGACACTACTATGTGGTGTAATGTGAATAAGATTGTGCTACTGTGTGGCATAATTTTAATTGAGGATACTAATTGGGGATATGGGCGCCGAAGGGAGGAGGAGGGGTGAGTTTCACCACCTCTCTAGCACCACTTTAAGCACTAACTGTATCAGATCATATATGCCCAGCCTTAGTAAAATTCTGCATACTAAAACATAAGTAGGTGACATAAAAACTTCTCAAGTAAAGATGCTACAAAGTGATAACATTGAGCCGCAACAATAAATATAAATTATGCACAGAACAAATCAAGTTGCCATAAGAGAGTTGAAAAGTTAACAGAAGCTAATTAGACGTACGTAGTCGTACTGCACATCTGATAAATGCACGATCAGGTCTTTACGTTAGTTGCTTCAGCTAATTACCATCGCCACCAATTGTAATTATTTTCAAGAAGTGACACTACAAGAACAAACATCAAGGACCTTCCTTGTGCTCGTCAACTGATTCAGTCACCGTGGTGGAACAGCGTCTGATTAAACTGGTTCTGAGTTGCGATGAAACACCAAAAAGACAGTAAATATTTAATGAAACTAAATAGAATCAAATCCTTTGACACACAGTGATCACAAATAACGCCGCTTCTGTAATTCCGGGTTTAGGATGTTTGTCACACTTTGGAGATCATTGAGATTTTTAAAAGATTTCCATAAATTATATGCGAACACAAAAATACAACGATTTATTTGTAGTTTTAATACATTCAAGGTCATTATTTTATGGATAACAGTAGCACAATATCTAGCCGATATTTTTATGTTGCTAAAATTTGGACACTTTTTAGAATTGATGTCCGCTAGTTCTTTTGGGAATATTTTACAGGATTAGATGTAATACATTCACATAGCTAATTTATATTCTTTTTGATAACATTACAAACATGTTTTTCAACAAAAACAAAAATTCATGGAACTCTTTTTCCATTATATTAACTACAGTATATGGATGTGTATCGCACACTCTTCTTACGCAAAGTTCAGCATGCATCGTATACGCGTCACTAATGGGACAAGAGTACGATGTAAAGGTACATGAGCTACATGTGCTGGCATATCTGTCATTAAGATGGGTACAAAATGCAAAAGACAGAGGCAGGGCAGCCATCAGGGGGGGACTGTGGGGACAGGTGTCCCGAGCCCTTACAAAGAGATCCCTGGCTCCTGCCGCTGATACTTGGAGAGCTGCACTATGGGCCTAATTCAGACCTGATCGCTCGCTAGGGTTTTTTTGCAGTCCAGCGTTCGCATAGTCGCCGCCCACCGGGGAGTGTATTTTATCTGTGCAAGTGTGCGATCGCATGTGCAGCCGAGCGGTACAACAAGAATTAGTGCAGATTCTGAGTAGCCCGGGACTTACTCAGCCGCTGCGATCACTTCAGCCTGTCCGGGCCCGGAATTGACGTCAGACACCCGCCCTGCAAAAGCTTGGACACACCTGTGTTTTTCCAGACACTCCCTGAAAACGGTCAGTTGCCACCCACAAATGCCCTCTTCCTGTCACTCTCCTTGCGAACGGCCGTGTGAAGGGATTCTTCGCACAAACCCATCGCAGAGCAGCGATCCGCTTTGTACCTGTGCAGTTCTGACCTGATCGCAGCACTGCAAAAAATGCTAGCGAGTGATCAGGCCTGAATTAGGCTAAGTGTGTATACAACAAGCTTTCCCTGTGCATCAGCTCTTTGTGAATCGTTCCTGCAGGTCTGTAACGCTTCACCCATATGTAATTTCATCCACTTTATCTCTATCCAAGGCTTAGTATATAAACCCCAGAGTTCTGATATAAGCAACCTCGTCATGCCTTGTCAATGGCGGATCCAGGGGGGGTGGGGGGGGGCACTCGGGCCCGTGCCCCCCCTGTCGTTACCCAGGAATTGATGTTGGAGACACAAAAATAAAAAAAACGCCGGGTCCCGACTTCCTCAGGACGCGCTGTGAGCCGCAGCGCTGTCCTGTCCTGTGCTGTCAATAAGTCCGGTGGGAGGGACGGAATAGAGGGAGGAACTTGGAAGAGGCGGAGACCATGAACAGTGTGATCTCCCGCCCACCCCTCCTCCTCTGCTCCGCATGCTCTCCCCTCCACGATTAACTGACTCCGCTGCTGTACCTGAGGTGGGGGCAGTTCGGTCCCCTGTTCCCCCGGCTGGATGCCTCCGCCACTGATTCACCTCTTCTTCCTCTTCACCCATGCGGCCACCCCCTCCGCATTTTCCGCTCACCCTGGCCGCATACTCTGACTCCAGGCTGGCGGCGGTGTGGCCTCATGCAGATCCACGGACTATACCCCCCGGCCTGACTCCGCTGCTGCTGGCAGTGTCCATGGTAAGCGGTGGGGGCCTGGTCCCTGGAGGGTGTTGTTATGGTGGTGGGGTTTCTGGCTTCACTCTCTCCTGCCTCTCTGTCCCTACCCCCTGGTGCCTCTGTCCCTACCCCCTGGTGCCTCTGTCCCTACTCCTTGCTATTTCTGTCCCTGGTGCCTCTCTCTGTACCTATTCCCTGGTGCCTCTGTCCCTACCCCCTGGTGCCTCTCTCTGTCCCTATTCCCTGGTGCCTCTCGCTGTCCCTGCTACCTCTGTCCCTATTCCCTGGTGCCTCTCTCTGTCCCTACTCCCTAGTACCATATAAAATGTGTATAACATGCTCTACCTGGCGCAATGTGTATAGAACACTAACTGGCGCAATGTGTGTAATGTGCTCTACCTGGTGCAGTGTGTATAACGTATTCTACCTGGCGCAATCTATATAACGTGTTCTACCTGGTGCAATCTATATAATGTGTTCTACCTGGCGTAATCTATATAACGTGTTCTACCTGGCGCAGTGTGTGTAACGTGCTGTACCTGGCGCAGTGTGTGTAACGTGCTCTACCTGGCGCAGTGTGTGTAACGTGCTCTACCTGGCGCAGTGTGTATAACGTGCTCTACCTGGCGCAGTGTGTGTAACGTGCTCTACCTGGCGCAGTGTGTATAACGTGCTCTACCTGGTGCAATGTGTATAACGTGTTGTAACTGGCGCAATCTGTATAACATGCTCTACATGGCGCAGTGTGTATAACGTGCTCTACCTGGTGCAATGTGTGTAACATGCTCTACCTGGTGCAATGTGTATAACGTGCTCTACCTGGTGCAGTGTGTGTAACGTGCTCTACCTGGTGCAATGTGTGTAACATTCTCTACCTGGTGCAATGTGTATAACGTGCTCTACCTGGTGCAATGTGTATAACGTGCTCTACCTGGTGCAGTGTGTGTAACGTGCTCTACCTGGTGCAGTGTGTGTAATGTGCTCTACCTGGTGCAATGTATGTAACGTGCTCTACCTGGTGCAATGTGTGTAACGTGCTCTACCTGGTGCAATGTGTATAACGTGCTCTACCTGGTGCAATATGTATAATGTGCGCTACCTGGTGCAATGTGTATAATGTGCTCTACCTGGTGCAGTGTGTGTAACGTGCTCTACCTGGTGCAATGTGTGTAACGTGCTCTACCTGGTGCAATGTGTGTAACGTGCTCTACCTGGTGCAATGTGTATAACGTGCTCTACCTAGTGCAATGTGTATAACGTGCTCTACCTGGTGCAATGTGTATAACGTGCTCTACCTGGTGCAGTGCGTGTAACGTGCTCTACCTGGTGCAGTGTGTGTAATGTGCTCTACCTGGTGCAATGTGTGTAACATGCTCTACCTGGTGCAATGTGTATAACGTGCTCTACCTGGTGCAGTGTGTATAACGTGCTCTACCTGGTGCAATGTGTGTAACGTGCTCTACCTGGCGCAGTGTGTATAGGGTGTTCTAACTGGCGCAATGTGTGTAACGTGCTCTACCTGGTGCAGTGTGTGTAACATGCTCTACCTGGTGCAATGTGTGTAACGTGCTCTACCTGGTGCAATGTGTATAACGTGCTCTACCTGGTGCAATATGTATAATGTGCGCTACCTGGTGCAATGTGTATAACGTGCTCTACCTGGTGCAGTGTGTGTAACGTGCTCTACCTGGTGCAATGTGTATAACGTGCTCTACCTGGTGCAATGTGTATAACGTGCTCTACCTGGTGCAGTGTGTGTAACGTGCTCTACCTGGTGCAGTGTGTGTAACGTGCTCTACCTGGTGCAATGTGTTTAACGTGCTCTACCTGGTGCAATGTGTATAACGTGCTCTACCTGGTGCAGTGTGTATAACGTGCTCTACCTGGTGCAATGTGTGTAACGTGCTCTACCTGGCGCAGTGTGTATAGGGTGTTCTAACTGGCGCAATGTGTGTAACGTGCTCTACCTGGTGCAGTGTGTGTAACATGCTCTACCTGGTGCAATGTGTGTAACGTGCTCTACCTGGTGCAATGTGTATAACGTGCTCTACCTGGTGCAATATGTATAATGTGCGCTACCTGGTGCAATGTGTATAACGTGCTCTACCTGGTGCAGTGTGTGTAACGTGCTCTACCTGGTGCAATGTGTGTAACGTGCTCTACCTGGTGCAATGTGTGTAACGTGCTCTACCTGGTGCAATGTGTATAACGTGCTCTACCTGGTGCAATGTGTATAACGCAGGGACGTGCAGTCAGGGGAGGCAGGGGAGGCAGTGCCTCCCCTGTCATTAGTGATTCCATTACTGATTAAAATAATATAAAGAAGATACTTATGACACATTCTGTGTCATAAGTATCTGCTTCATATTATTTAAAGCAACTTGGCTTGTAAATTGACTTTGGGAGGCACCAATAGTGGTGCCTCCAGCAGTCAATGGGACAGGGGACAAAGCGGGGGGCGGGGCCATGCTGCGGGCTGTAAAAGCCCGTTGGAAATCAATGAAGAAGCGGCACCATTAGAAGTGCCGCTGTGACAAAGGGGTGTGCTTTCACCCATGAAAGTACGCCCCTGTCAGATAGGAGGGATGTGATTGGCAAGCGGCTCCGTCACTGGAGCCGCTGTCAATCATCACTGGGTGGTTGCGGGGCGGGCATATGCGGAGGCAGTGCGGGGTACAGTGGTCCGGATTGGTGAGTAACCCTACAGGAGAATTCCCCGGTGTGCCTCAACAGTGTATGGGTCGGGTCCGCCTGTCATATGTGCGCCGCCCCCCCATCCGCGTCAGCTCTGTGTGTGAACTGTTTGTTTAACTGCATGCGCTGCGGACATCAGCCGTTGCCCCCACTCGCCCCGCTGAGATCACCAGCCACGTGTACCCCCCCACTCGCCCCGCTGAGATCACCAGCCACATGTACCGCTCCCCCCCCCCCCCCCCGCGATCACAAGATCATGAAGTGGCCTCAGCAACCAATCAGCAGCTCTGTGTCATTTTATAGTATGCAAATTATAGATGTTACTTCAGTGCTGATTGGTTACCATGGGCAAATTCACCACTGGCTCACTTCTCCGCTCTTATCACTGCTTAGTAAATGTCCCCCTCAGTGTGCTACAATGTGAGTTTCGGCTCATCCAGTGTGCTACAATGTGAATTTGGCTCACCCAGTGTGCTACAATGTTAATTTTGGTTCATTCAGTGTGCTACAATGTGAATTTGGCTCATTCAGTGTGGTACAATGTGAATTTGGCTCATTCAGTGTGCTACAATGTGAATTTGGCTCACCCAGTGTGCTACAATGTTAATTTTGGTTCATTCAGTTAGCTACAATGTGAGTTTCGGCTCATTCAGTGTGCTACAATGTGAGTTTCGGCTCATTCAGTGTGCTACAATGTGAATTTGGCTCATTCAGTGTGCTACAATGTGAATTTTGGCTCATTCAGTGTGCTACAATGTGAATTTGGCTCATTCAGTGTGCTACAATGTGAATGTCGGCTCATTCAGTGTGCTACAATGTGAATTTGGCTCATTCAGTGTGCTACATTGTGAATTTCGGCTCATTCAGTGTGCTATAATGTGAATTTTGGCTCATTCAGTGTGCTACAATATGAGTTTCGGCTCATTCAGTGTGCTACAATGGGAATTTCGGCTCATTCATTGTGCTACAATGTGAATTTCGGCTCATTCAGTGTGCTACAATGTGAATTTTGGCTCATTCAGTGTGCTACAATGTGAATTTCGGCTCATTCAGTGTGCTATAATGTGAATTTTGGCTCATTCAGTGTGCTACAATGTGAATTTGGCTCATTCAGTGTGCTACAATGTGAATTTTGGCTCATTCAGTGTGCTACAATGTGAATTTCGGCTCATTCAGTGTGCTATAATGTGAATTTTGGCTCATTCAGTGTGCTACAATGTGAATTTCGGCTCATTCAGTGTGCTATAATGTGAATTTTGGCTCATTCAGTGTGCTACAATATGAGTTTCGGCTCATTCAGTGTGCTATAATGTGAATTTTGGCTCATTCAGTGTGCTACAATATGAATTTTGGCTCATTCAGTGTGCTACAATGTGAATTTCGGCTCATTCAGTGTGCTATGATGTGAATTTTGGCTCATTCAGTGTGCTACAATGTGAATTTCAGCTCATTCATTGTGCTACAATGTGAATTTCGGCTCATTCAGTGTGCTACAATGTGAATTTTGGCTCATACCGTGTGCTATAATGTGAATTTTGGCTCGTACCGTGTGCTATAAGGTGAAAGGGGCACCAGTACTAGATAGTATAAGGTGTTCTACTACACCGGACATGCCCCCTTTTGGTTGACCATACCCCTTTTTGGGGTGACCATGCCCAAAAAAGGGGCGCGCATAATTGCATCCTTGACTCTTGCATAACCCCACTTCGAAATTTCCATTTCGACCAGTGTGTGTGTGTGTGTATGTATGTATGTATGTATGTATGTATGTATGTGTATATATATATATATATATATACACACACACACATACACAGGTTGAGTATCCCTTATCCAAAATGCTTGGGACCAGAGGTATTTTGGATATCGGATTTTTCTGTATTTTGGAATAATTGCATACCATAATGAGATATCATGGTGATGGGAACTAAATCTAAGCACAGAATGCATTTATGTTACATATACACCTTATACACACAGCCTGACGGTCATTTTAGACAATATTTTTTATAACTTTGTGCATTAAACAAAGTGTGTCTACATTCCCACAATTCATTTATGTTTCATATACACCTTATACACACAGCCTGAGGGTCATTTAATACAATATTATTAATAACTTTGTGTATTAAACAAAGTTTGTGTACATTGAGCCATCAAAAAACAAAGGTTTCACTATCTCACTATCACTCAAAAAAGTCTGTATTTTGGAATATTCCGTATTTTGGAATATTTGCATATGGGATACTCAACCTGTGTATGTGTATGTATATATATATATATATATATATATATATACTGTATATATATATATATATATAATGTGTGTGTGTGTGTGTGTGTGTGTGTGTGTGTGTGTGTGTATATATATGTGTGTATGTGTGTGTGTGTGTGTGTGTGTGTGTGTGTGTGTGTGTGTGTGTGCCTCCCCAGCCAATTACCTCACCGCACGTCACTGGTATAACGTGCTCTACCTGGTGCAATGTGTGTAACGTGCTCTACCTGGCGCAATGTGTATAGGGTGTTCTAACTGGCTCAATGTGTGTAACGTGCTCTACCTGTGTGGTGCAGTGTGTATATAACGTGCTCTACCTGTGTGGTGTAATGTGAATTGGTACTGTTATGTGGCCATGCTCTTTCCCCATGAAGCCACACCCCTAAATTTTTGGTGCACGCCTTCGGCACGCACTGTCCTTAGTTTGAAGTATGGCAGGGCTAGCACCAATTTACTTTCTGCCAAAGGGCACTGAAATGTCTAGTTACAGCTCTGGGGCAGAGTGTCCTGTATGCTACACAGCCCAGCAGCATTGTCACCCCCTCCTCCCCCTCGCAATACTTTTGTAGTGTCGAAATCAAGTCTGTTTTTATATTTGAATAATTAATAAGATTAATATGAACCTTCATTCCGATGGGACCCAGAAAAGGACAGATAGGACCCCCATTTTTAAAAGTGAGGGGTCCGTGGGACCCACTTTTTTTGGGGCTCAGCGCGATCACTGACACTTCTTTTTTTTTTCAAAAGGAGAACCACACTCCTTATCTGGGAGCACGCGTGCCTTAGGTGCATGTAAATATAACTATTACCGTTCCCCTATCATGGTGCCCCCCCTTTCATTTTCTTCTGGATCCGCCCCTGTGCCTTGTGTAATATTAAGCTTAAGCTGCAACTTCAGTACAAAAATACAAATCGAGTACGCTTGTACACTTTGTGTGCAGCTACAAAGTGAATGAGTCTCAAAATTTGACTCATGAGTTACAAACGGTTGCTTATGGCGTATCCTTTCCCGCCAGCGGACAGGTTACGCTGGGAATCCTCCCCTAGGGTAGACAAAGCTTTGACACGCTTATCTAAGAAGGTAGCCCTGCCGTCACAGGATAAGGCCACCCTAAAAGATCCTGCGGATAGAAAGCAGGAAGGTATCCTGAAGTCCATTTATACACATTCAGGTACCATACTAAGGCCGGCAATTGCGTCGGCCTGGATGTGTAGTGCTGTAGCAGCATGGACAGATACTTTATCTGAGGAACTTGATACCTTGGACAAGGATACTATATTACTGACCCTGGGGCATATAAAAGACGCTGTCCTATATATGAGAGATGCCCAGAGAGACATTAGCCTACTGGGCTCTAGAATAAATGCAATGTCGATTTCTGCCAGAAGGGTCCTGTGGACTCGGCAATGGACAGGTGATGCCGACTCAAAAAGGCACATGGAGGTTTTACCTTATAAGGGTGAGGAATTGTTTGGGGACGGTCTCTCGGACCTAGTTTCCACAGCTACGGCTGGGAAGTCAAATTTTTTGCCATATATCCCCTCACAGCCTAAGAAAGCACCATATTACCAAATGCAGTCCTTTCGTTCACAAAGAGGCAAGAAAGTCCGAGGTGCGTCCTTTCTTGCCAGAGGCAGGGGTAGAGGAAAGAAGCTGCACAATACAGCTAGTTCCCAGGAACAGAAGTCCTCCCCGGCTTCCACTAAATCCACCGCATGACGCTGGGGCTCCACAGGTGGAGCCAGGATCGGTTGGGGCGCGTCTACGAAATTTCAGCCACCAGTGGGTTCGCTCACGGGTGGATCCCTGGGCTATACAGATTGTGTCTCAGGGATACAAGCTGGAATTCGAAGTGATGCCCCCGCACTGCTACCTCAAATCGGCCCTGCCAGCTTCCCCATAGAGAGGGAAGTAGTGTTAGCGGCAATTCACAAATTATATCTCCAGCAGGTGGTGGTAAGGGTTCCCCTCCTTCAACAGGGAAGGGGTTACTATTCCACAATGTTTGTGGTACCGAAACCGGACGGTTCGGTCAGACCCATATTGAATTTAAAATCCCTGAACATTTACCTGAAAAGGTTCAAGTTCAAGATGGAATCGCTCAGAGCGGTCATTGCAAGCCTGGAAGAGGGGGATTTTATGGTGTCTCTGGACATAAAGGATGCTTACCTGCATGTCCCCATTTATCCACCTCATCAGGAGTACCTCAGATTTGTGGTACAGGACTGTCATTACCAATTCCAGACGTTGCCGTTTGGTCTGTCCACGGCACCGAGAATATTTACCAAGGTAATGGCAGAAATGATGGTGCTTCTGCGAAAGCAAGGAGTCACAATTATCCCATACTTGGACGATCTCCTCATAAAGGCGAGGTCCAGAGAGCAGTTGCTTATCAGCGTAGCACACTCTCTGGAAGTGTTGCAACAGCACGGCTGATTCAGTCAGACAACATCACCGCAGTGGCTCATGTAAACCGCCAAGGCGGCACAAGGAGCAGGGTGGCGATGGCGGAAGCCACCAGAATTCTTCGCTGGGCGGAGAATCACGTAAAAGCACTGTCAGCAGTGTTCATTCCGGGAGTGGACAACTGGGAAGCAGACTTCCTCAGTAGGCACGACCTCCACCCGGGAGAGTGGGGACTTCATCAAGAAGTCTTCACACAGATTACAAGTCGTTGGGAACTGCCACAGGTGGACATGATGGCATCCCGCCTCAACAAAAAGCTACAAATGTATTGCGCCAGGTCAAGAGACCCTCAGGCGATAGCTGTGGACGCACTAGTGACACCGTGGGTGTTCCAGTCGGTTTATGTGTTTCCTCCTCTTCCTCTCATACCCAAGGTGCTGAGAATCGTAAAAAAAAGAGGAGTGAGAACAATACTCATTGTTCCGGATTGGCCAAGAAGAACTTGGTATCCGGAACTGCAAGAAATGCTCACAGAGGACCCATGGCCTCTGCCTCTCAGACAGGATCTGTTGCAACAGGGGCCCTGTCTGTTCCAAGACTTACCGCGGCTGCGTTTGACGGCATGGCGGTTGAACGCCGGATCCTAGCAGAAAAAGGTATTCCGGATGAGGTTCCTACGCTAATAAAGGCTAGGAAGGACGTGACGGCTAAACATTATCACGTATATGGCGAAAATATGTTGCTTGGTGTGAGGCCAGGAATGCCCCTACAGAGGAATTCCAGCTGGGCCGTTTACTTCACTTCCTACAGTCGGGAGTGACTTTGGGCTTAAAATTTTGGGTCCATTAAGGTCCAGATTTCAGCCCTATCCATTTTCTTTCAAAAGGAACTGGCTTCTCTTCCTGAAGTTCAGACGTTTGTAAAGGGAGTGCTACATATTCAGCCCCCTTTTGTGCCACCAGTGGCACCTTGGGATCTTAACGTGGTGTTGAGTTTCCTGAAATCACACTGGTTTGAGCCACTTAAAACCGTGGAGTTAAAATATCTCACGTGGAAGGTGGTCATGCTATTGGCCTTAGCTTCGGCTAGGCGTGTGTCAGAATTGGCGGCTTTGTCACATAAAAGCCCCTATCTGGTTTTCCATATGGACAGGGCAGACTTACGGACTCGTCCGCAATTTCTGCCAAAAGTGGTGTCATCTTTTCATTTGAACCAACCTATTGTGGTGCCTGCGGCTACTCGTGACTTGGAGGATGCCAAGTTACTAGATGTAGTCAGGGCTTTGAAGGTTTATGTAGCCAGAACGGCTGGAGTCAGGAAAACTGAGTCGCTGTTTATCCTGTATGCATCCAACAAGCTGGGTGCTCCTGCTTCAAAGCAAACTATTGCTCGCTGGATCTGTAACACGATTCAGCAGGCTCATTCTGCGGCTGGTTTGCCGCCTCCAAAATCAGTAAAAGCCCATTCCACAAGGAAGGTGGGCTCTTCTTGGCCGGCTGCCCGAGGGGTCTCGGCATTACAGCTTTGCCGAGCTGCTACTTGGTCGGGTTCAAACACTTTTGCAAAATTCTACAAGTTTGATACCCTGGCTGAGGAGGACCTTGTGTTTGCTCATTCGGTGCTGCAGAGTCATCCGCACTCTCCCGCCCGTTTGGGAGCTTTGGTATAATCCCCATGGTCCTTACGGAGTCCCCAGCATCCACTAGGACGTTAGAGAAAATAAGATTTTACTTACCGGTAAATCTATTTCTCGTAGTCCGTAGTGGATGCTGGGCGCCCATCCCAAGTGCGGACTTCTTCTGCAATACTTGTATATAGTTATTGCTTAAATAAGGGTTATGTTATGGTTGCATCAGGGTTATCTGATGCTCTGTTGTTGTTCATACTGTTAACTGGGTAAGTTTATCACGAGTTATACGGTGTGATTGGTGTGACTGGTATGAGTCTTGCCCTGGATTTCCAAAATCCTTTACTTGTACTGTCAGCTCTTCCGAGCACAGTTTCCTTGACTGAGGTCTGGAGGAGGGACATAGAGGGAGGAGCCAGAGCACACCAGTATTCCTAATTCTTTCTTGGAGTGCCCTGTCTCCTGCGGAGCCCGTCTATTCCCCATGGTCCTTACGGAGTCCCCAGCATCCACTACGGACTACGAGAAATAGATTTACCGGTAAGTAAAATCTTATTTTCAGTCGCCGAACATGCTGCATTCACTCATGCAGAACGGATCACAGGTATATGAAAGGTGACCTTGTGTAAATCATTGATTTGTGCCTCATTAAATTAAAAAATATATACATTAGTTTTTGGAAAAAAGTTTGTCTACTTTAAGATCAGAATATTTGTGTAGTCAGGTGTCGGGCTGAAATTCCGCTTAATACATAGAAAATTATAAATGGTGAATGGCAGCTGTAATTTACGTTACATATTACGAAGCTTCCTCAGGTCAGAGTGGTTAATATATTCTGACACCAGTGTAGCAGTCATTGATTCTCGCTCATATGGCCCTCTTCAGATTAGTCACATGAGATATTTTTAAATATGAATCCCTCGCCATCTGTCTTAATGTTGCCGATGAGATAATTAGATGCCATTAGAGCTCATCAACGGCTAGCTCTTGTTTAAATACTTTATTCATAAAGAGGAACGAGGGCGAAATCCCACAAGTGTCCTGTGTTTATATTTTCAAATTAAAATGTTTGACTACTAGATGAAGCATATTAGTGTCAGTAAATATTGCGTTTCATGGTACATCAAACAGTGGTTATGTACTGTAGCTAGTGAGCTCTCTGTACAATGCAAGCCTCAATGGTCCTTGCTGGAGAGAGAACGAGAGCATGTAAAGTCTAAACAGGAAACATTCTAGTAAAAAAACAAACATCTAAGACATGAAAAAAAAAACATTGCACAGATCATTCCATGTGCCATGCTTCATCCTGTATAATAAAAGTCTAACACTGCTCCTTGCCTCTATGGGGGGAAGTCAAGTGCTGTGCATGCCGGCTAGATGGCGCCCGATGGAGCTATTTTAGTGTTGCTCCGTTCAGCTGCGCACAGTTGCCTGCACTGACATTGCGGTTATGTTGTTCTGTCGTTATGAGGGGCTGGTAATTAGCTGGTTTTAGAAAATATAATTTATGAAAGTGCAAAACCAGGGTGTAAATGTTACTGTCTGCCATTACGTCCTTACTTTTGCACAAATACCTGGTTTTTACAGGTAGTCGCTTGGATTTTCAGGCCAGGAAAGCTGAGTCTGTGGGAGAAGGGTGGGGGGTGCAAAGACTTGCCCCCTCATTGACCATTTCTCATTTTAGTAATCTCACTTTGCAAATTAATATATTGCATCAATAGAGTATCCTTACCCAGCCTTGTAACAGGGCTCTGCTGCGACCGTAGAAACTTCTGCTCCTCCTCAAACACCGCCATCTTGCTCAGCGGATCCATTACTGTTCGCTTTCTAAATAAGGTCCGCAAGATTTGAGGGCCGCAAACTCATTTCTGACCTGTGCCCATTGTGTCTAAAACTAGCCCTGCCGTAAAACCCAAGTGTGAAACTTTCTCTATTAATATACAGCTCGTAATAAAAAGTCGATGATGAAACGTTGGAACTCATTTGGGACAGAGACTGACCCATTGTTAATAGGGCTGATAAATGAAATAAAACTAATCTATTTTCTGTAATAGATTTTTAGATCCAATGATTATATTTAGTAAGTCATTATGGAACCTTTTATTAATGTAACTTATCTTGCCTTTCCTTTTTTTTTTTTTTTTTTTTTTTGGAGCAGCTGGCCCAAACCTTTCGATGCCCGCTAAAAATAAAATCTCGAAAATGACAAGTTAACCCAATAAGTGAAATCGATATTAAACAAATACAGCGCCGTACGTACAACAATTGCTATGGGGGGAAAAAGCAGTAAAAACCTCACTAATTAGAAGCGCTAATGTTTAATATAGAAAGAACGAAAAAAAGACCTAAAAGGTAAGGATATTTGGGGGCAGATGTACTAAAGCTTTGGAGAGTGATAAAGTGGAGAGATATAAAATACCAGCCAATTAGCTCCTAACTGTCATTTTTCAAACACAGCCTGTAAGATGGCAGTTAGGAGCTGATTGGCTGGTACTATTACTCTCCAGAGAACAATGCACTGTTCTAGAATCTGCCACCACTAAAAATACTGAAACCTGGCAAATTGGGGAGTATCAGCCCTGGTTTTTCTGGCCGTGCCGAAGCCAATGGCTGCTTCCTTGGAAGCAGCTTCAAAGGCCCCAGCAGCGTGATTTAGCCAGACATCCTGAGGAACATTTCCAAGGCAGATTGGAAAAACATTTTTATTTAAATCTTCTTCATTGTTTAATTTAATTTTTTACAACTTTTTTGTGCTGAAAGAAGGATTTTATAAAGTTATACCTATCCGAAATTATGAAATTCCTTGTGGTAGATTCTGCACGAAGTCAGGTATTTATTTTTAGAATTACATTTACATGTTATTGATAATCAATTTTTCTTCATACTACTGTCTGTTGCCCATTGGAGGTTTACCATAGCACCAAAACTAACCATTCAATTCACTTATCATTCAATTAGCCCCAATCATTTTTCAGGCGGTAAAAACGGATCTTTACCGCAATATTTTTCTTTTAGAGACCATTTTTACCGCTCGAAAAATGACCTGTTTTCGAACGAAAACACACAGAACCGTAATAAAATTGGAGTATTTGGAAATTATGACATTTACAAGCGACCTCTGAATCAGGAGATTTCTCTTTGTGCTGCTCCCAACATCGGATGTCCTCTTATTCTAATCAGTAAACCATTCCTGCAATGTGTATCTCTCTGCCCGAGAAGCAAGGCCTGGCTGACATTTGTTTGATATTGTCGCCGTAGCGCCATGCGACAGTCTAACTCTGGCCTTGCGGTATTTGGGACGTTATCCATGTACTTCACGTCTGTTTGAGTTCTGACAATTACTAATTGCGCAGTAATAAGCCTACCACCTTTGCACAGAACCTGGTCAATGTCAGGGAAATATTAGCCTGTTCAAAAGTGAAGTCCCTTAACATCTGTCTTTATGCGGCAGATTAGATAATTAGCTGCCATTATACATCATTAGTGTGACTTTCTTGTCTAAACACTTTATTAATAAAGCTAAAAGGGAATTAGAAACACATTAGCCGCTAGTAATTTAGAGTAGTCTGTATTTTCTTGTTATCTTTATTTTATATGCAGGGAACACGGTGATAGAGCGTAATAAGGGGACGATTTATCATTATTTTTTTCACAAAAAGTCCCAATGAACCATAATCTCCTGTTTTGTGATTAATGATTTATCAACCCTATTTGCTGGGACGGTGGCTCTGTTATTAGCCTGCATCAGTGAAGAAGTCAGCGGTAAGGTGATAGATAACACGTTTGTGTCTGCTCGGATACTGCGCAGGAGCGTTACTGACCAGGGCATGATCCTCAGTCGGGCTCAACTGCGTCCATGTCTGTATCTTTTGCCAGTTGCACATTTGCCGCTTTATGCAAATGCTGCTACAACGCTCCTCCCTGACATACATCTGTGCCTCCCAATGTGCAGGGATGCCCACTGTCATTATCCGTATACACTGAACTACCGCTTGGTGAGTTTTTGAGAGATGGAAGGGGCAGTCAGTGCTGCACAGCAGGTGGCAGTGCAGAGGGTGTGGTTTGGCATAAGTAGGCATTTGGCATGATGCAACAAAGGAGACTTTGTGGGGGTGTGGCTACCTAATTGTATCATCGTGGCCACGCCACACTATACAAGAACGGAGATTCACACAGCAGCCATTGTTACTGGTGCCGGTGTCTGGCACTGACCTGCACTACAGTGAAAAAACTCAAATTAAACTACAGCTCCCAGCAGACCTTGCAAGCTGAAGTTTATTTTGAGTTTCTTCACTGTAGTGCGAATGCAAAGACTGCTGGGAGTTGTAGTTTATATTGAGTTTCCTCACTGTAGTGCAGTGCTGTGCCAGACACTGGCGCCAGTAACAGCGGGTGTTGTGCGAGTCTCCGGTCTAGGCAATGCCCAGGGGGGAACAATAGGTACAGCCACTACTATTTGATTCTACCACCTGGCCGTGGGTGGTATCACGGGGCGGTGCCTCTCCTCTGTTGGACCAGACACTGCTGCATATTGTGTAAGCAGCACTACAACCATGTGGGCATAATGTGTAAGGGGCACTAGTACTTTGTGGGCATTATGTGTAAGGAGCACTACTACTTTATGGTGTAATGTGTAAGGGGCACTAGTACTATGTGGTCATAATGTATAAAGGGTGCTACTACTGTGTGGCATAATGTGTTAGGGGCACTACTACTGTGTGGGCATAATGTGTAAGGGGCACTACTACTGTTTGGACATAATGTGTAAAGGGCACCACTATGGTGTGGATGTAATATGTAAGAGGCACTACTACTGTGTGGGCATAATGTGTAAGGGGCACTACTACTGTGTGGCAGTAATGTGTGTCACTACTACTGTGTGGGCATAATGTGTAAAGGGGAGTAGCAAAATACAGAAGATTGTGCGCACCTTAAAAGGGTATAGGTCCAAGAGAGTGTTTCCAATTTCTACTGTATCTAGCGGAAATATAATGGTGAATATTTATTATGTCCCTTCAGGAATATTCACAGTGTCAGTTCTTATGATCCACAAAGTTTGATATCCTGTTCCAAACGCATATTGTTCCCCAATATCCATCGACCATAAAGAGAGGAAAAGGGGATCTCACATAGTGAAATAGTTTTTATTCAGATAAAATATAACATCATCTTGCATAAAATCACCATACATAGACCATAAAACAGCGTACCAGATTGCAGGGTGTGTAGAATACATATACACCCAAACTCGCTTCTACAGTTAATTCCAGTTGTCTCTCGGGAATGTACCTGGGCAACTGCTGGTATGGGTGAATGTTCCTCCCAAGCAAACCTCTGCTGCTATAAGTTTTTCCAACTACCTCCAACGCGTTTCACTTCATTAGCCAGAGTATTTTTCAAGGTGCCTTCAGGCTGTTTGTTGTTTTGTTTCTGTATATTTATGCTGACAGTAAGGCCGAGTACACACTAGACGCCATTTCAAACAAATTTGCCAACACTGGCCACGGGTCGCTAGCGAGGTCCTCTGTCGTCTGTACATGAAACTCAATTTTGAAATTGCCTCTAATGACTAGGTGCAAATCGTCCAGTGTGTACGCTGCCAACAATGAATGATATGTTACATTAGGCTGAAACCCAACAATTTGGTAGTATCAGACAACTCCTGTATCGCTCAGTGTGTGTGCACAATGGGCCTCATTCCGAGTTGATCGCACGCTGCCGATTTTTGCAGCGCAGCGATCAGGTTACTACTGCGCATGTGTATGCACCGCGATGCACAGGCGCGTCGTACGTGTACAAACAGCATCTTTTCTGTGCAATGCTTCTAGCGACGATTTCATTCGCACTGCCGTTCACAAGGAGATTAACAGGAAGAAGGCGTTTATGGGTGTCAACTGACCGTTTTCTGGGAGTGGTGGGGAAAACGCAGGCGTGTCCAGGCGTATGCAGGGCGGGTGTCTGACGTCAATTCCGGGACCGGACAGGCTGAAGTGATCGCAAGGGCTGAGTAAGTCCAGAGCTACTCAGAAACTGCAAAAAACTTTTTCGTCCCGCTCGGCTGCAAATGCGATCGCACACTTGCGAAGCGAAAATACACTCCCCCGTGGGCGGTGACTATACGTTTGCATGGCTGCAAAAAGTAGCTAGCGAGCAATCAACTCGGAATGAGGGCCAATATCGTTTGTCTGGGAGTTCCAGGGAATTCAGTGGAAACCGAGAGAGAGACATCGTATCATTTGCATGTCGCCTAATGTATACCCAGCTTAAAACACTTATTTATTTACCGGAAAAGCTGTCTGTGGATTCTGATTTAGCCATTAGACAAATACACCCCTCTACCGAGCTAATTCCCTCACATCATTACAATATACTATACAGTAGCTGACTGCTGGCGTTAACTTATACTCCTCAATATTGTGAACATCTTTGCTACTGACAGATCAGTTCCCAAAGGGCACACTGCAATAAAATGTAAGATTTCATATCAAAACTAATCTAAAAAAGTTGTTTCTATGAACCAAAATTGGCTTCTAAAATGTCAATATTTAAAAAAATGACAAGTGGAACACACACACACACACACACACACACACACACACACACATATATATAAAAATGTATAAATATATATATATATATATATATGTATATACACATACTATATATTGGGTTCTGAGCCCTTAGAATATACTTTAACACTTTTTTTCTCTAATCAATCATAAAAAATGTGTGTATTTGCTAAAAACAAAAACTTGGCAAGACATCTCAGTACCGGGACTGTCCGTAATCACACTAGCACAGGAAGTTAGTAACGGATCTATTCATGAAGCAGTGATAAGAGTGGAGAAGTGAGCCAGTGGAGAAGTTGCCCATGGTAACCAATCAGCTGTTTCGTACAATTGTATAGTAATGCACCTTATTATTATTATTATTATTATTATTATGATTTTTAGGAAAATTGATAACACCCAGATTTCCTTCTACAATGTGCCCGCACAGAGGTAGTTGAAGATGAATAATGTTCTGTAGAAAGATTATTAACTACCTGTAAATTAGAACCTACATGTGACATGCTTTGGATAAAAGAGAAAAACATTCTTGCAACATGCCTGTCATAAACATGTTCCATTGTACGATGAGCAGAGAGGCGGCTGATAGTTAGACAATTAAAAGATAGACAGTCAGTAGGGTCGACACCAAATGGTCCACCAGTCAAAATGTCGACAGGGTCAAAAGTCAAAATGTCGACGGGGTCGACACATGTTTTTTAGGGTCTTTTCATGCTTTTACAATTTTCTTTTTCGTTTACTATCCATGTCACAAACTATTACCTTTAGTAACCTTGTGGTGAGCGACCCACCAAGCCCAAAGTGTAGCAAGCAAAGCGAAACCGCGAGGGGACGAATTTCAATAAATTTAGTAGAATTTAAAAAAAACACACGTTTGACCGTCGACGTTTTAACTGTTGACCTTTTGACCCTGTTGGACGTTTGGCCCTGTCGACCTTTTGACTGTCGACCATATAATGTTGACCTAATGACTGTCTATTTTGTATACCACACCCCGACGAGCTATAGGGGCCTATTAATCATCACTAAAGAGCCCATTACACATGTGGAAAAACACTTGTTTCTGCATGTTGTTTGTAATAGGATCATTTATTATAAGGGGCCATTATTCAGCAGTAACCTCAGTTTACACATGTGCACCAACACTACTGTGTAATGTTCTGCCGCTAATTACTAATTAATCAGCAGTTGTAGTGATCTCGGGGACAGCTGGTTTTCATAGCAACTGTCCCTGTCCTGGAGAAATACAGAAGTGCTCCAATAATATGTCGGCTACCAAAGTACGGGGCATATTGAATATGCCCAATAGTATTTGTTAAAAATGAACTCCACATAAAATATAAAATATAAGTTTGGATGGAGTTCGGTACACTGTATAATGCTAAAATACAGTATTGCTTCCAGCAATACTTTCATCTATGCGGATAACACTTACGCTGTTGTCGATGCCCCTGCCCATTAACCCTTTATTCATTCATATGGAAATTTCACAGGGGAGTGGCTTCAGTAACTTCCCTGCCAGCCAATAACAATAGAGAGGAGAGCAGCACAGGACTTTTATAGGAGCAGGGGCGGCCCAAGAGGTGGGGCTGCAGGTCAGTTCAAATTTGAAATAGGTGAGGCATACCAACTGCCAGTGAGTCAGTTTGAAATGGCAGTTGGTGTGCCCCCCCTATTTGAAATTTTAACTGACCTGCAGCCCCACTGCTTGCAAGGTCCCTGGATCGGAATAACGTCACACCACTCATGAAATATGTATTTTAATGTAACATAATAAACTTCACCCAAAACTGTATCTTACATTTCGGTTGGAGCTCTCCTTTGATATGCTATAAGCAATCACACACTGTACCAGTCAATGTCGGCGTTTATCTATTTGAAAGCAACAATATACCTTGAATTTTGCCAATACCTACATAAGTTTATGTCATGAAGTTATTTCTCCTTCTAAATATTCTCCATTTTACGCCCAAAAAAAAAAAAAAGTTAAAAAAAGTGGCATTATAAAATAGTGTCTGCCTTCTGGAGAGCCAGCTGCTGGCTATTTATATCTGTACCTCCAACAAAAGCCTTATTTATAATTCTGCAGGCGTCCCCCCCCCCCCCCCCCTTCCGCTGGAGGAATGCACCTGTCTTGGGCACACGGGTGTGATCATTAGACATCTTCTTTAGCTTGGGGACGCTTTAAATCTGCTGTCATACATTTAATTCAAATTATGCTAATTAATCTAAAAGTATAACCTCTATTATCTCCATGCTCGGTATTGTTAATTACACTTTCTTTAATGCTGTTTTGTTTTAATGTAACCAGAGGAGTTGTGAAGGCGGCCCAAAGCAGACCAGTTGGCGCTCGCTATTACTGTTACTTAACGAGAGAACTGAGCTCCAGAATGCAGAATATGTTGTTAAATTAAGAAGGAAAGTCTGATTTACGGAAATGTACCGGGGTACAATCAAGTCAGGTGTTTATGTGATTTTTGTAATGCTACAATTTATGGGATGTCGGCATCCCGGCTCGTCGGAATACCGACGTCAGAATCCCAACACCCGACAAAATGCTGACGCCAGAATCTCAACTGGGTCAAGAGACTGACGTGAGATTCCCAACCATAAGAATAGCGGGCGGGTTAGGGCCAGGGGAGATTGGGGGAGTTGTTTTAGGGGCCACCCGGGGGGGAGGGGTTAGGGTTAGGCTGTGTGGGGAGGGGGGTTTGGGTTAGGCTGCGGGGAGGGGGGTTAGGTTTAGGCGCCATCAGGGGAGATTATTGTTAGGCACTAAGGGGGAGGTTGGGGTTAGGCTGTGGGAAGAGAGGGTTAGGGGGTAGGGGAGACGGGGTAACATTTATTTCGCCCCTGTTGGGATTTCATAGATCGGGATGCCAGCTTCGGTATTGTGACTGACGGCATCCCACCCGGCAGTCACATACTGAACCCAAATCTACACATCTGTGCTACTATGACATGTTCCGGGATAATAGAAATGGCAAATTAAATTTTTTAAATTATTACTTTACAGATGGAGTGGAATTTATTGCCATGAATGTCACTCCATGTCCAAGTAGCTAATCTGTGCTACCTAGGGAAAGCTCTCTAAAGGGGTTTGCCTACCCTAAGGCAACCTGAGGCAGCAGTTTTTTTAGGGCAGCAAACGGGAATTCATTAAAAATCCGTATTTTCTTAATTCTTTAAATTAGCTCTGTTGTCGCTGCAATACTTTAACATCTCGGTCACCCGCCAATGAATCCACCATTGCAAAACAAACCGTGCATGTCTGCAAAGCGAGCCAAGATGTAAGTCACTTTGGGGCTCATTTACATTTGAAAGTACATCAAAAATGTGTATGTATCAGCCCCTACTGTACTGTCACTTGCGTCAATGTCTGACGGAAGAGGAGAACTGAGAGCAAATAGTCACACACAAGAATACACAGGGGCTGGAAGGTGATGTAGCATGACTGTATTAATTCATACCATGACTGAGATGTGCAGGGAGGTGCGTGAGGGGGAACTAGGGGTGCATCATGGTTCTACAATTCAGGGCCGAAACTAGGATTGCTCTCACCCGGGGCAAGACAGTAAATTTGCGCCCTCCCCCCCCCCACAAAAAAAAAAAAACATTAAATAAATAAAAAACATAAATTCAATTAAATTAAATATTAAAATAAAAAAAGACAATTATAATTAAAATACAATCAAAATATAAAATCCCACACGTTACACCACAGAGGAGCTACTTATACACGTTACACCACAGTACAACAGCTTATACACGTTACATCACAGTACAACAGCTTATACACGTCAGCTTATACACGTTACATCGCAGTACAACAGCTTATACACGTTACACCACAGTACAACAGCTTATACACGTTACACCGCAGAGAAGACACTTATGCACATTACAGCACAGAGCAGCCGTCTATACACATTACATAGATTGTATAGGGGGCACTCTGACACACACAATGTGCAGGTCCCAGGGGAACACTGACACCCACACACAGACCAGGAGCCCACTGACACAAAAACAGATTGTATATGAACACATTGACACACACACACACACACACACACACACACGGTATAGGGACCAGATGCACACTGACACACACACACACACACACACACACACACACACACACACTATATACAGAAAAGATGCACACTGACACACACACACTGTATATGCGGACCAGATGCACACTGACACACACACACTGTATATACGGACCAGATGCACACTGACACACACACACACTGTATATACGGACCAGATGCACACACACACACACACACACACTGTATAGGGACCAGATTCACACACACACACACACACACACACACACACACACACACACTGTATAGGGACCAGATGCACACTGACACACACACACACACACACACACACACACACACACACACACACATTGTAGAGGGGGAGCTGTCTGGCAGAGAAACATACCTCATAAATCTCCTCTCTCTGTCACAGGTCGGCTCCAGTTCCCCCTCGTTCAGAGTCCACGCTGCTGCACTGTGTCCCTCCCCCTGTTCCTAGGCATGGGGGAGGGCTGTGTGCACTGCTCAGGGCTGCCGGAGACTGCTGTGGACGATCCCCTGTCAGAGGAGCCTGCAGTGCTGCAGCGTGAGTGACAGTGACTCATTCACTGTCACTGACTGCAGCCAGCATGCCCTCATCAGTCCCGCGCGCCATTGTTCAAACCTGCTAGCCGCTGCCAGAGCCAGACTCTCCGTTCTCTCTCCCTCTGGTAACAAAGGCGCCGAGCCCGTGATGGCGCCGGAGAGGGGTAAGGGGGAGGGGCGGCAGGTGGCCCGCGGGCCAGCGGCACAATGGAAAGGAGGGGCGGGCAGGTGTGCCCGTCCCCTCTTTCACACCTACAGGCGCTGGTAGCCTGTAGAAGGCGAGGGGGCCGGCCGGATAGCGGGCGGGTTAAATAGGAAGGCGGGGGGGAGGAGGCGGCCACTGAGAAAGGTGAGCACAAAGAGTGAGGAGAGTGAGCCAGCGGACGGCAGCAGCGGCGGTGCTACGAACGGCGGCGGAGAGGATCCACGGAGGGCACCAGCATCCGCCGAGCAGGAGGAAGAAGGTCACTCGCGGGTGAGGGCGGCTCGGCGGGTACGAGAAGAGGCAGCAGCGGGGGGACGGAGAGACGTCGGGCACAGGCTGCGGAAGCGACTTCCGGTCACTTCCGGTCGCGCGGCGGCTCCGGAGGCTGGGTGCAGCGCGTGGGGGCCAGAATAGGGTCGCATTTCGGCGGACAAGGCCACCAGCAGGATCAGCACCGCAGGGCAGCTGCAGAAGCCACATTGCATCCCCTGCAAAATAGAAAAAGGAAAGCAGCATGGATGGGCCAGCAGAGAGGGGGGTCAGAAGAAGGAGCATACCCCACAGGTTCAGGGAGGAGACAGAGGACAGCGCAGGGTTGCACTTTAACCCTGCAGGGAGGGAAGGAGCACGTCAGCAGCAGCAGCAGCAGCACAGAGAGAATGATGCAGGAGCTCCCCCTGGCGGCAGGAAAGGAAGAGGACAGCTGCAGGAGACGAAGAGAAGGAAGAGCAGCTCCAATCCGGCAGCCAGGGCTGCGAAGAGGAAGAAGCAGCCGGCAGCAGCGATCACCAGCGAGCAGCAATACGGGGTGAGTGACCTGCCGCCCATTTACGAAGATATCCCCGCGGCAGCGGAGTCAGACGGACCTGACTCCGGGGGGGAGGGGCGGAAGGGTTGGGGCAAAGTTTTGAGCAGCGCCAATCCCACTTCACCCGCCACACAACCGCAAACCCCAGCCCGTAGATGGGAGAAAGGAGAGGGCGGCCCATCATCAAGCGGCCGGGATGCGTGGGTACAGGAGGCTTCCACCCAGCTGTTCAAGGAGATGTCACAGCTTCCGGCGGCGGGGCAACCGGACAGGGGGAGGCATGACAACGGACACCGTCACAGCAAGGAGAGGCATCACAACGGGCACGGAAGCAGGGAGTCATCTTACGGCCGGAGATCACCGCGTTACCATTCGCCACCGCCCAGCCCTCGGCATCGGCACAGCCTACATTTCACAGCACGCAGGTCATCACCGGTCAGGGGTTACAGCCGACACGCATCACCGCCGGAGGCATACATCACATCACGGCACGGCTGTCGAGGGTGCAGCTGCAGCAGGAGAGAAGACAGGCAGGAACAGCGTTATCAGTCGACGGGAGGAGGGCAGCGATCAGTGCAGCACAGCAGCCAGCACAGCACACCGACAAGACAAGGCGACAGGGAGGCAGTGCACAGGAACTTGCAAGTCTTCACCACGCCAGCAAGATCAACGCACGGGAGCAATACGGCGGTCCACGGTACCATCACGCCACGGGAACGGCAGAGGGCATACACGCAGCGGCCAGGAGGCGCGGAATTCCAGCGCGGAGAGGGCGCCATGGGCTACGCTACGGCCGGCGATGCCCCAGCAGTCAACACGGTCCAAGTGGCCACCACACCGAAGGCAGCATCCGGCGCGATGACCAGCGCGGACGGTCCAGCGAGGGAATCCTCACACGGGACGGGTGAGACCAATGTCGATATGAACAGTTTGTGTAATGTTATGGTGTCCCCAGATATATCGCAGAATGTTGGTAACGTTATGGTTAAGTTCACGGGGGTGGTCGGTAAGGGCGGAGCAGGTCAGGCGAGGGAGCAGGGGGATAGCGCAACGGATTCAGATGAGGACGAATCATGTAGAGTGTTGAGGGAGCAGCTAAAGTTAGCTAGAGCGACATGTAAGAAAAGGAAGGGGCTTACGCCGGGGACAGATGCGGTTAGGGAACAGATGGGGCAGGTGCAGCAGGAAACGGCTAAGAAATTTTTGCAGACAGGATCCGCAGTGGGTTGCGAGTTTAGCGCAGTGGCAGGCCACTTGCCAAAACAAATCAGAAAGGAGATAGAAAAAGGGGGTTTCGTCGATATATGTTCATTGACAGAGAAGGGCTTGAGCGACAAGGAAAAGGCAAAACCGAAAGGGGGTACACAAGTCAATAGCTACAAGACTATTGAGAACTGGCTGAGCGGAATGTTCGCTTACTCCGGCTGTTACATAGAAGCGTACCCCGAGGTAGCGATGAGCATGTTGAAATATACAGATTTTATATACTCTGTGTACAAGGAACAAGGGGGATCAGTCTGGCTGAGGTACGACGAGAGTTTTAGAGCGAAGGCAGAGGGCGGTAAGCCCATCGACTTCGGAGTTAGGGACCTCGACGCGTGGCTCAAGGCATTAGCAAGCGGTATAGCGGAGAAGGCGGCACCGGCACAAGCAGCCGGGGCAGGGAGGCCTAGCACGCAGAAACATGACCTCAAATGCTGGGCGTTTAACGAATCTCAGTGCACCCGCGCGCAGTGCAAATTCAGGCACGCATGTTCCTTTTGCAACGCAAGTCATGCAGCAAAGGATTGCTATAGGAAGAGAGCAAATCACCCAAGAAAACTACCCGCGGCAGCAGGGGCTGGGAAAAGCGTTTAGCCCAGTGAATTTAAGCAGGATCCTGGGGTGGCTAGCCAGGTATCCGAAGCAGCAGGAAGCCAAATTGCTGCGGGACGGTTTTAGGGAGGGCTTTAGGATACCAATAATAAGAGAGGTCCCGCCCACAGAAAAAATAAGAAACCTGAAATCCGTCAAGGAGCAACCGGGGGTGGTACGGGAGAAGATCGCAAAGGAGCTAGAGTTAGGTAGAATGGCGGGGCCATTTGCAGCCCCACCATTACAGGATTTGATAGTGTCACCTTTGGGACTGGTCCCAAAAAAGGCACCGGGGAAGTTCAGGCTCATCCAGCACCTGTCTTACCCCGAGGGAGGGTCAGTAAACGACGCACTGGACAAAGAGCAATGTTCAGTGCAGTATCAATCCTTTGACCAGGCGGTCAAGATGGTGAGAGCACAAGGGAAAGGAGCTCTCATGGCAAAGCTAGACATCGAGTCGGCCTTCAGACTGCTTCCATTGCACCCAGAGAGCTTCAGGTTGATGGGTCTAAGTTTTGACGGGGTTTTCTTTGTGGACAAATGCCTGCCAATGGGGTGCGCCATTTCATGCGCTTTCTTCGAGGCATTTAGTTCGTTCCTGCAATGGTGTTTGCAGGAACGCGCTGGGGCAAGGGCCATAGCGCATTATCTAGACGATTTCTTGGTGGCGGGCCCACCAGAGTCGGAGCAGTGCAGCCACCTTTTACGAGAGCTACAGGGTATGCTGGAAGAGTTCAGCGTACCCATCGCGGCGGAGAAAACCGAAGGCCCGACGGAGGTTATATCCTATTTGGGCATAGAAATTGACACGGTTAGGCAGGAGTGCAGACTACCAACAGAGAAGGTGGTAAAGTTGGTCAGGGAAGTGAGCGACTGCGCAAAGGCCAAGAAGGTCACGCTGGGGCAGTTGCAGTCTTTGCTGGGGAGCCTGAATTTCGCTTGCAGGGTGATTCCAATGGGCAGAATCTTCAAGAGGAGGCTGGAACAAGCCACAGCAGGCAGGGCATCAAAGCACCACTTCATACGCATCACCAGGGAGCTTAGGGAGGACCTGCGGGTGTGGGAGGAGTTCCTCTTACAGTTTAACGGGGTGCAAATCTGGCCCAAGGAAGTAGCACCAAACCGTGCGCTGCAGTTATTCACAGACGCAGCAGGAGCTACGGGGTTTGGGGCATACTTGCAGGGCGAATGGTGCGCCCAGCGATGGCCACCAGAATGGGAGACCGCAGGGATCACCAAGAACTTAGCGGCATTGGAGTTGTTCCCGATAGTCGTGGCAGTCGACATATGGGGTAAAGTGCTGGCAAACAGGCAGATCCAATTCTGGTGCGACAACATGGGGGTGGTGCAAGCCGTGAACAACCAGCGGGCATCATCGCCGCCGGTGGTCAGGTTGCTCAGGAGGGTGGTGGCAGCTTGTTTGCACCACAACATAACATTCAGAGCTAGACACGTGCCAGGGGAGAAGAACGTAATAGCGGACGCATTGTCCAGGCAGAAATGGGAAGTTTTTAGGACCGCAGCGCCGGGAGCAAGCGAAGTAGGTTTAACATGCCCCTCCTATCTCTGGCAGATAGTCGATCAGAACTAGATAAATTGGTGGAGCGATCCCTGGCACCAAAGACCTGGAAGGCCTACAAGGCCGCATGGAGAAGATGGCGGCAGTTCCAGGGGGAGGGGGAGATTGAAGCCAAGCCTCCGCAGCAACAAGTGTTGGCGTTCTTGGACAAACTCAGAAGGGAGCAGACGTCCAGGGCAGGAGCAAACACGATACTAGCAGGGGTATCCTTTTTCCAGAAACTGGCAGGCGAAAGGGACGAGACGAAGAGTTTCGTAGTACGCACGATAATGAAGGGCTGGGCAAGGGCGGAGGTTAAGAAACCAGACGCTAGGGAACCAATCACAATCGAGAGGCTGAGGAAACTGATAGAAGCGGTCCCAAGCGTCTGCCGCGACCAGAGTGAGGCAAGGTTGTTTACAACGGCTTTTATTATGGCTTTTAGGGGGGCATTCAGGGTTAGCGAGTTGGTAGCGCAGTCCAAAACAGCAAGGGAAACAGGGCTGCAGTGCAGTAGCGTTACCGTAGCGGAGGACACAGTACTGTGTAAAATACGCAGATCAAAGACAGACCAGAACGGAAAGGGAAAATGGGTGCAGCTGCGCAGGCACGACGACGCTGCGGTCTGCCCGGTAAGGGCGGTCGAAGCATTTAGGATAACAAGGCCGGCAGGAGGAGGGAATTTTCTGGTACACAAGGACGGGGCGGCGCTCACTAGGTACCAGTTTGCAGCAGTGTTGAAGAGATGTGTAGGAGCACTTGGCTGGCAGGCAGAGAGATTCGGGACACACTCGTTTAGAATAGGGGCGGCCACGTCAGCCGCTAACGAAGGGTGCGCGATCGAAGAGATCAAAGCATTAGGCAGGTGGGGGTCCAACAGCTACAGGCGCTACATTAGACCCCTCAACGACGAAACAGAAAACATCTAACGATCATGTCCTCCCCCCTCTCCCACACAGCCCCAAAAAAAAGGAGGCGAGGCGGATATGGATCGTCGGTCACTCATACGTTCACTGGGCGGCAGCACGGGCCGCCGGGAGGCCGTATGGAAAGCAGTTGGGGCTAGCGGAGAAAGAGGGGAAGGTATGCTGGTTTGGGCAGAGAGGGATGAGGTGGCACGGCTTGAGGGGCACCCTGTTATCCGGGGAAGAGGCGACAAGCAGCCCCGATACCATAGTATTACACCTGGGGGGCAACGATTTGGGCGACATGAAATCCCTAGACTTGATCAGGACAATACGGGACGATCTAGCATGGGTAAGCGAGCGATGGCCGGGCGTAGAGCTAATATGGTCTAACATCATTCCCAGGCTAGCTTGGCGCGGAGCTCGGAAAGGGGCAGGAGTGGAGAGGGCTAGGAAAAGGGTCAACGCGGCCGTGGGCAAATGCGTGGCCGCACTAGGGGGACAGGTCATACGGCATAAGGACATCAGTCAAAAGATCGGGGGCATGTATAGGAGCGACGGGGTCCATTTGTCGGACATTGGGATTGACCTTTTTAATAACGCGCTTCAGGAAGCACTGGAGGCCGGGGGTCAGTAGCTGGTTGCAGGGTGGGGGCTTCGGGTCTCGGGGGAGGGGGGCAGCCGAGATCCTCGTGTGGCGGGAAGAAGCGGTGCGCAAGGCATGGCGAACGGGGGGAGCCAGCCGAGGTTGGCAGATTCACCCTCGGTGAACGGGCGCATGCTCGGCTCCAGCTTTGGACGGTTGGGCCAGGGAGCTGCGTGCCAGGTGAGCGTGATATGCGCCAGGAGGGCTGGTTCCCCAGGGGCGTTGCCGCGGTGCCTACAGGGTAGGCAGGGCACGCCCCCAGGAAATCAGGAGGGGTCAGGGACCCAGGGGCGCCTTGCCCACCACTTCTATCCGTGCCCCGCAACCTTGTAAGGTAACATGTAAGGTAATGGAAATAAACTGTGGCCAGTAATTCGATCCAAAGGAAATGTGTCAGACTCTTTATTTCAAGGGGAGCTTATTAGCTTATGTGAGCGGAAACAAAGGGGGCCGCCGTAGGTCGACCTCTCCCCCTTATGGTAACAAAGGCGCCGAGCCCGTGATGGCGCCGGAGAGGGGTAAGGGGGAGGGGCGGCAGGTGGCCCGCGGGCCAGCGGCACAATGGAAAGGAGGGGCGGGCAGGTGTGCCCGTCCCCTCTTTCACACCTACAGGCGCTGGTAGCCTGTAGAAGGCGAGGGGGCCGGCCGGATAGCGGGCGGGTTAAATAGGAAGGCGGGGGGGAGGAGGCGGCCACTGAGAAAGGTGAGCACAGAGAGTGACCCACCCACCCACCCATTTAGAAAAGGTGTATATAGGTACATATACTTACAGTTCAGAGTTTTATCGTATAAATCGTTGCAAGTTATAATACGGTTGTATGTTTAATGTGTTAAGGAAAATTAAGGAATACGTATGTCACAGTCAGCGGGCGGCGGGAAGAAGCGGTGCGCAAGGCATGGCGAACGGGGGGAGCCAGCCGAGGTTGGCAGATTCACCCTCGGTGAACGGGCGCATGCTCGGCTCCAGCTTTGGACGGTTGGGCCAGGGAGCTGCGTGCCAGGTGAGCGTGATATGCGCCAGGAGGGCTGGTTCCCCAGGGGCGTTGCCGCGGTGCCTACAGGGTAGGCAGGGCACGCCCCCAGGAAATCAGGAGGGGTCAGGGACCCAGGGGCGCCTTGCCCACCACTTCTATCCGTGCCCCGCAACCTTGTAAGGTAACATGTAAGGTAATGGAAATAAACTGTGGCCAGTAATTCGATCCAAAGGAAATGTGTCAGACTCTTTATTTCAAGGGGAGCTTATTAGCTTATGTGAGCGGAAACAAAGGGGGCCGCCGTAGGTCGACCTCTCCCCCTTATCCTCCCTCAATGCGTGATGCGTGTGACAGCATCGCGCACAGTGCCCGCTGTCCTCAAATAATTTTGGCTGTGGAAACAGCCTCCCTAGCGCCCCCCTCGCTCCAGCGCCCGGGGCACGTGACCCCCTAGCCCCCCCTAGTTACGGCCCTGTACAATTGTGTCATAGTGGTTCCTGTCACCGCTGTTCAAAGACACAATTTGCTACATTTTATTGAAGTGAGGGGACATCAGTGGCAAACGCAGGATTTCTCCCACAATTCAAAAATATACTGGTACTATAGGTTAATTGGCTCCCAACAAAAAAAAAAAATGAACCCTAGTGTTGATGTGTCTGTGTGTACATGTGATAGGGAATACAGGGGTCATTCCAAGTTGATCGTTCGCTAGCTGTTTTTAGCAGCCGTGCGAACGTATAGTCGCCGCCCACAGGGGAGTGTATTTTAGCTGTGCAATTGTGCGAACGCTTGTGCAGCCGAGCGGCACAAAAACAGTTTGTGCAGTTTAGGCCCTGCGGTCACTTCAGCCTGTCCGGTCCCGGAATTGACGTCACCCTGCAAACGCTTGGACACGCCTGCGTTTTTCCAAACACTCCCCGAAAACAGTCAGTTGACATCCGCAAATGCCCTCTTCCTGTCAATCTCCTTGCGATCGGCTGTGCGAATGGATTCTTCGTACAATCCATCGCCCAGCAACGATCCGCTTTGTATCCGTACAATACACCTGCACATTGTGGTGCATACACATGCGCAGTAGTGACTGATCGCAAAAAACGGCAGCGTGCGATCAGGTCGTAATGACCCCCCTAGATTGGAAGGCCCACTGGGGCAGCGACTGATGTGAATGGCCAAATATTCTCTGTAAAGCGCTGCGGAATATGTGTGCGCTATATAAGTAAATGGTCATAATAAATAAGTTGTATCAAACATATTTAAAGAATGAATAAATAAATAAATACAAAAACATAATAGAACCATTACTGCACTTCTAAGCACACATTCTCCCACCTCATGGTAAGGCTCCTGTCTCTTCTTCCTGGTAGCTACTCTCTGGTCCAGTGCACTGATTGAAGACTCAGATTCACACGCACAGCAAATTTGGCAGAAGAAGCTGCATGATGTGGTGGCAGCCAGGGCTGTCTTTTCTTATGGGCTCAAGAGGCACTTGTCCAAGGGCCTTAAGCTGAAAGCTGAGGGTCTTCTGTTTCCAGTGGTACCAGAATTTTGAAAATCGGCCCTGGGGAACCGGAGATTTCTGAATTCAAAGCAGTGGTCCCCATCAAAGCCTTTTTATTGCTCTTCGCCTCTTCCCAGCTAGATATCTCAGGTTCTCTGTGACATAGAGTTTTCCTAAGAGTATACTCCAAAAGTTGGGACTATCCTCTTTCAGTGGACACTGGCAGCTTGTCTCTACAATACCCAGAACCAGAGATATAATCCTTCCAGCAGCTGGTCCCTGCTCCAGCTCCACACGCCTGGTATGCAGTTTAATATATTTGTCTGTGGATTGCTCTGGCTCCTGAACTCTGATCCCAAAGTTCCCAAAACCTCCTAAAAGGTGTCCCCAGTACCTCCTGAAAAGTGGGTCTCTCTAGTTTTTTTTATCCCATTGAAAGCTAAAAAATCTATTTCCAGAAACTTGAGATATTTGCAGTCAAGCAAGCTGCTCTCCCACCAGAAAATGATAAATATTAAGCCCACTCCACTATCCACCCCTCCCCTACATATTAAACACCCCCTACCACCCTGGAAGTCATGTACCGGGGCCCTTTCATTCAGCCCAATGCCCCCTTCTACAGTTTAATGTTCTCCCTCCCTCCCCATCTGTGCAGTACAGGAGTAATTAGCAGAAATTACTGCTTCAGGTCCTACATTCTGAGTGTAAGATAGAACACCACCTACCACCCACAGGACATCAAAGCTGCCACATATAGCACCCCCACCCCTACCGCTGGATAGGGGCCCCAGTGCACTGCTGTGCCCAGGGACCTACACTGCTGTTAAAACGGCCCTGGTGGCATATTGCTATTGCTGACATAATTTGAGCAACTTGCCAAGAGGAGGGGGGGGGGGGTTCCGGGCAACCGGAAATCCCCCTGCGTATGCCTATTGACGTAGTCAACATAATACCCCTGGAAGACTGGCCCACTCTTTCGGCAGTGAGGGAGACCCCCCCCCCCCCGCGCCAAAATCGTAACCCTCCTCCCCGGCATGTAGCCAAAATAACGGGAAGAGCCCCCCTCCCAATATGGATCGCCAACCAGCCTCCCCCTGTTCTCTCCCGCACCCCGCCAGCTGTATGTCATGGGTGATCCTTATGATTGCCAGAGATGGTTGTTATTGCACAGCCACTGCGTAGTTCAGAGTTGATCGTAGCAGCAAATTTGATAGCAGTTGGGCAAAACCATGTGCACTGCAGGGGAAGGGGGGCAGATATAACATGTGCAGAGAGAGTTAGATTAGGGTGGGGTGTGTTCAAACTGAAATCTAAATTGCAGTGTAAAAATAAAGCAGCCAGTATTTACCCTGCACAGAAACAATATAACCCACACAAACCTAACTCTCTCTGCACATGTTATATCTGCCCCTCCCTGCAGTGCACATGGTTTTGTCCAGCTGCTAACAAATTTGCTGCTGCGATCAACTCTGAATTACCCCCTTTTGTGTGCACTGCCATGGAGGACGGGTTCCGCACGGACCGTGCACACAGGCCCTCTCCTATCTCAAACCGCCCCTGACCCAATGACAGCAAAACGTCCCCTTCTACAGTATATACTGTATATTTTATATGAGTATTTATTAACTCACAGTTATAATTGAACACATGCAGAAAATTAGTATAAATGTTCTTACAAGGAAAACTCAGAACAACATGAGATATTCCAGTGTCTGCTTTAGTTAAAGCTGTTTTAATGAGTTCATCCTTCATGGCTGCCAGGAGAACCCTGCGATACAAACCTTTGGGTCTTACGTAGCGTCTGTCTTGCGAGTAATGAACCATATGAAATGACATCTGCATCGCCTGCAAAGCATGATCATTAATTACACCAAAGACATGACACTTCTGTCCAGCTGGCTACAAAATATTTCAAAAAGTCAGCGTGATTAGGAAAAGGGCAAAGCAAGCGATGCTACGTTTCCACAAAGAGAAATGTCTGCGGCGCACCGGGATCAGCTGGTCTTAAATTAACGGCTCAGAAATAAACTTTTAAAATACACTTTTGAGCTGGATAACACGAGCGTAGGCAAACATTACTATCCTGCAGATACTTATCGCTTTCATTAGCGCATTACTTACCAAACATAAAACTGATCAGTATTGAGAGTTCCTAGTTTAGTAACTTTGTGGGAGATGTATCGAGACTTGGAGAGATATAAAGTACCAACCAATTAGATCACATTTTTTTGACTATAGACTGTAAAGTGACAGCAGCTGTTTGGTTGGTACTTTTTGTCTTCCCAAGGCTTGTTACATCTCCCCATTTATAACTTTGGAGCCAATTTATCACATCCCAATCTGCAATGTGATAACTGATTACATCGCAGGAATGTATCAATTGTCGCATGCAGGGACAGAACTTGCAAGAAAGCTCTGTCCCTGCGATGCCAGTCCGCAGCCAAATCGAGGTATTTTTCATGAAAAATCCCCCAATTATGTGCTGCGCGTGGGCCGTCCCCTGATATCGCCAGTGCTACCACCGGCGGCGGCACTCTCCCTGTCACGATGCCCCCCCCCCCCCCCCCCATGCACCGAGAACCCCCTTTCCACTGCAGCTCATTCTCACCAGGGATCCACTATGATATCCCAATGGATGGGATGCCGGCGGTCAGAATACAGACATCAGCTTCCCGACCATCAGAAACCCCCCTCAAAGTACCCTAACCCTCCCCTGCCCTCTTCCTTAACCATGCCTTGTGGGTGCTTAACCCTAATCCTCCCCAGTGGTGCCTAACCCTCCCCGGTAGTGACTAACCCTAACCCTCCCTTCCCCGCTGCCTAGCCCTAACCCTCCCTTCCCCGCTGCCTAGCCCTAACCCTCCCTTACCTGCTGCCTAGCCCTAACCCTCCCTCCCCCGCTGCCTAACCCTAACCCTCCCTTCCCCGCTGCCTAACCCTAACCCTCCTTTCCCCGCTGCCTAACCCTAACCCTCCCTTCCCCGCTGCCTAACCCTAACCCTCCCTTCCCCGCTGCCTAGCCCTAACCCTCCCTTCCCCGCTGCCTAACCCTCCCTTCCCCGCTGCCTAGCCCTAACCCTCCCTCCCCCGCTGCCTAACCCTAACCCTCCCTTCCCCGCTGCCTAACCCTAACCCTCCCTTCCCCGCTTTAACCCTCCCTTCCCCGCTGCCTAACCCTAACCCTCCCTTCCCCGCTGCCTAGCCCTAACCCTCCCTTCCCCGCTGCCTAACCCTAACCCTCCCTTCCCCGCTGCCTAACCCTAACCCTTCCCGCTTGGTGCCGTACCCTAACCTCCACTTGTAAATGCCTAATCCTAACCCCCTCTCCCCGTTACCTATCCATACCCTTCCCGTCCCTGCACCCTAACACCCCTTCTAATGTCTAAACCTAACCTCTCACCCCCCATGGCAGGACGCGAGAGCGTCCCACTGAAAGAACGTTCGGGATTCCGGGCATCAGTATTTTGACGCCAGGATCCCGACCCCTGTAGGTATTTAGACGCCGGCCTTATGCCGTCATTCAGGATTCCAGCGTCGGTATTTTAACTGCATCCCATCACCAGGAAGGTATTGGTGATTGGTGCTCCAGGAGGGCTGCCAGTCGTCGAGGCTCGCTGCTGCTGGTGCTGTCACCTCCGGTGCTGTATAGTGAGCGTTGCAGAATCACTGTGATATTTTTTTACAATTTTTTTTTGTGAATTCATCTAGATCACATTTCCCATTATAAGTATGGGAAATGCAATTTGGTTACAATAAAAAGAGAATTAAAGGGTCTGGAGCAGTTTTTCACAAAAACTGCTCCAAAAGCCCTTTAATACATTCAGGTGATACTAAAATAATGTAAAACGTGTGTACAAAAAACCCTTTTTCACATTATTTTAGTAAAAAATTGTTAATAATTAAATATGTTGGTTATAAGTAATTGTCCTACCTCCCTAGGCAGCGTCTTCGTAGATTCTAATTCTCCACTTGATCATATAGCGGCAGATTTATCACCATCCGCACCAGAGGATGTGAGGTAATAAAATCGCCCCAATCCGCAATACAATTATTAATTACATAGGGGGTCATTCCGACCCGTTCGCACGCAGTGGTTCTTCGCTGCGGTGCAAACAGGTCAGAAATGTGCATGCGTGGCGGACGCATTACGCACGCACGGCATTGCACGGCGATGGCAGATGCTGGGCATCGACGCCGCCTGCTGGAAAAGTGTCGCAGCTGAGATCGCAAGAAGACGGACAGGCGGGAGGCGTTCCGGGGCGGAAACTCACCATTTTCCAGGCGCGGTGAGGCGAACACAGGCGGATCCAGGCATTTGGAGGGCGGATGTCTGACGTCAATTCCGGGACCTTTGTAGCTGGATCCGTCGCACAGGGTAAGTAACTAATACCCTGGTCTTGTTTTGCATGAAAGTTTTTTAGCATAGCAGGGCTGCACAAGCGATCGCAGCCTTGCTATGCTAAAATACACTCCCCCATAGGCGGCGTCAAGTTGATCGCACAAGCAGCAAAAAGTTGCTACGTGCGATCAACTCGGAATGACCCCCATTGCACGGATGTATCAATAATCGCATGTAGGGACAGAACTTGCAAGAAAGCTCTGTCCCTGTGTTGCCACTCTGCAGGCTTATCGGGGCATTTCTTATGAAAAAGACCCAGGGCCAAATGTAACAGAGAGAGAGTTTCAGAAAGTGAGAGATTTGGTAAGGTTTTGCTGTTTTTTTAGAGTGGCAATCATTTACACAACAAAATCAACCTGGTTTTGCTGTGTAAATGATTGCCACTTTAAAAAAAGTCCCAACATTCACATTTTGTATTTACTTCAGACCCAGCAATTATTGTGCCGGCCCAAAGTCTTTGAGCTTGAACTTGTCAAATAGTAACAACTTGATATCAGCTATCTGACTTTCTTCACCTGCAAGCAATAGATCATCTAAATAGACAACTATGATGAATACATATTTCTCTCTCCATTTATAGTATAGACAATGATCAATCTTTCAACAAAGTTCATCTTCAGCAGTACACTGTCTAGATTGATGTATCACCAGTGGCCACTCTGTTTTAGCCCATACTATGATTTCTTTCAAATACAAACTTTTCCTTCTGTGAATGTATCAATATTGTGATATTTCAGTGGTTCCATGTCAGATTTGTCATCTAGGTCACCATTTAGGAAGGCTGAATCAAAGTCTAGCTGGCATAGCAGCAAATCATACACAGTAGATATACAGTAGCAATGAACAACGTACTGTACCTTGCAACAGGTGAGAAGAGCTCCATGTAAACAAATGCCAGATTTTTAAATGGTACACTTGGCAGCTGCCAGTGTTGAGTTTCTTACGGAAGACCCACTTGTTTTTAATTGTTTCACTGTCACTCAGCCTGTGCATAATGTTCCATGTGTAATCGTTGTTTAAATCTGTAAGGTCTTGATCTATGGCTAATTACTACTCTTTCCAGTTGCTACTTGACTTTGCTTCTTGGAGGGTTTGAGGTTCACAGTTGGTAAATTCCTTGCTGTACCTTTCATGAGATTCTCCTTTGTGGCTCCTCATAGAGCTCATGCTCTGTTGTCAATCTGTGGTTTCAGTGTCTGACATGTTTCCAGCTGCAGGAATACAGTATGTAGCATCACAATATCATGCTTGCCTTTGGTTGAAGTGGTCTCATAAAATACTAGAGGTCAATCCAATTAAGAGTGAAGGGTGCGATGTGCCATTGCCATGGCGTTTCAACGCCAGCAACAGCACACAATCTGGCATCTTTTGCCCTACGGGGCAGAGAGCAAAGTGTGGCCACTGCAGCAATGACTTGCACCCGAAGTTTATCTCAGCTAATTAGATTGACCCCTAGTGTACGTTTGTTGACTTCAGAAGCTTTTTGCTGTTAACCACTTTACTTGCTAAGATATTTCCAAAAACCTCCCAGAAGTTGTCAGAAGGGAGACCAGGAAGCTGAAGTGTCGGGAGGTCCCTCTGAGATCGGCAGCTGCTGGAAGATTATCTTCCAGCTGCCGCCCAATGGGTGTTTTGGACAGGTTGCATCAGGTGTGGCCATGAGACCACATCAGGGAAAGCCCAGTCTGTCATGGTTGTGATAATGCTGATTATCTTTACAGGAATAAAAGCTATACCTTATACACACTTAGAATACACTTTACCATGGAGCCGCTGCGGCCGCTAAACCTAGTACACACGCTACGTACTTTATACACTGTTTGCGTACGGAGTCCCGTATCACTGTACGGACTTAGCGTACAAACGCCGCGCTGGTGGTACAAAGTACACACAGCGCGCACACGCCCAGAGATACACTTTAAACCTTCACAGTAATGCAATGCAATGATATTACACTTTAAACCTTAGCAGGGCAATGAGCACACGACACCAATTGTGATTTTACCGCTGGGTTCCGACACCACAGTGGATTATTTCTGAAAGGGGGGTTTACAATACAAATTATACACTACAATGCAAGACAATATATAACAGAATAATGGCTACAGTCAATGTACATACGTGAGTATATTCGCGTGCACTTCCCGGTCCGGTCCTCCGTCATCAAATAGATAACGTTGTGAGTCTTGTGTCAGGCCGGGCTGCAGCAGGCTTTATTTATACAAGTCTTCCAAAAGCAATACAATGGATACTGTAATCCCTTTGTCCATTGGACACAGGAATGCACTTTTACAGTACAGGAGAGGTCATAGGTTGATTTGAAAAGGTAGGCGATGTCTTTCTCAACTGCTCTTGTGGGTGGTCTCCTCTGGATTCCCGCCGCATACATAATATACAGTAAATACAGTTTATATCTATATTCTGCTTCTGCACATAACTATCCGCAGGAACATGCGATCTTCCGCAGACCAACACCGGAATGTTACCCTTAAAATACCCTACAGCTGGATACCAAATACCACCTTATAACCTTAGTCTGTCCCCTCTTATCCTGTAAAGGTGAATCCCTTTGTTCTGCAACCATTTAAACAGCTATAACTTTCTGATGTGGTGCAAGGAGACTATGTGTACATTGTGCACTATTTGGATTAAATATGTAATGTGTTCTGATTGCCCTCCATGCGTACACAAACTCTGCCGTAAATACCCATACCACGCGCCGATGCGCAGGACCGCAGGAGCGACCATACGCAAATTGCGGATATGTGCACGCACGGCAGAACAAGTGGGCATGTGTGTGCAGTTTATACGTGCTGTGTGTTCTTCAATATTTTTTGACTTTGACAATCCACCCTTTGGCAGTCACCAATAACTGCCACTATCTAATCACTAAACAGAAAAATATCAATACAATATCTACAAACGATTGGATGGTCAGAGGAGAGTTGTAGGCGGGAAATGTATGACCTAGTGGGATAGTAAAAAGCGTGTATGTATGAATCCATGTCTGAGGGGCATGTATCATCGTGCCGTATATGTTTTAGATAAGCTTCGAGGTATTGCGAAGTATACATTAAATCCTTCTTATCCCGTATTAAGGGTCTGTAAGTGGGCCGACAAACACTACCGAGCTCTTTTCGGCTTCTTGTTCCAACAAATGGGGTGCACATTTAGTTGATGATACATGGAGGGGGAACATATGTGAGTGCTAATATATGTGGATATCACCTGTCGACTATGTGTGTCATTAACTGAAGGTTGTAGAGATGAAGATAAGACACATATCTAAAATACATTCAGATAACATTTACATAAACATTCTTCGGTAGGGCTGATGTTTTATCCGGATGGGTGTATCTGGGCAGCGGGGGAGACAAAGGAAAAACGGGCCATGGAATTAATTTGCAATCCTTATCATAACACTGTCTCTATGGATGGGTCGTAAATTAAATCTGCTGCTATAACAATGCCCTCGCTCCTTAAACTCATCAAATTTGTGCCGTGCTTGCGCCGCGTCAGAATTCGAACACACCTAAATATCAAGCCAATAATTATGACGACTCCCAGGATACAAAGGAGAAACTTCCCTACACTCATAATAACGTTTTGAGCCCACTCTCCTAATCCTGAGAACCAATTTCGTGGGTTCAACCATGAGACCCAGCCGGTCAGCTCATTACCCACAGCAGTCAGGGTAAGGTTGTGTCTCCTCCGGAACTCCCACTTCAACTGCAAGATATCGTCCATCTTTTGATCGATGAACTCCGTGGGGTCGTCAGTGCTGTTTGTGATATATGTACAGCACTTCACACCATATTGAGTTGCCAGAGTAACACAGTACCCACCCGTCACGGCTGTGATATAATTTAGGACCATCCTGTGCTGAATCAGTTCCTTCTTGTAGGCTTGTAACTCCCTTCCCGTATACCTGAAGGTGTCGTCATACATCTCAGTTATATTATCTATCAAGTTCGCTAGCGCATGGATATACCTATAATTTATAATTCCTCTGGCAGTACGGGTGATGTCTAATGCGAGAAGGAATTGAATCCCGGTAGATTCGTGGATCAAATCAGAGGCTACGTGCTCTGCCCTATCTATGAGGTGTCTCTTGATGATGTGTTCATAGTGAGTATGAGTATAAGGAGCCTGAGCACTGCAGTGAACATCTTTCATCTTATCATGGGTTATGGTCATGACCTCTGGCAACACTCTTCCAACATAACACAATCCCTCTGAGTTCGGGGCAAGCCACTTATACGCCTTCCTCCCATATATGAAATAGGCATCATCGGGGAGAACATAGGGGACAGAATATGACATTACCATATTACAAACTTTCCAAGTGAAAAAACCCAATCCCTAGTTCTCCCATCTGCTCAGTACAGGTATCAGGCTGGATGATATGAGCACAATACCCTGGTGATACTTCTCCAACCCACATGGTCTTGCTTCCTCGAGTATACCTATACCGGAAATACCTTCCACTGTTGGCTATTTGGCGTACAAGTTCAGAGTCTATGGGTATCCTATCAGCTCTGTGCGAAAAGGCCAATGTCTGGTTATTCCACGTCACTTCCCAATTTCCCGGTTTTCGGTAATTGGAAATATTGAAACATAATAAGGATCTATCTACATGATACTGGTGGAGCTTCAAACTAGGGGGCCTAGAAATATTGAATTTCTTGTCCACGGGTCTCCCACCCCGTAATTCGAGTACCTCATCTATTGCTAAAGGGTACGGTACTAATCCTGACTTGCTCTGACCTTGAGGTACTTGTGAGCACACCCAGCATTCTGTCTGGTTTAAGACCTTACCCACTAGTGAGTGGTAATCACTCAATGGATGACGGTCCATGTTGATATTAAGGCTGGACTGACATCTGTGGATGCACCCATCCTCGACTATGTTCTCACAATTCCTACAAATGCAATTTTCCTCAGCCAATAACCCTTCACAGTGCCTCCGAGCTCCCTGACTACCAGATCGCTTTCTGATACTCGCCTTTGCTCGAGTGATGTGTTGCTCTTGAGATTCTACAAATCCATCCTCGCCATCAGAACCCATTCCAGATCCTTTCTCGACCTCTCTGGGACCCTCACCAAAACAGACTGTCCTGGTCAACAACAGGATTAACAGGAAAACCCGGAACGCAGTCTCTTGGGGTAAGTCCATCTTGTTAAGGGAAGAGAAGGGAAACAAGAAGGGGGAGAAAGTGAAGGAGAGAAGGAGGGTAGTGGGGGATGGAGAAAATAAAAAACTGGTGCGACAACCGCCTCTGGTCTTGTTGTTCTCCGCGCTCAGGTGCCGTCTCAACAGTCCTGCCTCTCAGCTTTCCCGGAACAGACACTCCAGTGATACGATGTTCTCTACACTCTGCTCTTTGTCACGAGTTCTCTCCGGGTCAGCGACCTTTCTGTAGGGAACATAAATCTTGCATTTCAATGTGTTTAACTGTTGTGTATTATCAGTTGTGTGAAGTAAACCATCTGTGGAAAGTGAAAAGAGAGGGGAAATAATAAAAAGATAATTTGTCAGATTTGCGTTCACCATCAGGCTGTCACACCCTCATGTATATCGGTATCTATGCACAGTCTCCCTTCACCAGTATTCCCATTCTTCACCCTTTGTGCATGACCAGGCACACCGATACTGGTGTCCCTATGCTGGTGAGATATACTGGGTTTGGGCTGTACTCTGAAAAGACCGAGTAGGCATGTGACGTTTGAACTGTAATCCTGACGGTGAATTTAAGAAATGAAGAGGAAACTTTGAAGACAAATCACAGAGTTTAGTAACAGATAAGTTTGTAGAGGCAAAGAAGATTTTACAAAGTTTGACATCTGGATTGGGCACTACGGGGAATGATTCCCTAATCTGTCTGTTCCCCTAAAAAAATTCTATGTGTGTTATATCTCTACTGGGACTTTCCCAGCCATCAATCCAGTGTCTTGTCCATTCTAAGTTCATAGGGAACCCGGTATCTTTGAGATAATTTCCTCTACCTGTGATGGACATGCATCTAAAACAGTGAAATGCAACATTAGTCTTCGTGGGTATCTAACATATTTTGTGCTTCCTGGGTGGGAGCACTCTATATGTATACCATCTCTAACAAAACTCCTGTTACTTACAGGTCACTTCTGCTAGAGAGAGAAGCAGAAGTTAAGAGGCCTCCTCCTAACCCCAGTAAGTTCTGTCAAAAGGGTACAGTTGCATTTATTCTGTTCTTCCCATTGACCGAATCTGTGTTTTGTATATGGCTCGTGATTCCTTACTATATGTTCCTTGATCCCGTCTATGTGTTTAATAACGTGGCTTGTTTTCTCTGTCTAGGGGTCTATATTGACTATGTGTTCTACTATACCTACAATCTTTGGCAAAATGCCCTTCCTTCCTACAAGTGTAGCATGTACTCGGTCTTTTCCAAACAGCAGGGGGTCTGGGGTTTAGGCTGATGAGACTTTGGTGTAAGAGCCTGTATACTTTCAATCCTCAGCCTCTCCTCCTGTTGTTTTCTACGCCTAAGAATATTCTTGTGGTGTAAAATTGCGCACTCTCTAAGGCAAGCTACTGTGACTCCTCTCCAATTAGGCAAAGATGTTTGTACTCTGTCCCTTACTGTCTTATCGAGTCCATCCATTAGCACAGAGACAGCCACCTCCCTGTAATTCGTATCATTCCCTGTATCCGATACCCCCATGTATCTATCCATTATTTGCAGGGCCCGATGGAAATATTTAGATGTAATTTCATTTTCCCTATGCTTTATGGAGAAAATTCTTCTCCACTTAACAGTTGTGGGGAAATACAACTCTAGTTGCCTGTTAATTTGCTCTAAGTTCTCCTGATTGTGTTTGTCAGTCATAAGACTATCCGACTCTAATCTACAATCAGTGATACATTTTTGGGTGTCAATATTAGGGGATAGGCACGCTTTCAAAAGTATCCACCAGTGTTTGTTTGTCGGTTCATACGCATTACCCAGATCTCTGATAAATTTCTGACATCTAGCTAAATCCTTCGAGGGTCGGGGAATTCTGAAATGATTGATCGCAGCTCATCTCTGGGCCACGGGCAATACATTGCATTATTCCTGGTGAGGACTACTCCCTGACTATCGGTTCCCCCATTGGGAGTTACTATTCCCAAGACAGGGTGTAATTCTACCATTCCGTTCCTGATTTGTTTACTGTGAGGTGTTGTTGTCTCTGTGCAATGAGCTGTCTCACAGTTACCGGTAGCTGTGACCTCACCAGTTCTTTCATTGGGGAATATTGTTACTGCACTACCTGGTTGGACAGACCCCACCTGATTGTCCTGCAAAGTGACTGCTTGGAGGAGAGCTGCGATTTGGCTGGATCCTTCATTTTCCTGTGACCTATAACCTGGAAAAGACTTCAAAACAGGATACATCTTACAAAAATTAGGGTTAATACATTGTTTTTGCATACTACTATCGTTTACGGATATACCATTGACTGTAGCCATCTCTTCCCCTTCGACCTGTGTCGACACTGGTGTGTTTGTGTTCTCATTCCCGCTAGGTTTTGAACCTGTTTTGCGAATTTGTTCTCTTTGCATATCCCCCTCCTGTTGCCAAAATTTTAAACAATCATTATGTCTAATCCTTTGTTTTTGGGATTTTTGAAGACATATTTTACTGCTTACATTCTGCAGTAACTCTGGTTTAAAGCTGCCCACCTTAGGGAATGGTTCCCTATCTTTGTCAGTCACATGTTCCCATTCAGACAAAAAGTCTTTAATACTTTTTCCTTTAAACTCCACTGACCCCATGGGCCGCGGCTCTACAACCTGAACCCTGGTTAAACGTCCCTTACTTGAGCAACTGGCTCCCATAATTGTGGGCCTTTTCCCACAAACACCAAAATACTCAATATAAGGTAACGGTGAAAGTTCTCAGAGCGCTCTTCACCCGCTCACTGCCCACGTTGGCCAGTACTACCATACACTGTCGATAGCGAAGGCAATGTACCCAACTTAGGGCCCTATGTGACCTATATTTACTGGAAGTTTTTAGGAATAACTTACCCTTTCCAGTAAAGTATCGGCCGTTGGAGATTTTCCTGAGAGAGACCAGCGAAAACTCCCTATGCACTTTATTATACACAAATCACGCTTGCGTATGTTCTATACAGCGCTGATGATACCGCGATTTTACGCAAAAGCTCGTAAAAAGGATATCATGTTGCGCTATATATCGCACCCACAAACGCGCGGTCCAACCGCACAGCGTATAGGTACTTGTTACTTATCTGCCGTACGACCACTGGAATCGATTTTCAGGCTGCGAAACCTCAGCCGGAGCGTATAAAAAAAAAACTATATGGGTCACAACACTTCACAATTCCCTACCACGCTCCTATAAGTCTCCTCACGACTTACGTATTAAACCTTATATTAACGTGAGTCAGCCGCCTCACGCCACCAAGTCTCCACTCACTTGATGTACCACACACCAAGATTCCAAATTCCGTGGTTCAAATTTTCACTCGCTCCTGCGTTCGCTCACTCAATTACACTTTGGTTTTTTCTGTACAGAAAATTATCATTCATTCAGACAAGCAGCTTTACTCCCAGAGGCAATACAGTAAATAAGGGTTTTATACTAAACTTTGGAAGCTGGGCAATCTTGTGTTATTGTAGCGTGGCTACTGTCCCACCTTTAAACTAAACGAACTATTGTGTAATTTGTACTTAGCGACCGTATTCTTACGCAATTTGCGTAAACACGCGACCGTGCTTACGCCGCGTGTGCAGTTCCGTACTTTGTCCGAGACACATGTACAAAACCGTACGTCTGCAATAGCACAAATCATACAATTTAACTGTGAGCAATATTAAATATAATTGCTCACTTAACACGCCACACAGTTTCTTTTCTGTATAAACCTTTATAACTAGGCCAGACTGCATTTGTGTTTTACACTTACTTCCTTTGTTTATATTCTGAATCTAGTAATCTGAATGTTATGGCAACAATGTCGGAGAGTGTGCACAGGGTATGGGTGTACGCTTTTGTTGTGTACACATTTGGCGCCAAAAATAAATTCACAGATTTTAAATAGCTTTTTTTTTCTGCTTACCTTACGAGTTCTTACCAGCATCCCTACAAACCATACAGAGCAGACACCATCTAATCAGCAATTAAGCAACCAAGAAAAGGATACGTAGGATACCTTCTGTCCACCCTTATGCTGATAGATTATGTCTGCTTGTGACCTGTTAAGCAGTAAAAATGTGGAAAATCGGACGATGCCCCCAATTGATAATGCTGATTATCTTTACAGGAATAAAAGCTATACCTTATACACACTTAGAATACACTTTACCATGGAGCCGCTGTGGCCGCTAAACCTAGTACACACGCTACGTACTTTATACACTGTTTGCGTACGGAGTCCCGTATCACTGTACGGACTTAGCGTACAAACGCCACGCTGGGGGTACAAAGTACACACAGCGCGCGCACACCCAGAGATACACTTTAAACCTTCACAGTAATGCAATGCAATGACATTACCCTTAGCAGGGCAATGAGCACACGACACCAATTGTGATTTTTACCGCTGGGTTCCGACACCACAGTGGATTATTTCTGAAAGGGGGTTTACAATATTAATTATACACTACAATACAAAATAATATATAACAGAATAATGGCTACAGTCAATGTACATACGTGAGTATATTCGCGTGCGCTTCCCGGTCCGGTCCTCCGTCATCAAATAGATAACGTGGTGAGTCTTGTGTGTGGCCAGGCTGCAGCAGGCTTTATTTATACAAGTCTTCCAAAAGCAATACAATGGATACTGTAATCCCTTTGTCCATTGGACACAGGAATGCACTTTTACAGTACAGGAGAGGTCATAGGTTGATTTGAAAAGGTAGGCGATGTCTTTCTCAACTGCTCTTGTGGGTGGTCTCCTCTGGATTCCCGCCGCATACATAATATACAGTAAATACAGTTTATATCTATATTCTGCTTCTGCACATAACTATCCGCAGGAACATGCGATCTTCCGCAGACCAACAGCGGAATGTTACCCTTAAAATACCCTACAGCTGGATACCAAATACCACCTTATAACCTCAGTCTGTCTCCTCTTATCCTGTAAAGGTGAATCCCTTTGTTCTGCAACCATTTAAACAGCTATAACTTTCTGATGTGGTGCAAGGAGACTATGTGTACATTGTGCATTATTTGGATTAAATATGTAATGTGTTCTGATGGCCCTCCATGCGTACACAAACTCTGCCGTAAATACCCATATCGCGCGCCGATGCTCAGGACCACAGGAGCGACCATACGCAAATTGCGGATATGTGCACGCACGGCAGAACAAGTGGGCATGTGTGTGCAGTTTATACGTGCTGTGTGTTCTTCAATATTTTTCGACTTTGACAGTTGCATGTGATGTGAACATGCCAGGTGAGTGGCTAATGTCCCATAATCTGTATTTTTGCTTTGTTGACAGTATCCCAGCACGATACATGATATGGACTTGGTTCAGTCAGAGCAGGTGTGGTTAGAGCATAGGGCAGTGAAAGCCTGGGATGGTTAGAGCTTGGAGCAATCAGAGCCTGGTGTGGTTAGACCACGATGCAGTTAGAGTTTGGTGCAGTTGGAGTTTGGTGTGGGCAGAACTTGCTGCAACATCAACATTTGACTAGCGCTTCAATCCTCTTGGAGCACACTTCTGGTATGGGCCATTTCTAGAGGAGGCCCGTCAACATTTTAGTGATTGCAGCAGCTGCGTGTGATGTCATGCAGCCGCACTGATCATGCCCCCACCACACCCTCTGGTCACGCCACCATGCCCCCATTTCTCTGTTGCTGCCACCCCCACCCCCCCTGCTCCACCCCGCGAACGCCTCTACTGACAGGCAGAGGTGATCGCATTTTCAGTGGGGCAGCACAGAAAATGTGGGTGTCACGCCTGAGGTCTTACTCTGACCAATGGAGATCTCAGGTGTAGGGTCTGACTGGAATGTGAATCTGGGAGCTTTGATAAAGTTTTTATACATTAACCAGGATACGGTACACTTGAGCGTAGGCCCAAAGGCGTGACCAGAATGGAGGAGAATTTAAAATAACATAAGTCTTTTATCCATGGTACAGATAGCGGCAGATGGTATTAGACTCAATGATTGGTATCACAGATAATGCAGTAACATTGGCACAGGAACAAAGGTAATGCTGTAGCAGATGTAACATCAATGGGAAGATGTAATTCAGATGCAGTGTGAACCACTGATAAAGTCCCAATATTGTTGAGCACAGAACAACAGACTCAGGTGCAGTGTGAACCACTGATGAAGTCCCAATATAAATAAGCACAGGGTTACTGACCACTGGAGATAGGTGGGATACCGATGATACCGGACATCGGTGGCGGAGCACCGATGAAGCAGGACATCAATGGCAGAACACAGATGAAGATAGAGATCGATGGCGGAACACCGATGGAGCTGAGTATTGATGGCAGAACACCGATGGAGCTTGAGATCGATGACGGAGCACCGATGAGCCAGACAGAGCTGTAAGACAGAGCTGTAAGCTGGATGGAACTCAGGTCTCAGGGCAGAATGGAATCTCCTGGAGCAAGGTAACCTGAAAGCAGCTGAGAGCAAATAACCATACAGGGTATGACCATCATAGCACTGGCGATTAGGCAGTTCTTACACAGCATTCTTATAGGAGCCAGTGTGCAGGGATTGGCTGGGAAGATCAGGTGGTGCAGGGAAGCTCAGACAGTCACATAATTGGCTGCGCTGCAGTCAGGTGATCAGGTCTTGTCACAGCAGTACTCCAGGCTTAGGCTCTGATGTGGATTGAAGCCTAGTAGGCCCAAATGCTAGGAAGCAGTCATTATGCAGGAACAGCATGTAAAGACTTTACTGCAAGCTGGGTGTGATGAACACCTTGGCAATTACACAGTGGAGTTCCTGCTCAGGTGCTAACCAGCAAGTAATCAAGACTGCAGTTTGTATGTGTACTATTACAACGAACAATGTAGTTTCACACAAGGTCTAGCGATCCTTTTCAGTCGCACTGCTGGCCGCAGAGTGATTGACATGAAGTGGGCGTTTCTGGGTGTCAACTGACCATTTTCAGGGAGTGTTTGAAAAAACGCAGGCGTGCCAGAAAAATGCAGGCGTGGCTGGGCGAACGCAGGGCGTGTTTGTGACGTCAAAACAGGAACAGAACAGTCTGAAGTCATCGCAAGCGCCGAGTAGGTATTGAGCTACTCTAAAACTGCACAATAACTTTGTAGCCGCTCTGCGATCCTTTCGTTCGCACTTCTGCTAAGCTAAAATACACTCCCAGTGGGAGGCGTCATAGCGTTTGCATGGCTGCTAAAAACAGCTAGCGAGCGAACAACTCGGAATGACCACCTAAGTCCGACTGCCCTGGCTCAGTTTTTTCTATTAAAGGGCTAGATGAGGAAGGCTCCATCTGTAGGCTTCTCCTGTCTTCCACTCTTGTTTTTAGATTGGTAATGCAACATAAACATGACAATCGTTCTTGTTTTTGCTTTTTCAGTTTCATGGCTCAGTTATGATGATACACAAACGCTGGTATAAATCCGCAGCCTTTGTAAGGGACATAAAAAGATTCTAAATTGCCAGGATGAAAAATAAAATTTCTGGCGTGTTAGCTTTCCAGTTGTCAGCGATCACGGGCAGCGCACATCTGTCTTCCGCCCATTAGAGAGGCATATTTCCTTCTTGAATAAAACTTTAGATTTGAGCTCGTAACCGACAGAGCATGTCAGTCTTCTCGCTCAGCAACTGGCCTTGGCAAGACATTCTCAGTGCTGCTTTCGGAACATAATGTAATTGCCCGTCAGTGACAGAGCGCCACAGCAGAATCTTGTATCCGAGAACACTTTAAACGAGCATAAAGTCATTTACAACTTAGCATATCGCTGGTAATTGTTGAGCTGGATGTGAGTTTTGAGGTGTTTTTAATTATCCGTGCGCCGCGTCAGGCATGCGGCGCTGCCTTTTCAAACATACTTAGAAAACAGTGTGCGATATTAAAGCCAGATGAACTCATCAAATCTAAATTGCTTTTTAAAGTGCAGATAATTAAAATCACTCTACAATTCAAAATGTAAATTTCCTGCAGGAGGCAGTTGTAAAAAGTACATACAGTATGCGTACATGAGAGATGATTTAGTGACGGCACAGTTTAGAAATGTCAAACTCACGGATTTGGGTAATAAATGGATCTAGTTACTCCACATTGTGACGCGCTGAACAGTAACTTATGGCGTCCTGAGTAGTTCTGCTTAAGTTCCGTTTGACTGTCTCGGTTAGCAAATAAACTTTATCGTACCATCTAAAGAGGACAAGCGGAGTTGTTGCATGTAGCAACCAATCAGATTCTAGCTAGTGTTTTATAGAAGGTGCTATATAAATGACAGCAAGAATCTGGTTGCTATTGACAACACCTCGACATGTCCTCTTAAGGTCTGGTAATTCATACCCCAAAAACAGTTTCAAAAATAGCTGAGGAGAGTTTCTCTGGACTCTTCTGACAGCATGTACTGCTCGATGAGCAGTGGCTCATAACTTCAGACCTCTCACCCCTAGTGAAGGGGGAAGGGGAGTGCAGGCGGCATCCCTATGACACTAAAATGTTGTCTCCTCTTCACTGACAGGAGCCAGGTGTGCTGCACTCAGATCTTGTCACAGTGTAGGAACCAGGGCAGCCATCTGGGGGGGACTGTGGGGACTGATGCCCCGGACCCTTACAGAGAGAGGGGCCCACCCCTGGCTCCTACCGTCAATACCTGTAGATCTGCACCAGTCTGTGAATCAACAGCAGGCTGGTGCACAGGAAGGACTTCTTAAAACAAGCCTTATCTACGCATCAGCTCTCTGTGAATCCTGTCTGTACTGCAGGTCTGCAACGCTCCACCGTATGTAACGACACAATGTAGGACATCACATAGGGGTGGAGCAGTGTGGCAGAATCTTTTTTTTTTTTTAAGAGAGATGGGCTCTGTCCATTTAGTCAGTCCCGGGCCCCACAATTTCTGATGGCAGCCCTGGTAGGATCCGGGGGGACCAGTATGAAATACCTACAATCAAAATCCCGACGGTCAAAATCCCGACAACAATTGACCGATGGTCAAAATCCCGACAACGTAAAAATTCCGACAAGGTAAAAATACCGACATTTAAAATATCAACAAAGTCAAAATACCGACATTTAAAATGTCGACAGGTCAAAAAGTCGACAAGAGTTTTTCATTGGTTTTTGTGTGTATGTCGACATGGACACCGTATAAGTGTACCGCGTCCCCTTGCATGGCTTCGGGCATGGTTCCTCACTACACTCGGCACACGTATGAACAAGTCGGTGTCAGTATTTTAAATGTCGGCATTTTGACCATGTCGGGATTTTGACCTTGTCGGGATTTTGACCATCCGTCAATGGTTGTCGGGATTTTGAGTGTCGGGATTTTGATTGTAGGTAAATTGACCGCATCACTCTCCGGGGTCAGGCCAGCATCTAGTGAACCCCTGGGGGTACTAAAATAAGGCCACACCCCTTCCTGCAAAGCCACACACCCTTTTAGGTGGCGCACACCTACGGTGTGTGTATGTGTACGGAGTCTACAAACCAAACCGGCTGTCACCAAGGTAAGTGATGCTCTTGCCCAACCCCACTCTTAATCATAAATCCAACTTTAAATTATATGTGCAATATTTGTCCAGGAAACAAGTATATGAAGTAAAGATTGGTTTTAGATCAGTTTAAAATATATCTAAAAATCGAACAACATCGACAGAGTGTTTCAGAGTCAAAATTCCATATTTGCTAACAGATCATTTTTAAAACCCTATGTCGATGTTGACAGATTTTTTTAAGTCTGTGGTCAGTCGGTTTTTGTCAGTTCCATTCAAAATCGACTGCAATAATTGGTCAAAAATCGACTACCACTTTCTGCTGATTTTCTACTGGACAAAACATACCACATGGAAGAAGCTGCTGTGATTCCCCCAATTCTGGTTTGCGCACTTTTCTGATGGTAGGGCACCTGCGCATGCTCAGGACCCATTCCGTGCACGCTTCTTGAGTACGCATTTGCAAGTGCGCCCAGCAACATGCCGCAAATACGGCCACAACATGCCTGCGTTTTTGCCACAACTCCGCCATCAACACTTACAAACTGTGCCTGACTGTCACTGACTCTGCAGAAGGTAAGCGCTGAAGGCGGCATCACTATTAGACCTTGGCGCATGCGCAGTGTGAAACATAAACATGTGCAATTTACCAATAATCACTCAATTGCAAAAATATCAGCATAGCGTCCATCAGCTCTACTTTTATAGGCATTATAATGAAGGTTTAGGTAATAGAACATGTTTTACAAGTGAAAAACGCCTGTGGTTTATTAGTCTATTGTTTGGACGATTTTGTGTTCGATTTTCAGACGATTTTCGGTCAGTTTTACAAATCAACTGTTAAATCTTCCATATGCAGTGCATTGAGTTCCATGAGAAGGTACCAATGTCCTTTTAAAGGTCAGTGTTGGCCACGGGACGATTTTTGGTCGATTTATTTTGCCTTTAGAAATTCTCCCATTTGCAAAAGCGACCAAAAATCTATGGCAATACACAAAATTGGTCAAACCATCCCTTTAGTAAATATACCCCTGTTTTTTTGGGGAGGGTATTAAGATTCCAGAAACAGTTTTAATCGAAGCTTCTGTAAATCCCAGTAGCCGTTTCCTAGCTTTATACTTTTTTAAATTGTAGTTCTAGAAGAGGAAGGCATCTGGCAGTGACATCACAGCTCAGTGCGGAATTAGTGTGGCAGTGACATCACAGCTCAGTGTGTAACTAGTGTGGCAGTGACATAACAGCTCAGAGTGTAATTAGTGTGGCAGTGACATCACAGCTCAATGTGTAATTAGTGTGGCAGTGACATCACAGCTCAGTGTGTAATTAGTGTGGCAGTGACATCACAGCTCAATGTGTAATTAGTGTGGCAGTGACATCACAGCTCAGTCTGTAACTAGTGTGGCAGTGACATCACAACTCTATGTGCAATTAGTGTGGCAGTGACATCACAGCTCAATGTGTAATGGTTGTGGCAGTGACATCACAGTTCAGTGTGTAACTAGAGTGGCAGTGACATCACTGCTCAGTGTGTAACTAGTGTGGCAGTGACATCACAGCTCAGTGTGTAACTAGTGTGGCAGTGACATCACAGCTCAGTCTGTAACTAGTGTGGCAGTGACATCACAGCTCAGTGTGTAACTAGTGTGGCAGTGACATCACAGCTCAGTCTGTAACTAGTGTGGCAGTGACATCACAGCTCAGTCTGTAACTAGTGTGGCAGTGACATCACAGCTCAGTCTGTAACTAGTGTGGCAGTGACATCACAGCTCTATGTGTAATTAGTGTGCCTGTGACATCACAGCTCATGTCATACAGTGTGACGTTACATAAAGGTGGAATGTTGCGGCCCTACAGTCTACAGAGAGCTGATGCGTAGATAAGACTTGTTTTAAGAAATCCTCCCTGCACATCAGCATGCTGTTGATTCACAAACTGGTGCAGCTCTACAAGTATTGGCGGTAGGAGCCAGGGGTGGGTCCCTCTCTTTGTAAGGGCCCAGGACACCAGTCCCCACAGTCCCCCCCCCTGATGTCTGCCCTGCCTGAGACACTAAGTTGACACATCTGTATATGCCCACTTATTGACTTTAGTTTTACATTTGGTAAGATACATTATGGGCACCTACTAACGTACACGTATGATCAAAAGTATTTACCCATTATTCTATAGCTCTATTCTAACATCTCTAATGTTCGATAAATTTTTTTAGATGAAGCTGATTATTTCATTTCTCAACGTAAAGGTTTTGTTGTTGAGGTTGAATAAAAAATAGCAAGGTGATGAAAGCACTTCGTAGCTTTGTTTAATACAGTATATAGTAAAATATTTGATACGGTGAACCAACTAGACATGCAAATGTGGGACTATAAGAAGCTCAGCTCTCACGGTCAGATTATGCCATAAAACTGATTTACAATTTAATTAAAATCAGTTTCGCAATGTAAAAATATATTGTAACTTAAATACCAGGCTTCAGTGAATTTGCAGTTTCACGGCGGTTTATAGCTATGAAAGTGACCCGGTCACCATACTGATTTGACAAAACACACTAGAAGTAAATGAGTATATCTGCAACAAAGCCTGAACCCCGTGAATTAGATTTTCTTCACATTTTAATCCAATGTGATAAGAATTATACACAAGAGAAATCTCTTCTGTTCTATACAGAATACAGACCCGTGTCCGTCGCCGCAGCAAGGTGAAAATGTGGCTGTGCCGGCCCTCATGATGCTACAATCAGGGGGCAGGGCTGCCTAGGGGTGTAGGGTGGGAGGCCAGGCCCGGGTAATGCAGGGGGCGTGGCCTAATCATGCCTCCTTTTTAAAAAAGAAACCCATAAAATATTACCGTACTTGCACAAGGGGGCGCCATTTTTCCCTCAGCCAAGAGCAGATCCATCGGGATGTGTGTGTGTGTGTGTGGGGGGGGGGGGGGGGGGGGACGATCAGTGTGACTGCATCCCAACAGGCAGAGGAGTACTGCTGTAGTTCAGCCGCAGTGGCCTTCCCTACCGGGCCTTTTCAGCAAGCCCAGGCTAAGGTAACTAGCACCTGTTCCCTTTGCCCTTTCAGCACTTCTGACCCCACTGGGACCACAGAGAAGATAAGCTCACAGAGAGGACTAAGGTCACTCAAGATGGAGGCTTTCTAGGCTGCAGGGTGCCATTCCAGTTACCCCGTAAGCAAAGTGCATGTGCCACAAGGAAGCAACGGTGCCACTCTGTAGGCCCTGCACTGTTGGCGGCGGCACCGATCATCCACTCCTAATTAGCGATTGCTGATCCCTGGGTAAGGCAGCCAGCACATCCTATATAATAAAAGCCAGGTCTGCTCCTCACCTTTGTTATATGTATTTGTGGACCACTAGTCTGCCACCCAGACCAAATAACTCCTTTGTGTGCTGGAAGCTGACACAGCTCAAAGTGAAAGTGATACTACAGGGTGATGTTACAGCCTCCTACCCACCTGCTGCTGTTATCAATAATATTGATCTGACTGTTTCACACTTGCTGCATACTGAGAGAAGGGGCTGGGGAGAGGGATAGTGGGGGTAGCGGCAGATAGCGACTGAGGAAGAAAGAAAGAGGGCGGGAGGGTTGGGGCAGATAGGTACTAGAGGAAGGAGAGAGGGTTGGGGCAGATAGGGACTGGGGGAGAGAGAGCGGAGTGGTAGAGGCAATTAGGGACAGTGGAGAGAGAGAGATGCAGACTTTTTCAATATCGTCACCTCTGGCGCTGGCCACTGGAGGGCGCACAACAGAACTCTGTTCGGAGCATGAACACACACATACACACTCCCTATGTACACTGCAACCCCCACCATATACACACTGCACCCCTATCCGCTTCCATATTCTGCACCCCTCACCATATACTGCCTATAGGGGTATGGGTATGCACTGCACCCATACCCCTCCATATAGTGCCCCATATATACAGGGCACCCCCCTCCTCCATATACTATGCTGCAACCCCAGGTTACTTGCCATCCTGGGACTCAGCAACAAGTAGCAACAATAACCAGGAAACGGATGCAGACGGTCCTGCAGCGTCTAGAGTGGAGGCATCGGGGAAACGTGTGGCCACTTACCAGCAGGGGGAGGTGAATCAGTTTGGCAGGTAGGGGTGAGACCCTGTGGGGTGTGAGCAGTGGGGTGACCGGGAGGAGGAGGGGTCAGTGCTGGGGCTGCAGAGGATGCGAGTGAGGAGGAAGCAGATAACTGACTCAGCTGCTTTATATATACTGTGCACCGGCAGAGGGACGGGGTCCTGTGCTCTCTCCTTCCATGGCCAGACTCCTCCGAGCAGGTGCTGGTGGCTACTGGAGTCCTCTTCCCCAAGACTGGCCAGGAGCTGTGCCAGGACTGGTGTATATAGTGCAGCATCATTATAGCCTGCCCATTACAGACATGCAGCATTTTATATATATATATATATATATATATATATGGCTAACGCTACACAAGCACACACACACTCACACATACTCAGCATGACAGAGCCCCTGCTCCCAGCTGCAGGTCTTCCAGAAACCTGGCAGCTCCTGTGTGAGCAGCAGCCACAATGCAATGTGTGGTGTGCGCTGCAGTCCACAGACAGCAGCCGCCACTGGCTATGAAGTAAAGTATATGAATGAATAGAGGCGGCACACCTGCAAAACTACTAGGAAAACAGCTGAGTGATAGAGGAGGACTTGCAGAAAAATGGGGTCTCTTGACGAGGACTACAAGCTTACATTCATTGATCAATTTATTAATCAAAATCCTATTATTAATTATTTATTATAGTGAGTGAGTTTATTATGGTGAGTGCTGAGTTCAGTGTATTTTATTTACATAATCTATGCATCTATCTATCTATCTATCTGTTTATCTATCTATCTATCATCCGTGTTTTGGTTTTGGATCCGAATCTTTTACAAAAATTGTAAACCAATTTTTTAGAAGGACTACCTCCGATCACTAATGAGGAGGGTGATGATGATTGTGTTAATTACATAATAATTTTGTAAAATTTAATGAACTCACTGCAAATTACATAACAAATTACATAACAGGGAGGAGGTGCCTGGATGGCTAACATCCCTACGTCTACTAAATTTGGCCTCACAAATGGAGCAGATTCCTTCACAAATGTTGTCAGGATTTGGGTAAAAATAACTGTCTTTTTATCACGGGCACGAACTGCAGCCACTGGTGGCTGACTTACACATACAACATCATCAACATCCTCATCCTCAGATAGTGTCAGATAGTAGTAGTACACAAATATCCCCCTCATCCTGTTTCACTTCCACACTAGCATCCTCAATTTCTATTATGTCATCATCATCACCATCTTTACTTGTACTGCTCCCCATATATGCAGATGGTGCAGAAACAGTGGAAGGAGGCGGAATAGGATTCTCTATGATGGCAGTGTGATAAATGTCAGACTCACACAAAACAATAGGGGACACCCCTAAACTATCCTCAGGGATTTGTGAACACACAGTTTGAGCCTTAGTGTTCTTTTTTTTGGACACTAATTTGCTTCTTTCTAAGGTGACACCTCTACCCCTTTTTGTACATTGTGAAAGACTACAATTTCAGGTGCCCATTCCTAAAATTTCTGCCCTCTATACCCCCATTAGTAGATGTTGTACTGTCATGACTGGCAGCAGCTGCAGTGCTAGTACTTGGTTGCTGTGCCTGCTCTTCTCACAACTGATCATTATCCACATCAATGAACAAACACCAGTTGTACAAAGAGAAGAACAATTTTTTTAGTTTTGTTTTGCAAATGACAACTCACAGCGAGAAATTACACTGCTTATATTTCTCATACATCCTGAGGATGCTGGGGTCCACTTCAGTACCATGGGGTATAGACAGTTCCGCAGGAGCCATGGGCACTTTAAGACTTTTCAAGGGTATGAACTTGCTCCTCTCTCTATGCCCCTCCTCCAGACCTCAGTTTAGAAATGTACCCAGACAGACTGGATGCACTCCAGGGGAGCTCTACTGAGTTTCTCTGAAAAGACTTATGTTAGGTTTTTTATTTTCTGGGAGAACTGCTGGCAACAGTCTCCCTGCTTCGTGGGACTGAGGGAGCAGAAGTAGGAACCAACTTCCTAAAGAGTTTCATGGCTCTGCTTCTGGCTGACAGGACACCATTAGCTCCTGAAGGGAACTGAACGCTAGCTGTGCCTAGATGCTCACTTCCACAACACGCCGTCACCCCCCTTGCAGAGCCAGAAGTCAGAAGACAGGTGAGTGTTAGAAGAGAGATCTTCAATCAAGGTGACGGCTAAAGGTACCACGCGGCTGGCGGGAGCGCAGCACGCCATTAGTGCCCACACATACACAGGCACTGCAGGGCGCTGGGGGGGGCGCCCTGGGCAGCATATTACCTACAAAACTGGCTGACAAGGGGCATAAGATGCCAAGGCACAGCCCTACCCCCGCCAGTATAAAAAATTACCTCAGAAATGCTGAGGAGAGACGCGCCATTACGGGGGCGGAGCTTCCTCCTCAGTCAGCCAGCACACTGCTCAGCGCCATTTTATCTCTCTCCTCAGGCTTCAGAGACAACGCTGGTCCTCCTCCACTACTGAATACAAGCATCAGGGTGCAAAAAAAGGGGGGCACAGTAAATTTGGTACTTTATAGTGTGTATTTACATCATAAAAAGCGCTGCATGTCAGTGGGCATTTTATGTTTCACAGGCATTGTGTTACTGGCGCTGGGTTGTGAACTGGCAAATCCTATCTGTGTCCTTCTGACAGATTTTACTGTGGGTCTGTCCCCTATAAGTCCCGGAGTGTCTGTGGTATGTTTGTGAACATGTGTGACATGTCTGAGGCAGGGAGCTCTTCCTCTGAGGGAGCCATTTTAGGGACACAGAGTTGTAATGTGGTGGCGCTGCCAGCTCACCATGAGCCTGAATGGGTGAAAGAATTATGTGATAGTGTGAATCATATCAGTAAGAGATTAGATAAGTCTGAGTCTCATGCAGAGAGCTGGAGAAAATCAGTGGAAGATGTGATTTTTCATGGTTCTGCCTTTTAATCCACAGGCGACCCCTCTGGGTCACATAAGAGACCATTTGCACAAATAGTACATACTGATACCGGCACGGACTCTGACCCCTGTGTCGACGATAGTGATTCCAGGGGGATAGATCCTAAATTGGCAAATAGCATTCAATACATAATTGTTGCTATAAAAGTATCGGAAGCCCCTCCTGTACTTCAGGAGAAGGCTTAGTTTATAAAGAAAAGAAAATTAATGTAACTTTCCCTCCTTCTCAGGACCTAAATACTCTATTTGAGTGAGTTTGGGTAAACCCTGAAAAGAAATTTCAGATTCCCAAAAGGATTCAGGTTGCTTATCCTTTTCCAGCAGAGGACAGGAAAAGATGGGAGTCAGGCCCCCGTGTTAGACAGTACCCTGTCAAACTTATCTAAAAAGGTGATTCTCCCTGCACCTGGGAAGGCTTCACTAAAGGAGCCGGCAGACCGCAAGTTAGAGAAAAATCTATTTATGTGTGGGTTTATGGCGCTTTTGAAAAGTGGCCACTGGAATGCTGATGCAGATTCCAAAAGATATATGGAGGCTCTCCCGTATAAAGGTGAAGCCTTGTTTGCAGATGGGCTGGATGCGTTAGTCTCTGCAGCTACCGCAGGTAAGTCGACATTCTTGCCTTATGCTCCTGCGCCGGCGAAAAAGAAACATCACTCTCAAATGTAGTCCTTTCGTCTATAAAAAAAAAAAAAAGTCTGCAGCATCTCCAGGATCGAAGGAGCAGAATTCAACCCCTGCTTCTGCCAAATCTGCAGCATGACGCTGGGGCTCCCTTGCGGGAGTCCGCTCGGGTGGGAGCATGTCTGAAATTTTTCAGTCAGATCTTGCTTCAATCTGGCCTGGCTCCATGGGTCTTACAAATAGTGTCCCATGGATACAAACTGGAGTTTCAAGACGTCCCCCATGCCGATTTTTCAAATCGACCATGCCAGCTTCTCTTCCAGACAGAGAAGTACTAACAGCTGCAATTCAAAAATTATGTCAGGATCAAGTAATTGTCCTGGTACCCTTGTCACAGCAAGAAGAGTTTTATTCAAGCCTCTTCATAGTTCCGAAGCCGGACAGCTCGGTCAGACCAAAATTATGGTGTCAGTAGACATAAAAGATGTTTTCTTACATGTTCCCATTTATCCTCCTCACCAAGCTTATCTGAGATTCGCAGTACAGGATTGCCGTTACCAGTTCTAGACGTTGCCGTTTGGACTCTCCACGGCACCGAGGGTATTCACCAAGGTGATGGCAGAGATGATGGTCCTCCTTCGACAACAAGGAGTCAATATAATTCCTTACCTGGACGATCTCCTGATAAAAGCGAGATCCAGGGAACGGTTGGTGCAGAACATTGCACTCTCCCTGTCAATACTCCAACAACACGGTTGGATCATGAATTTTCCAAAGTCGTAGTTGGAACCGACGACAAGATTGTCCTTTCTGAGGATAATACTGGACACAGAAGTATAGAGGGTATTTCTTCCAGTAGAAAAGGCTCTGGAAATCCAGAGAATGGTCAAACAAATTCTGAAACCAACGAGAGTGTCGATCCATCAATGCATTCGGTTGTTGGGAAAATGGTAGCGGACTACAAGGCCATAGAGTTTGGCCGATTCCGTGCCAGAGTATTCCAGTGGGACCTGTTGAACAAGTGGTCCAGATCCCACCTATACATGCAACGGAAGATAATCCTGTCCTCCAAAGCCAGGATTTCGCTCCTGTGGTGGCTACACAGTTCTCACCTGTTAGAGGGACGCAGGTTCGGGATTCAGGACTGGGTCCTAGTAACCACGGATGCAAGTCTCCGAGGCTGGGGAGCTGTCACACACACAGGGGGAAAGTTTCCAAGGAAAATGGTCAAGTCAGGAAACCTGCCTTCACATAAACGTGCTGGAATTGAGAGCCATTTACAATGGCCTTTTACAAGCGGTACATCTTCTTCAAGATCAACCCGTGCAGATCCAGTCGGACAGTGTAACAGCAGTCGCGTACATAAACCGTCAAGGCGGAACGAAAGGCAGAGCGGCTATGGCAGAGGTGACAAAGATCCTACTCTGTAGAAATGTCCATCAAAGTCTGTAGTCTTCTTCCGAATGGATGTCTTTTTGCCTTGGAGAAAAACAAAGGAGAAACGGGTGAAAGAAACGGACCGTGGAATCACGTCTTATCACAGCATTGTCTCAATTGATGGATCATAAATTAAACCAGTTTGTGTAACAATGCCCTCGCTCCTCAAACTTATCACTTTGGTACTGCTCTTCCACTGCATTCAAATCCGAACACATCTAAATATCAAACCAATTATTATGACAACTCCCAGGATACAAAGGAGAAATTTTCCTACATTCACGATAACATTTTGAGCCCATTCTCCTAAACCTGAGAACCAATTGCGTGGGTTCAACCATGAAACCCAGCCGGTCAGTTCATTACTCACAGCAGTAAGGGTAAGGTTGTGTCTCCTTCGGAACTCCCATTTCAATTGCAAGATATCGTCCATCTTTTGATCTATGACCTCGGTTGGGTCATCAGTGCTGTTTGTAATATACGTGCAGCACTTCACACCATACTGAGTTGCTAGGATGACACAATACCCGCCTGTCACCGCTGTGATGTAGTTGAGAACCATCCTGTGCTGGATCAATTCCATTTTGTAAGCTTGCACTTCCCTCCCAGTATACCTAAAGGTGTCATCATACATCTCGGTGATATTATCTATCAGGTTCGCTAGCGCATGAATATACCTAAAATTTATAATTCCTCTGGCGGTATGGGTGATATCTAACGCGAGTAGGAATTGAATCCCGGTGGATTCGTGGATCAAATCAGAGGCTGCGTGCTCTGTCCTATCTATAAGGTGTCTCTTAACAATGTGTTCGTAGTGAGTGTGAGTGTAAGGAGCTTGATCATTGCGGTGAACGTCTTTCATCCTATTATGGGTTAATGGTCATTACTTCTGGCAACACTCTTCCAATGTAACACAATCCCTCTGAGTTTGGGGCAAGCCACTTATACGCCTTCCTCCCGCATATGAAATATGCATCATCGGGGAGAACATATGGGACAGAATATGACATTACCATATTGCAAACCTTCCAGGTGAAAAATCCTATCCCTAACTCTCTCATTTGTTCAGTACACGTATCAGGCTGTATGATATGCGCACAGTACCCTGGAGATACTTCTCCAACCCGCATGGTCCTACTTCCTAGAGTATACCTGTACTGAAAATACCTCCCGCCGTCGGCTATTTGGGCGTATAAGTTCTGAGTCTACGGGCATTCTATCGGCTCTGTGTGAAAATGCCATGGTTTGGTTATTCCATGTCACTTCCCAATTTCCCGGCTTTCGGGGATTGGAAATGTTGAAACATATTAAGGACCTATCCACATGATATTGGTGGAGCTTCAAACTAGGTGGCCTAGAAATATTAAATTTCTTGTCCACCGGTCTCCCACCCCTTAATTTAAGTACCTCATCTAGTGTTAAAGGGTACGGTACTGATCCTGACTTGCTCTGACCTTGAGGTACTTGTGAGCACACCCAGCATTCTGTTTGGTTTAAAACCTTACCCACTAATGAGTGATAGTCACTCAATGGATGACGGTCCATGTTGATATTAAGGCTGGACTGACATCTCTGGATGCACCCGTCCTCAACTATGTTTTCACAATTTCTACAGATACAATTTTCTTCAGCCAATAACCCTTCACAATGTCTCCTAGTTTCATGACTACTAGATCGTTTTCTGATACTCGCCTTTGCTCGGTGACTGTGTTGCTCTTGGAATTCTACTAATCCGTCCTTGTCATCAGAACCCATTCCAGATCCTTTCTCGACCTCTCTGGTACTCTCACCGAAATAGACTGCTCTGGTCAACAACAGGGTCAACAGGAAAACCCGGAACGCAGTCTCTTGGGGTAAGTCCATCTTGCAGGAGGAGAAAGAAAGAGTGGTAATGGGAGGTAAAGAAAATAATAGAAAGGAAAGAAAACTGGTACGATAACCGCCTCTGTTATGAACCACAGGTAGTGGTTCATTTCTATTTTATGTTTATAGTTCTCTTGCAGGCCAGGATTTCCCTTTGCTCTGGTTTAGAAGATTATTGTTTGTTGTCAGTGGTGAGTCTGTGTAATTGCAGCCTGTTTCCATGTGGTTGGCCTCACCTGTCTGCTAATTGCATCTTGTCAGTTTGGAGTCATGCAACTGGGCAGCTGCACGACATAATTAATTAAGACTCTCTGTTATATTCTGGCTCAGTGCAATTCACAGACGCTGGTGATATTTCCAGGGTTCCAGAGTTCTTGAGTTCTGAGCTAGTCCCTGCCAGTTCCTGAGCTCCTGTCTAGCAGTGTCTGTCTAGCTGCTTCCTGTGTCGGTTCCTGTGTCGATTCCTGTGTCAGTTCCTGTGTCTGATTCCGTGTCCTGCCGTGAAGCATTCCTGTCCAGAAGTCCTGTGGCTTAGTCTTTGCCTGGTCGAGTATCTAGCTTCTTGGTGTCCACCGGTCTGTCGTTTGGGATTCTGCCAGTCCTCCGGTTCTGAGAGTCTGTGTCGGCTACATTGGGGGTTCCTGTCTGTTTGCCAGCATTTGTACCGGTTCCGTGAGTAGCGGCTTTGCCGCGTTCGTCGGCCTAGGCCGCAGTATTCTTTTGTTATATTTAGTTCCTGGTGTTTTGCAGAGGGTTCTGCTTATGCTGTCACCGTTGGTACACAAAAGTATTGTGTCGGCGTGTGGACAGCATTTCCTTTGTTGTCCTTTTCCTTTGGCGGCGTGCCGCACATATATTTAGTTTTAGGGTAGTTAGTAGCCCCTAGCTTTCTGTTGTTTTAGTCAGAGGTCCACTTGTTATTATCCTGTCTCGGTTCACGCCTTGTCTCACGCTAAGACCTGGGGGCATCGGAGTTGGGCAGACATAATCCGCCCTTCAAACACGGCTGTCGTGGGCCCAAGAAACCATAGTCACTCAGGCGTGAACTGACCACACGGGTAAAACAACGGAGGTAGGGTGCTAGGGGCTATTTCCACACCACACCTTGTTTCAGCGTCACGTTCTGGTGCTCAGGACTCACTACGCAACATCTCCCTCGTTCTGAGCACCAGGAACCTAACATTATCACCAGCCATACCACAAAAAAGAAATAAAACTTTTTCTTTTTTGGCCCAGTCCAGTGTCTAGTCTAGAATCCAGTCCGGTGTTTACAAATCCAGTCCTGTCTAGAACTCAGTGTGCAGAATCCAGTCCGGTGTTAGAATCCAGTCCTGTCTAGAATTCAGAGTGCAGAATCCAGTCCGGAGCTTAAAGATCCTGTCTTGTCTTGTCTAGTCTAGTTTAGTCTTGTCGTGTCTAGTTTAAAATCCTCCTATGCCAACTATGCAAGCCCTGCAGGCTTCTCTCTCAGCCCTGAACTCTGCTTTCAGTGCTTTGAGACCTGAGCGACTGGAAGTTTTGCAACAATCCTTAAAGCAACTGCAAAACCTTCTGACTAAGATTTTGCTTATCTTGCCAGAAGTTATGGAGAGTTCATCTACCTCTAAAGAGACTCTTGCTCACAATATGGTGACAAGAGAATCCTCTGGTTCAATTAGAGAGAAAAAGTTTGAAAGTTTTCTGCGGCCCAGGCTCTCAGAAGAGGAGCGTCTGCGTCGCAGAAACTTAGATTTATGCCTATATTGTGGGGGTTCAGGACACTATTTGCAGACCTGTGAGTTGCGCAAGCCAAAGTGTGGCGACAAGTCCTGCCCTCTGGCCAAGTTTAGTCAGGATACTAGACCTACTCCTGTCTCTACTGTGGCGGAGGTACTTGTCACACAACCCACACTAAAAAGCACTCTGTCTTATAATTGGGGTCCTTGGGCTAGGGAGCCCCATTATAGATTCAGGAACCAAATGAGAATGTTTCTCTCCTCTCTTGATTTTCCTGTGGAAACAGGGTTGCAAACCCCTGGAGTGGTGCCCGATGCCCAGGGTCCTGGAGTGGTGCTTGATGCCCAGGGTCCTGGAGTGGTGCCCGTTGCCCAGGGTCCTGGAGTGGTGCCCGATGCCCAGGGTCCTGGAGTGGTGCCCGATGCCCAGGGTCCTGGAGTGGCACCCGATGCCCAGGGTCCTGGAGCGGCGCCCGATGCCCAGGGTCCTGGAGCGGCGCCCGATGCCCAGAGTTCTGGAGCGGTACCCGATGCCCAGAGTTCTGGAGCGGTACCCGATGCCCAGAGTTCTGGAGCGGTACCCGGTGCCCAGAGTTCTGGAGCGGTACCCAGTGCCCAGAGTTCTGGAGCGGTACCCGGTGCCCAGAGTCCTGGAGCGGTACCCGGTGCCCAGAGTCCTGGAGCGGTACCCGATGCTCTAGGTTATAGAGGGACATCGAATATTTTAGCTCAGGTGTCAATACCAGAAGGGGTCTCTGAAGCTAATACCCCAGGTAGGGACTTGAAAAGCGTAACTCCAGAGAAGGTATCTAAAACCATTGTTCTAGAAGGGAACTCGAGAAGCAAAACCCCAGAAGGGATCTTTGAAGTGATATCCCAAAGTGGGGTCTTGAGAGACGCAGCCCCAAAGAAGGGTCTAGAGGTCGCTTCCCCAGAAAAGAACTTAAGAGGCATAGCGTTAGTGGAGGTTCTGAAGGTTATAGCTTCAGCAAAAGTCCCGGAAGTCATAGTCCCGGGAGAAGTTTCGATAATTATCGACTCAAAGAGGGAGGCCGACGGCTCGGTCCCAGAGAGGGAGGCCGACGGCTCGGTCCCAGAGAGGGAGGCCGACGGCTCGGTCCCAGAGAGGGAGGCTGACGGCTCGGTCCCAGAGAGGGAGGCCGACGGCCCGGTCCCTGAGTGGGAGGCCGACGGTCCGGTCCCAGTAAAAGACTCCGAGGTGCTGACCCCAGCGGGGTTCCCGGAGGCCACTGCCCCAGCGGGGTTCCCGGAGGCCACTGCCCCAGCGGGGTTCCCGGGAGTCACTGCCCCGGTTGGGGTTCAGAAAGTCACTACCCCGGGTGGGGTTCAGAAAGTCACTGCCCTGGGTGGGGTTCAGAAAGTCACTGCCCCAGGTGGGGTTCCGAGGGTCACTGCCCCAGGTGGGGTTCCGAGGGTCACTGCCCCAGGTGGGGTTCAGAAAGTCACTGCCCCAGGTGGGGTTCGGAAAGTCTCAGCCTCAAGTAAGGTCAATAGTGACCAGGTCCTAGCAAAGCACTCTAGTCAGTCAGATGGGAAGGAAGCAGATCCTGACTCTGTTGATATCTCAACATCTATAATCTTTGATGGGGACTTAGTCCAATTTCTGGCACTTTATAAACACTATTACATCATTATGTTGTCTAGACCATTTCTGGGCATCACTTCAGAGAACCTAGTGCTCTATCTGATATATTCCTTTAGAGGAGAGCCTTTTCAGTGGGCGACCAGCCTAATGAAAGCTGAAGATCCCATTCTTCAGGATCCCCCAGCATTCAGTGATGCAGTTATTAAAAGATATGGTTCCAAAGAAATTGGTTCAGGTTCCTCTAGGTCACCCGTCTTATCTGCTGAGAGTTCACCGTATACTGTAAACTCGGCACAAGAGTCTCAGCCCGTTGTTTTGACTCCAGGATGTGCTTTTCTGTCTTCTTCTAATTGTAGTACTTTACCTGAAAGTTCAGCTCCCAAGTTTAAGAAACCAATCTCTGATTTGAACCCAGCCTTCCTGGGAGGTACCATCAGTTCAGACAATGTTTGGGGAATTACCTTGGTCAGACCTCAAGAACTTTGTAAAAATAATAAGAAGAAAAATAAATAATTATTCCTCAAGGGGGGGGGGTACTGTTATGAGCCACGGCTGTGGCTCATTCCTGTTTTGCATTTTATGTTAATACTTCTGTTTATGTTCCCCGTGGGTGTCATGGGGTGCTCGGAGCTCACCCTTAAGGAGAGAATACTGTTATGAACCACAGGTAGTGGTTCATTCCTATTTTATGTTTATAGTTCTCTTGCAGGCCAGGATTTCCCTTTGCTCTGGTTTAGAAGATTATTGTTTGTTGTCAGTGGTGAGTCTGTGTAATTGCAGCCTGTTTCCATGTGGTTGGCCTCACCTGTCTGCTAATTGCATCTTGTCAGTTTGGAGTCATGCAACTGGGCAGCTGCATGACATAATTAATTAAGACTCTGTTATATTCTGGCTCAGTGCAATTCACAGACGCTGGTGATATTTCCAGGGTTCCAGAGTTCTTGAGTTCTGAGCTAGTCCCTGCCAGTTCCTGAGCTCCTGTCTAGCAGTGTCTGTCTAGCTGCTTCCTGTGTCGGTTCCTGTGTCGATTCCTGTGTCAGTTCCTGTGTCTGATTCCGTGTCCTGCCGTGAAGCATTCCTGTCCAGAAGTCCTGTGGCTTAGTCTTTGCCTGGTCGAGTATCTAGCTTCTTGGTGTCCACCGGTCTGTCGTTTGGGATTCTGCCAGTCCTCTGGTTCTGAGAGTCTGTGTCGGCTACATTGGGGGTTCCTGTCTGTTTGCCAGCATTTGTACCGGTTCCGTGAGTAGCGGCTTTGCCGCGTCCGTCGGCCTAGGCCGCAGTATTCTTTTGTTATATTTAGTTCCTGGTGTTTTGCAGAGGGTTCTGCTTATGCTGTAACCGTTGGTACACAGAAGTATTGTGTCGGTGTGTGGACAGCATTTCCTTTGTTGTTCTTATCCTTTGGCGGCGTGCCGCACATATATTTAGTTTTAGGGTAGTTAGTAGCCCCTAGCTTTCTGTTGTTTTAGTCAGAGGTCCCCTTGTTATTATCCTGTCTCGGTTCACGCCTTGTCTCACACTAAGACCTGGGGGCATCGGAGTTGGGCAGATATAATCCGCCCTTCAAACGCGGCTGCCGTGGGCCCAAGAAACCATAGTCACTCAGGCGTGAACTGACCACACGGGTAAAACAACGGAGGTAGGGTGCTAGGGGCTATTTCCACACCACACCTTGTTTCAGCGTCACGTTCTGGTGCTCAGGACTCACTACTCAACATCTCCCTCGTTCTGAGCACCAGGAACCTAACACCTCTAGTCTTGTTGTTCTCCTTGCTCAGATGCTGTCTCAACAGTGCTGCCTCTCAGTCTTCCCGAAACGAACACTCCAGTGATACGATATTCTTTCCGAGTCAGCGACTTTCTGTAGGGAGCATAAATCTTGCATTACCATGTGTTTAACTGTTGTGTGAAATACCATCCGTAGAACATGAAAAAACAAAAAGAGAGAGAATAATAAAAAGAAAAATTGTCAGATTTCCGTTCACCATCAGGCTGTCACACCAACATGTCTATCGGTATCTCTGCACAGTCTTCCCCCACCAGTATTTCCACTCTCCACCCTCTGTGCATGGCCAGGCACAATGATGCTGGTGAGATATACTGGGGTTGGGCAGACCTCTGAAAAGACCGAGTAGACATGTGACGTTTGAGCTGTAGTTCTGTCGGTGAACGTCAGAGATGAAGAGGAAACATTTTTAAAGATAAATTACAGAGTTTACCTGGCCGCCCCTGTATCTACAAGATATGATCTACCAACTATATTCACTGTAACCTCAGGGTTTTTTTTTCCTACCTAGGCTAACAATCACTTCACTGGCTGCAGATTACGGGTGCGGCCCAAAATTTTTCCTATATGATCCCTGATCCCAATTACGTGTGTTATAACTTTGCTCGTGTTCTTGTCTAGGGGGTCTGACTTTATGTGTGCTTTTATATCTGCAACTCCGTGCAATATGTCCTTCCTTATGGCAGTTATAACATTTTACCACATACGACTTACCATCAGGGATCTGGGGTTTAGGCTGATGTGGCTTCGTTGTCAGGGCTTTTATACTTACTGTCATCAGCTTATCCCCCCGTGACTCCCTGTGTTTAATGATGTTCCGATCGTGCTTAACAGCGGACTCTCTTAAGGCAGCCACTGAGATACCTCTCCAGTTAGGTTGAGTGGTTTGTACCCTGGTTCTCAACGCTTCCTTTAACCCGTCCATTAATACGGACACAGCTACCTCTCTATGATGCACATTATCCTTAATGTCTTCGATCCCAGTAAATCTAGCCATTTCCTGCAGTGCTCGATGGAAATAGTCAGAAGCAGTTTCACCTTCTCTTTGTCTAATGGAGAAGATTTTATTCCACTTGACACCAGTTGGGAAATATACTCCTAATTGCAGATTGATTTGTCGTACATTCTCCTGAGTGTATTCCTCAGTGAGAGGTACTTCTGCGTCTAATTTACAATCAGTAATAAATTTTGCAGGGTCAATATTGGAGGGTAGACAAACTCGTAGCACTGTTCGCCAATCTTTGTTTGTGGGTTCGGTGGCATTACCTAGTTCTCTAATAAACCTCTGACATGCGGCTAGATCTTTTCTGGGATCGGGAAATTCAGACATAATTGTCCTCAATTCTGCCCGGGACCAGGGGCAATGCATAGCAATGTCCCTGCCGGGAGTGACTCCCTGAGCGTCAGTCCTCCCTTTGGGGACTGCGATCACCCTGACAGGATTTAGTTCAATTACACCATCTTGTGTTGACTCTACAATGTGAGGTGCAATTGTCTGTGCATAATGTACAATACCGTACTTACCTGTGGACACGACCTCACCTGACCCTCCGCTAGTGGGCTTTACTACTGCTCTTACCGATTGGGCCGTGCCCACTTGGGTGTCCTGTATGGTGGCTGCTAGAGAAAGTGCCGACATCGTGCTGGGTTCACCTTCTTGCTTGTAATCCTGAGGGAAGTTTAAAATGGGGTGCAACTTGCACGGGTTAGAATTTATACATTTATCAGTTTTACTCTTATCGTCATTAATACATTTATTAAGTTTACTCTTATCATCATTGATACATTTATTAAGTGCACTTTATCATATATCAGTATACCATTCTCTGTAGCCATTATCTCTCCTGTAATGTACGGTGGTGGTGCGGTTGCTATCAGTTTCCTGCTAGGGTTAGAACCAGCTGTGTAAGCTAGTTCCCTTTGCATATCACTCTCTTGTTGCCATAAATGTAAACAGTTTGTGTGTCTGATCCTCTGTTTTTGGGATTTTATCAGACAGATCCTAAGCCTTAGATTATGCAATACCTCTGAGTCAAAACTACCTATCCCAGGAAATGGTGCTTTATCCCCCACAGTCATTTGTGTCCATTCATCACAAAAGGTCTCAGTGTGGGGACCATACTTCCCCCACATTACTAACCGAGCTGACCCCCTGGGTCTGAAATCTGCAGTCTGAACCCTGACTGCTGAACGTCCCTGTGTTGTGCACTTGGCTTCCATTGTGGACCTTTTTAACATGGGAAAACTTCCTAAAATGCACCAAACACAGTAGTCTACGGTGGAAATCCTTAAAGCTCTTCCACTGAACTTCTTCTGCTCCGAGTACCACGGATCCGCCTTCTTTAGCAGACACGTGTAGCCGTTGCAGGCCCTATCTCTAGAGATTTTCCTGAGAGACCAGCGAAAATTCCCTAAACCTTTACTGTACACAAATCACGCTTGCATGTGCTTCCTACAACGCGTATGATGACAAGATTTACGCACAAATATGCAAAACCTTGTATCACGTTGCGTCACGTGTTGCCCATACAACCGTGCGGTCCAATCGTACCGCTTATAGACACTTGCTATCTATAAGTGATAGGATCACTGGAGTCTCCCTGCTGTGCTCCAAAACAGCCGGAGCGTAATACCACGAAAACTCTATCACACTCCGTCGCACGTGTACACCTGGACCGTGCTCACCACGTTTTCACCTAGACCGTGCTTCACCAAGCTTCACCAAGCTTCACCAAGATCACCAAGACCACCAAGCGGGGTTCAATATATTCACACCCTATTCAGCCCACACTAACATTCTATAGTTTTCTGATCAGAAAAATCCTTTCCTGTTAACTGATAGCTTTCCCCAGAGGTAATACAGAAAAAAAGGTTTTTAAACTAAATATTGGACACTAATCAATTTGTGCTATTATCGCGTGGCTACCGTCTCGCCTAAACTGAAACAATGCTATTGTATTTAGTGGGCGTATCTGTACGCACGTTGCGTAAAATACGCCACGTGTGTAGGCCTTTACGTTGCGTACTCAGTCTCGAACGTTTTTCCGAAACACGTGTACAATGGCCGTATACGTCCGCAGTAATACAAATACCACACTTCTATAAATGTAAACGATATTTAACTATAATCGCTTACCAAACACCACACAGTATCTACTGTATAAACCTTTATAACTAGGCCAGGCTGCGTGTGTGTTTTACACGTACTCCCTTAAATATTACTCTATATTTTTAACTAAATAGCAACAAATTTCTCAGCACGGGTCAAAATGTATCTAATAATTAATGCTAATGGAAACAAGCGAGTAGATATGCAGAATACACAAATAAATTACAGGTGTTGCATGCGCAGTTGGCACCAAACAGAAATTTTGCAGATTTAAAAAAACAATAGCTTTACGTTCTTACCTTTCGGATCCCACCAGCATCCCTACAAACCATGCGGAGCAGACGCTTATCTAATCAGCACCAGTGTATCCACCTGACCAATAGAAGGCTAACAGGGGATACCTTTATACCTTCCCGCCCTTTGCTGATAGATAAAGTCTGCCTTGTCCTGCTAGGCTGCGGATATGAGGAGGACCGGACGATGCCCCCAATTGATAATGTCAAATATTATCTTAAAACATAAAGCTATACACTATTACCGTGGAGCCGCTATGGCCGCTAGACTAATTACACACTCTACGTACTAAGTACGCTATTTGCGTACTGAGTACCGTATGGATACGCACTTAGCGTATCAGACGCTGTGCCGTGGGAGCGACGCACATGCGGCACGTATGCACATGGGTTCACGCTACGTACTAAGTACGCTATTTGCGTACTGAGTACCGTATTGATACGCTATTAGCGTATCAGACGCCGTGCCGTGGGTACAACGTACACGCGGCGCGGACGCACACAGAGTGATATACAGTAAACCTTAAGTAATGAAACAATGTAAGGATATGCTTATACTTTAAACCTTAGCAGCCTAGTACTGCAACGATGTAATACCTTTAAAACCTTAAGTAGCGCTGGTGGTATGAAGTACCCGCAGTGCTTACACCTTAACAATGCTTATACACCTTATACCGATTAATACGCTATGAAAGCCCTTTGCAGGAAAGTGAAAACACAACACCGGTTTGTGGTAAATCACTGGGCTCTAACACCGCAGTGGATTATTCCGAGAAAAAGGGGTAAACAGATACAAGTTATACACTACAGGCTAACAAGGAAATATAAACAGAATAATAGAGAATAATGGCTACAGAGAATATACATACGTGGGGAATCGTTCGCAAGCGCGTCCTGGACCAGTCCTCAGCTATCAGGTAGAAAGCCTTCAGAGTCTTTGATAGTGACCTGGCCTGCTGCTCGCTCTTTATTCAGTAGCTCAAGACATAATACAATAGACACTGTGTGCTCTTCTTCCATTGGTTAGGGGGTGGGACATGTCCTGCACCGGGGACCATTGGTTAGTTCAAGAAGTGGGCGATGGCTAGGACTTGGGATGTGGAGTTCCCGCCCCATAATCAGTTTAAACCCATCACATTAAACATAAATCCGGTATTATTAATATCTTAATGAGGTAAATTTTAACAATGTTCTTATTCCCACCAGATTAATGTTCATGTGACTCTGAACAATATGAACCCACACATGATATTACTATCTATCTCAATCTTCAAGATATTCATATATCCACATATTCATATATATATATATATATATATATACACACACACACACACTCCTGCTATTACAATTTGTTAGGAATTATATATTTATTCACTTATATATGTATATAAATGAATACCTCTATCTCCATGGATTTTGGACTAGGAATGTTAGTATTCTAAATTCCTATCTGTCTGGTTTTGTTGTGGTTAGCTATTGTTTCTGATCTTCCAAACATACTCTGCTCCTGGGCATTGTTCACCCTTGTTTGTCCCTTTCTTTCAGTTGAGACAATGACAACTCAGCACTCATTATTCTGGAGAGAAACCTGGCCCTCTTCATAGAATCTCAAAGCTTAGTGTAAATAAGGCCATTGTATCTCAGTCTGTGGGAAATTTATGTGTGACTGGGTTCCATTCTCGTCCCCTCCCCATTCGTAATATATTTTAAATACAATTTATATCTATATTCTACTTCTGCACATAACTATACACAGGAACATGCGATTCTTTCCTAACTAACACCGGAATGTTACCCTTAAAATACCCTACAGCTGGATACTAGACATCACCTACCAACCTTTATCTGACCCTTCCTATCATGCAAAGACGAATCTCTCCGTCCAGGAACTGTTTAAACTAACATTACTCGCTGTCATGGTCTAGGGGAACTACATATACAAAATGCACTATTTGGGTTAAATATGCTATGTTTTAATAGCACGCTACACGCTCACAAACTCCGCCGTAAATACACATATCATGCGCACGAGACGCCGGAGCGTCTCTTACGCAACTTGCGGATATGTGTACACACGGGGGACTAGGTGCATGAGCAGCGTGCATGTGCATGAGGGGTTAGAACAAAGGATATGTATAACAATATTTTTCGACTTTGACAAGGGGTACAGGGGAAACCACCGGTGGGCCCCACTGCCTGGGGGCCCTCCTCCTTCTCAAGTGATCAGGTTCTAGACTATGTTCTTGAATTATACATTATACATATGTTACCTTATACTGCACTGGACTATGATGTATTCTGTACAGTGCATTGCCAATATTTATCTGGTAAATTATCATGCACGCACTAGCAGTATTTATATATTTTTCAAGGGGCCCAGCCCATGCACTCACTAATGGTTAGGCAATCCAATGAGCGGCTGGCCACACACCCTCTGGAGACTGACCACACCCCTAAACATGGGCCCCTACCACTGTATTCCCCGGTGGGCCCTTCATGCCCCAGTCCGACACTGGATACAGTGCTTATTTATGTGTGAAGTTGTGAACAAAGGCAGTGTGGTACAGCATGCAACATTTGTACAAATAAATAAGACTCACTGCAGGGACAGCACTTATTTATATGTGTAGTTGTAAACAAAGGCAGTGCTGTACAGCACACAGCAGTTGTACAAATAATAAATTAAGTATAACCTTCTTTTGCATGCAGCAGTTGTACAAATAAATAAGCTTGTTTTACTTTTTTTTTTACAAATTACTATTCACACTGGGGAGTCACAGCACTATGTGAACGTAGTGCGGTACAGCCTGCGGAGTCACAGTGCAGCACCAGTACAATAGATGTACAGTAAAATAAATATAATAACTAAATTCCTGCACTATAAAAAATGATAAACAATTATTTGCTAACTGCCTATACTGTATTATCTAGCTTGGCCATTATTAACACCAGTGCTTAAAGTGGTTCTAGAGAGGTGGTGGAACTCACACATCCCCCTCCCTCCCCCCCTCCCCTGCCTGTGAAATAAAGGGATTGCGCGCGCCTGAGGCGCGCTGCAAAAAAAGGGCATTTCTCGAAAAGATAGGGGCATGGTCACCCAATGGTATTCCACAATTCAAATTACGCCGGAAAGTAGCACAATCTTATTTACATTACACCACATACAGTAGTAGTGTCCCTTATTCATGCTATGACACACATTAGTGCCCCTTATACACAAAGCCCACAGTAGCAGCAACCCAAATACACATAATGCCCACAGCAGTAGTGCGCCTTATGCAATGCCCACTGTAGTGCTAGTGCCCACAGTTGTAGTGCCCCTTATGTAGAGCCCATAGTATTGGTGCCCCTTATACAGTGCCCCCAGTAGTAGTGCCTCTTATGTCCCCAGGAGTGATGCCCCTTAGCCCCTTATTAAGTGCCCCCTATGCAATGCTCTCATTAGTAGTGCCCCCAGTAGTAATTCCCCATGTAATATTGCCCCCAGTAGTAATGCCCCTGTAGTTATGCCCCCTGTAGTTATGTCCGCAGTAGATATGCCCCCTGTAGATATGCCCCCAGTTGGTTTGTACCCAGTAGATATACCCCCAGATGGTTTTCCCCCAGTAGTTATGCCCCCAGCAGATATGCCTCCAGTAGTTATGCCCCCTGTAGATATGCCTGCTGTAGGTATGCCCCCATTGGTTTGCCCCCCAGTAGATATGCCCCCAGTAGTTATGCCCCTAGTAGTTATGCCCCCAGTTGGTTTGCCCCCAGTAGTTATGCACCCAGTAGTTATGCCCCCAGTTGGTTTGCCACCAGTAGTTATGCCCCCAGTTGGTTTGCCCCCAGTAGTTATGCCTCCAGTTCCTCCCTCTAGTAGCGCTGCTTAAACACACACAAAATAAAAAAAACAACACAATACTCACCAGCCCCGCTCCTGCTTCTGGACTGCAGCCTCTGTCTGGCGCCTGCTCCTCAGAACTATGGGAGAGATGTAATGACGTCTCTCCCATAGCGCACAGCTGCACAATGCCAGCGGAGCTCAGGAGTGAGCTCCGGCTTCCGGCTGCCACTGAGGGGAGGGAGCCGGTGCCCGCTGGTAACACAATCTCAGCGCCGGGCATTTCCCTGGGTTAGGTGAGCTGGAGGAGGCAGAACTGTGATCCATCTCCAAATGGAACTATCGGAACACAGTTCCGCCTCAACTGAGCAGAGCAGCAAGCGACTTGAGCCTCCTAACTGCCCTCCCATTCCCCACCCCCACCGTGGGACACTGCGGTCCACGGGAGGGACATCAGGCCAGCCAAAAAAAAATGGGTCTGTCCCGCGAAAACCGGGACAGTTGGGAGGTATGCAAATACCGAGTTTATACAGTATATATTTACAGTATATATATATATAGAGAGAGAGAGCGAGAAAGAGAGAGTGAGAGAGAGAGATTGTTAGCCTATGCAGGCTTCTATCATATACACCAGACCATAGGATCCAGGGACAGAAATAACATCAGTCATCAAAGTACAACGTGGACAAGGGTTGGATCAGAAGAAGCAAAAGGTCAGGGCTGGTCAAGATCAATTAAAGTGAAAGGTTCAAGCAAGTTCGGGTATGGTAACTTTTATCATTCATATGTACATCAGACAGGAACATTATTAGAAGCTGTTTTATACAAGGGAATTTTCATTTTAGGTTTTTGTGGCTCTTTAAATAACTTTGTTTATGACATACTATTTGATTCAATCTTGTTTTTCATATACTGTTTTACTGATTATCCCTACTTTATGCATCCGCATCTGTCTTTCAACTTTATCCATTTGACACCCATGTACCTTCTATTAAAATATTACAGCTATTCATTTTCTTATTTTGAATGCTGTGCGAAACATTTTAGAGCTCTTGGTCCGTTTCCAGCATTTTGATATGAATGCTAAGCAGCTACAATGATGTTCCGTAATAACAGTGCATGAAATGATTGGAAATAAATTGGCCTTACAATTATAGATGCATGGGAGAAATTCTACTATATCAGTCAGTTAATTAATTTTTAAAGTACTTTATACCAAGTAACTGTTTTAGTAGCATATTTATATCCTCACTCCAGCAAGGAACTGGGCTGGATCATTGTCACTTATTAAACTTCCAACTATTTTTTTTTTTTGATAAGTAAACTTCAAATAGAAAAGTTGTGGACGGCAATAGCTTGGCAAGGCGGGTAAGGTAAACAGGTCAGGACTTTTACCGAGCTCTGGAAATACGGTATGTCCGATGTTTTATTTTGCATATATTTTGGCTTGCTCATGATTACGCTGATGCTATGAATTGCTTTCATTTTGTCTCAAACTATTATTTTCAGAATAGTCAGAAGTTCTTAGCAACAGTGTAAATTAGAGATGAGCGCCTGAAATTTTTCGGGTTTTGTGTTTTGGTTTTGGGTTCGGTTCCGCGGCCGTGTTTTGGGTTCGAACGCGTTTTGGCAAAACCTCACCGAATTATTTTTGTCGGATTCGGGTGTGTTTTGGATTCGGGTGTTTTTTTCCAAAAACACTAAAAAACAGCTTAAATCATAGAATTTGGGGGTCATTTTGATCCCAAAGTATTATTAACCTCAAAAACCATAATTTACACTCATTTTCAGTCTATTCTGAATACCTCACACCTCACAATATTATTTTTAGTCCTAAAATTTGCACCGAGGTCGCTGTGTGAGTAAGATAAGCGACCCTAGTGGCCGACACAAACACCGGGCCCATCTAGGAGTGGCACTGCAGTGTCACGCAGGATGTCCCTTCCAAAAAACCCTCCCCAAACAGCACATGACGCAAAGAAAAAAAGAGGCGCAATGAGGTAGCTGTGTGAGTAAGATTAGCGACCCTAGTGGCCGACACAAACACCGGGCCCATCTAGGAGTGGCACTGCAGTGTCACGCAGGATGGCCCTTCCAAAAAACCCTCCCCAAACAGCACATGACGCAAAGAAAAAAAGAGGCGCAATGAGGTAGCTGACTGTGTGAGTAAGATTAGCGACCCTAGTGGCCGACACAAACACCGGGCACATCTAGGAGTGGCACTGCAGTGTCACGCAGGATGTCCCTTCCAAAAAACCCTCCCCAAACAGCACATGACGCAAAGAAAAAAAGAGGCGCAATGAGGTAGCTGTGTGAGTAAGATTAGCGACCCTAGTGGCCGACACAAACACCGGGCCCATCTAGGAGTGGCACTGCAGTGTCACGCAGGATGTCCCTTCCAAAAAACCCTCCCCAATCAGCACATGATGCAAAGAAAAAGAAAAGAAAAAAGAGGTGCAAGATGGAATTATCCTTGGGCCCTCCCACCCACCCTTATGTTGTATAAACAAAACAGGACATGCACACTTTAACCAACCCATCATTTCAGTGACAGGGTCTGCCACACGACTGTGACTGATATGACGGGTTGGTTTGGACCCCCCCCAAAAAAGAAGCAATTAATCTCTCCTTGCACAAACTGGCTCTACAGAGGCAAGATGTCCACCTCATCTTCACCCTCCGATATATCACCGTGTACATCCCCCTCCTCACAGATTATCAATTCGTCCCCACTGGAATCCACCATCTCAGCTCCCTGTGTACTTTGTGGAGGCAATTGCTGCTGGTCAATGTCTCCGCGGAGGAATTGATTATAATTCATTTTAATGAACATCATCTTCTCCACATTTTCTGGATGTAACCTCGTACGCCGATTGCTGACAAGGTGAGCGGCGGCACTAAACACTCTTTCGGAGTACACACTTGTGGGAGGGCAACTTAGGTAGAATAAAGCCAGTTTGTGCAAGGGCCTCCAAATTGCCTCTTTTTCCTGCCAGTATAAGTACGGACTGTGTGACGTGCCTACTTGGATGCGGTCACTCATATAATCCTCCACCATTCTATCAATGTTGAGAGAATCATATGCAGTGACAGTAGACGACATGTCCGTAATCGTTGTCAGGTCCTTCAGTCCGGACCAGATGTCAGCATCAGCAGTCGCTCCAGACTGCCCTGCATCACCGCCAGCGGGTGGGCTCGGAATTCTGAGCCTTTTCCTCGCACCCCCAGTTGCGGGAGAATGTGAAGGAGGAGATGTTGACAGGTCGCGTTCCGCTTGACTTGACAATTTTGTCACCAGCAGGTCTTTCAACCCCAGCAGACCTGTGTCTGCCGGAAAGAGAGATCCAAGGTAGGCTTTAAATCTAGGATCGAGCACGGTGGCCAAAATGTAGTGCTCTGATTTCAACAGATTGACCACCCGTGAATCCTTGTTAAGCGAATTAAGGGCTGCATCCACAAGTCCCACATGCCTAGCGGAATCGCTCCGTGTTAGCTCCTTCTTCAATGCCTCCAGCTTCTTCTGCAAAAGCCTGATGAGGGGAATGACCTGACTCAGGCTGGCAGTGTCTGAACTGACTTCACGTGTGGCAAGTTCAAAGGGCATCAGAACCTTGCACAACGTTGAAATCATTCTCCACTGCACTTGAGACAGGTGCATTCCATCTCCTATATCGTGCTCAATTGTATAGGCTTGAATGGCCTTTTGCTGCTCCTCCAACCTCTGAAGCATATAGAGGGTTGAATTCCACCTCGTTACCACTTCTTGCTTCAGATGATGGCAGGGCAGGTTCAGTAGTTTTTGGTGGTGCTCCAGTCTTCTGTACGTGGTGCCTGTACGCCGAAAGTGTCCCGCAATTTTTCTGGCCACCGACAGCATCTCTTGCACGCCCCTGTCGTTTTTTAAAAAATTCTGCACCACCAAATTCAAGGTATGTGCAAAACATGGGACGTGCTGGAATTTGCCCATATTTAATGCACACACAATATTGCTGGCGTTGTCCGATGCCACAAATCCACAGGAGAGTCCAATTGGGGTAAGCCATTCCGCGATGATCTTCCTCAGTTGCCGTAAGAGGTTTTCAGCTGTGTGCGTATTCTGGAAAGCGGTGATATAAAGCGTAGCCTGCCTAGGAAAGAGTTGGCGTTTGCGAGATGCTGCTACTGGTGCCGCCGCTGCTGTTCTTGCGGCGGGAGTCCATACATCTACCCAGTGGGCTGTCACAGTCATATAGTCCTGACCCTGCCCTGCTCCACTTGTCCACATGTCCGTGGTTAAGTGGACATTGGGTACAACTGCATTTTTTAGGACACTGGTGAGTCTTTTTCTGACGTCCGTGTACATTCTCGGTATCGCCTGCCTAGAGAAGTGGAACCTAGATGGTATTTGGTAACGGGGGCACACTGCCTCAATAAATTGTCTAGTTCCCTGTGAACTAACGGCGGATACCGGACGCACGTCTAACACCAACATAGTTGTCAAGGACTCAGTTATCCGCTTTGCAGTAGGATGACTGCTGTGATATTTCATCTTCCTCGCAAAGGACTGTTGAACAGTCAATTGCTTACTGGAAGTAGTACAAGTGGGCTTACGACTTCCCCTCTGGGATGACCATCGACTCCCAGCGGCAACAACAGCAGCGCCAGCAGCAGTAGGCGTTACACGCAAGGATGCATCGGAGGAATCCCAGGCAGGAGAGGACTCGTCAGACTTGCCAGTGACATGGCCTGCAGGACTATTGGCATTCCTGGGGAAGGAGGAAATTGACACTGAGGGAGTTGGTGGGGTGGTTTGCGTGAGCTTGGTTACAAGAGGAAGGGATTTACTGGTCAGTGGACTGCTTCCGCTGTCACCCAAAGTTTTTGAACTTGTCACTGACTTATTATGAATGCGCTGCAGGTGACGTATAAGGGAGGATGTTCCGAGGTGGTTAACGTCCTTACCCCTACTTATTACAGCTTGACAAAGGGAACACACGGCTTGACACCTGTTGTCCGCATTTCTGGTGAAATACCTCCACACCGAAGAGCTGATTTTTTTGGTATTTTCACCTGGCATGTCAACGGCCATATTCCTCCCACGGACAACAGGTGTCTCCCCGGGTGCCTGACTTAAACAAACCACCTCACCATCAGAATCCTTCTGGTCAATTTCCTCCCCAGCGCCAGCAACACCCATATCCTCCTCATCCTGGTGTACTTCAACACTGACATCTTCAATCTGACTATCAGGAACTGGACTGCGGGTGCTCCTTCCAGCACTTGCAGGGGGCATGCAAATAGTGGAAGGCGCATGCTCTTCACGTCCAGTGTTGGGAAGGTCAGGCATCGCAACCGACACAATTGGACTCTCCTTGTGGATTTGGGATTTCAAAGAACGCACAGTTCTTTGCGGTGCTTTTGCCAGCTTGAGTCTTTTCAGTTTTCTAGCGAGAGGCTGAGTGCTTCCATCCTCATGTGAAGCTGAACCACTAGCCATGAACATAGGCCAGGGCCTCAGCCGTTCCTTGCCACTCCGTGTGGTAAATGGCATATTGGCAAGTTTACGCTTCTCCTCCGACAATTTTATTTTAGGTTTTGGAGTCCTTTTTTTTCTGATATTTGGTGTTTTGGATTTGACATGCTCTGTACTATGACATTGGGCATCGGCCTTGGCAGACGACGTTGCTGGCATTTCATCGTCTCGGCCATGACTAGTGGCAGCAGCTTCAGCACGAGGTGGAAGTGGATCTTGATCTTTCCCTAATTTTGGAACCTCAACTTTTTTGTTCTCCATATTTTATAGGCAGAACTAAAAGGCACCTCAGGTAAACAATGGAGATGGATGGATTGGATACTAGTATACAATTATGGACGGACTGCCACGGTTAGGTGGTATAAAAAAACCACGGTTAGGTGGCATATATTGTAATACAATTATGGATGGACGGACTGCCTGCCGAGTGCCGACACAGAGGTAGCCACAGCCGTGAACTACCGCACTGTACACTGGTTGATAAAGAGATAGTAGTATACTCGTAACAACTAGTATGACTGACTATGACGGTATAAAGAATGAAAAAAAAACCACGGTTAGGTGGTATATATTGTAATACAATTATGGATGGACGGACTGCCTGCCGAGTTCCGACACAGAGGTAGCCACAGCCGTGAACTACCGCACTGTACACTGGTTGATAAAGAGATAGTAGTATACTCGTAACAACTAGTATGACTGACTATGACGGTATAAAGAATGAAAAAAAAACCACGGTTAGGTGGTATATATTATAATACAATTATGGATGGACGGACTGCCTGCCGACTGCCGACACAGAGGTAGCCACAGCCGTGAACTACCGCACTGTACACTGGTTGATAAAGAGATAGTAGTATACTCGTAACAACTAGTATGACACTATGACGGTATAAAGAATGAAAAAAAAACCACGGTTAGGTGGTATATATTATAATACAATTATGGATGGACGGACTGCCTGCCGACTGCCGACACAGAGGTAGCCACAGCCGTGAACTACCGCACTGTACACTGGTTGATAAAGAGATAGTAGTATACTCGTAACAACTAGTATGACACTATGACGGTATAAAGAATGAAAAAAAAACCACGGTTAGGTGGTATATATTATAATACAATTATGGATGGACGGACTGCCTGCCGAGTGCCGACACAGAGGTAGCCACAGCCGTGAACTACCGCACTGTACACTGGTTGATAAAGAGATAGTAGTATACTCGTAACAACTAGTATGACTGACTATGACGGTATAAAGAATGAAAAAAAAACCACGGTTAGGTGGTATATATTATAATACAATTATGGATGGACGGACTGCCTGCCGACTGCCGACACAGAGGTAGCCACAGCCGTGAACTACCGCACTGTACACTGGTTGATAAAGAGATAGTAGTATACTCGTAACAACTAGTATGACACTATGACGGTATAAAGAATGGAAAAAAAACCACGGTTAGGTGGTATATATTATAATACAATTATGGATGGACGGACTGCCTGCCGACTGCCGACACAGAGGTAGCCACAGCCGTGAACTACCGCACTGTACACTGGTTGATAAAGAGATAGTAGTATACTCGTAACAACTAGTATGACACTATGACGGTATAAAGAATGAAAAAAAAACCACGGTTAGGTGGTATATATTATAATAATACAATTATGGATGGACGGACTGCCTGCCGACTGCCGACACAGAGGTAGCCACAGCCGTGAACTACCGCACTGTACACTGGTTGATAAAGAGATAGTAGTATACTCGTAACAACTAGTATGACTATGACGACGGTATAAAGAAAGAAAAAAAAATACCACGGTTAGGTGGTATATAATTATACAATTATGGATGGACGGACTGCCTGCCGAGTGCCGACTGCCGACACAGAGGTAGCCACAGCCGTGAACTACCGCACTGTACTGTGTCTGCTGCTAATATAGACTGGTTGATAAAGAGATAGTATACAACAATATACTACTATACTGGTGGTCAGGCACTGGTCACCACTAGTCACACTGGCAGTGGCACTCCTGCAGCAAAAGTGTGCACTGTTTAATTTTAAATTAATATAATATTATGTACTCCTGGCTCCTGCTATAACAACCTGCAGTGCTCCCCAGTCTCCCCCACAATTATTATAAGCTTTTATACATTGATGTGCAGCACACTGGGCTGAGCTGAGTGCACACAGACTGAGTCACACTGTGTGACTGCTGTGTATCGTTTTTTTCAGGCAGAGAACGGATATAGCAGAGAACGGATATATTAAATAAAAGTTAACTTAACAACAACTGCACTGGTCACTGTGGTAAACTCTGTCTGCACAATCTCTCTCTCTCTCTCTCTCTTCTAATCTATTCTAATGGAGAGGACGCCAGCCACGTCCTCTCCCTATCAATCTCAATGCACGTGTGAAAATGGCGGCGACGCGTGGCTCCTTATATAGAATCCGAGTCTCGCGAGAATCCGACAGCGTCATGATGACGTTCGGGCGCGCTCGGGTTAACCGAGCAAGGCGGGAAGATCCGAGTCGCTCGGACCCGTGAAAAAAAAAGTGAAGTTCGTGCGGGTTCGGATTCAAAGAAACCGAACCCGCTCATCTCTAGTGTAAATAACTATGTTCAGAAATAGACTTTGCATCTTGCGACTGTGGCCAGGGGCCTGCTGGAGGTTGGACTATCTGAGATTGGGGCCAGTGAACGGTAAGGACACAGGCATAGATCAGAGCTGAGGGCAGTCCAAGGTGGTTTAACGAGAACAGGTCGAGGTACAGATGACTGTAAGCTCTCACGAGCAGGGCCCTTTACCCTCATGTGCTTTCCCTTCCCTCACTTGTACCATCTCCTCCCAACAGCCTGCAACAGCTCCTAACCCTTGGGGTCTGCCACATTGCTGCTTATTAAGTATTACGACTGCTGGTGCAGCAATGTTTATTAAACTATATCTAAGTCCTCCAATGTTCCGTACTGTAAGTCACTTTTTTTTTTGTTCATTTTGATTGTTAATAATAATAATAAAAGGATAATAATGACAACAACAACAGGTGAAGGCAGTGGTGTATCTATATAGGGTACACAGGTCCATGGTTTCAGGGGAGGCAAAAAAAATTGGGAAGATCCAGTTGCATGTCCAGCTTGACCTGGTTCTATGGTTTCCTTTCACACTCCAAGCACATACTGGCAGGTTAATGGGCCCCTGACTAAGGGATTGTGCTGACAATAGGTGCAAATTTTCACTTATACTTAGAGCTTACCACATCTATGCAGCCGTACCCCCCACCATCCATCCACTTCTGAAATTCACAGCTATCCCTATCAGCGTCTCCTCCAGCCCTTTACACAGTGTACACCCTTTACATCTGCACACAGGACATACATGTATACTTATTCTCCACATGAACATCGTATTACCACAGGTGTGGACAAGCAGGGCAGCTGCTGTCTGAGTCACTCCACCAGTGCCCGCCCACTGCCCGCACCGTGCTGTCCCCCTTACCGCAACTGACTTCCGCCCAGCTTCACATATGGCGGTAAAGAGGTATGGAGTGACCACAGAGATGGTCGGGAGCCATGGGACCTACTGCCATGACCAGAACTGGTGAGTGACGGGACACATATACACACAGACACACACACTCACTAAAACTCTCTCTTTCTATAGAGGATCCCTACCTGGTGCAGTGTGTGTAAGGGCCTCCACCTAGCACAATGTGTGTAAGGGGCTCTATGCGGCACAACATGTATAAGGGGCTCTACCCAGTGCCAGATTATGGTCCACATCGGCCTGGAGCTGAAAATCAGGAAGGGCCTATTGTGTGCCGCTGCAGCGGGTATGACATGCGTGTGGCGGTATGACTAGTGATGTATGGGCATGGTCTATATAGGGGGTGTGGCCTGTGTTGTGGTTTCTGCATGTTTCTATTAGTGTTCATCCTGCATACCTAGCCACTGTAATGCAGAGATAATTACAGTCACCACCATGTAATACAGAGAGCATTGCAGTAGCAGCCATATTATACAGAGAACATTGAAGTGAATACTATATAATACAGAACGCATTACAGTGACTGCTAGATAATTCTGAGAGCAGAGCATCAGTGGCCGCTGATAAAACAGAGAGCACCGTAGTGCCTGTCATGTTATACACCAAGCACCCAAATGACCTCCATACAATACAAAGAACACTGTAATAAGTCCCATATAAAAGAGAGACCTCCAACTACCACCATAAAATACAGAAGACATCACAGCCACACACCATGGCCTGTAAAATTAAATAAAACAGACAAGAAGTATATCTATGGTATTAATCTATAATCAGTACTTATTGGGATTCACACTTCTCAGTGCTGGGCTCTGGCAGAAGCCCTGGTCAGGCACCATACTGGAAGAATGCCTGGATAAACACCACACCAGGCACAGCCCGGCCACCCGCCTCCCTTCTCTGTTCTTTACTCCCGCCTATGTCCACCTGGCTTCCTTTATACTGTGTGAGCCAGAGACAGTGGGGAAGATGTACTATCCACGGCACTGCTGAAGAGTGATGATTATTGACCATCAGCACCCTTCATTCATCACGACGCTGAAGCTCAGTCCCAGCCTGCCATAACTAGACATTTTCGTGCCCTGTGCAAAAAGAGAATTGGTGTAACCCCCCCCCCCCCCCCGAAAAAAAAAATTCAAATGGGATAGCCCGCTAAAAATAAGGGTCGTGTGACTTTGTGGGTAAGGTGCGTGGCCACAGAATAGCACCAATTCACATTACACTACACAGCAGTGTCCATTATTCACATTACACCGCACAATAGTATCCGTTATTCACATTACACCAGACAGACCCAGTAGTTTAGCACATGCCTTTACTGCAGGCCCCTACATCTCCAGCTGGGGTGACACTTGTAGCCCCTTGTCTATGCCCTGGTCCCATTACTGCACCACCTAGCAGCTAGTACTGTGCAGCGTGAAAAGCCAGACTACATACACCACATGCACTAAAGAGGGAGCACCCACACAGGGCCGGATCTAGCCCTTGTGGCGTCCCGGAGGGGAGAGTAGGGGTGTGGCTTCATGAAGGGGCGTGGTCAGTTATGCCCACAGTAGTATTGCCCCCAGTAGAGTTGTTGTGCTCCCTAGTTTGTGCCCCCTGTAGTATTGCCCCCAGTAGAGTTGTGCCCCCTAGTTTGTGCCCCTAGTAGTATTGCCCCCAGTAGAGTTGTGCCCTCTAGTTTGTGCCGCTTTCAAAAAAAATAAATTAATACTCACCATCCCCGCTCCTGATTCCTGACCGCTGCTGCCCTCCGTGTCCGGTCGCCAGCGCCGCTCCCCTGAACTATGGGAGAGACGTCATGACGTCTCTCCCATAGCACCACATAGACACTAGAGGTCAATCATGACCTCTAGTGTCTATGTGCCGCTCCCACAATGCAGTGCGGGTGCGCGATGACTTCATCACGCACCGCACAGTCAGCACAGCACCGGGGGGCACCACCAGGAGCGGATCTTGCCACGGCGGTGGCGCCCTCTGGGAGGCAGCGCCCTGGAGAAAAATCCGGCGTGCCCGTAGCAAGATCTGCTACTGCACCAACAGGACCAGCACATGCTACTGTAGATACACTAGATACACTCTTGTTGCAACCCAACAGAGACTTTATGTATATAATTGATACACAATGCTCCAGCAGTGCCAGTTACACAATGCCCCCAGCAGTGCCAGTTACACAATGCCTGCAGCAGTGCTGATTCCAAAATGCCCCCAGTAGTTGCCGGATACACAATGTCCCCAGTAGTGCTAGTTACACAATACTCCCAGTAGTGCTGGATACACAATGCTCCCAGTAGTGCCAGTTGCACAATGCCCCCAGCAGTGCTGATTACACAATGCTCCCAATAGTGCCGAATACACAATGCTCCCAGTAGTGCCAGTTACACAATGCTCCCAGCAGTGCCAGTTACACAATTCTCCCAGTAGTGTTAGTTACACAATGCTCCCAGTAGCGCCAGTTACACAATGCTCCCAGTAGTGCCAGTTGCACAATGCCCCCAGCAGTGCTGATTACACAATGCTCCCAGTAGTGCCGAATACACAATGCTCTCAGTAGTGCCAGTTACACAATGCTCCCAGTAGTGCCAGTTACACAATGCTCCCAGTAGTGCCAGATACACAATGCTCCCAGTAGTGCCAGTTACACAATACTCCCACTAGTGCCAGTTACATAATGCTCCCAGTAGTGCCAAATACACAATGCTCCCAGTAGTGCCAGTTACACAATGATCCCAGTAGTGCCAGTTACACAATACTCCCAGTAGTGCCAGTTACACAATGATCCCAGTAGTGCCAGTTACACAATACTCCCAGTAGTGCCAGTTACACAGTGCTCCCACTTGTGCCAGTTACACAATGCTCCCAGTAGTGACAGTTACACAATGCTCCCAGTAGTGCCAGATACACAGTGCTCCCAGTAATGCCAGTTACACAGTGCTCCCACTTGTGCCAGTTACACAATGCTCCCAGTAGTTCCAGTTACACAATGCTCCCAGTAGTGCCAGTTACACAGTGCTCCCACTTGTGCCAGTTACACAATGCTCCCAGTAGTTCCAGTTACACAATGCTCCCAGTAGTGCCAGATACACAGTGCTCCCAGTAGTGCCAGATACACAGTGCTCCCAGTAGTGCCAGTTACACAATGCTCCCAGTAGTGCCAGTTAGACAATGCTCCCAGTAGTGCCAGTTAGACAATGCTCCCAGTAGTGCCAGTTACACAATGCTCCCAGTAGTGCCAGTTACACAGTGCTCCCACTTGTGCCAGTTACACAATGCTCCCAGTAGTTCCAGTTACACAATGCTCCCAGTAGTGCCAGATACACAGTGCTCCCAGTAGTGCCAGATACACAGTGCTCCCAGTAGTGCCAGTTACACAATGCTCCCAGTAGTGCCAGTTAGACAATGCTCCCAGTAGTGCCGAATACACAATGCTCCCAGTAGTGCCAGTTACACAGTGCTCCCACTTGTGCCAGTTACACAATGCTCCCCAGTAGTTCCAGTTACACAATGCTCCCAGTAGTGCCAGATACACAGTGCTCCCAGTAGTGCCAGTTACACAATGCTCCCAGTAGTGCCAGTTAAACAATGCTCCCAGTAGTGCCGAATACACAATGCTCCCAGTAGTGCCAGATACACAATGCTCCCAGTAGTTCCAGTTACACAATGCTCCCAGTAGTTCCAGTTACACAATGCTCCCAGTAGTGCCAGATACACAGTGCTCCCAGTAGTGCCAGATACACAGTGCTCCCAGTAGTGCCAGTTACACAATGCTCCCAGTAGTGCCAGTTAAACAATGCTCCCAGTAGTGCTGAATACACAATGCTCCCAGTAGTGCCAGTTAGACAATGCTCCCAGTAGTGCCAGATACACAATGCTCCCACTTGTCCCAGTTACACAATGCTCCCAGTAGTGCCAGTTACACAATGCTCCCAGTAGTGCCAGTTACACAATGCTCCCAGTAGTGCCAGTTACACAAAGATCCCAGTAGTGCCAGTTACACAATACTCCCAGTAGTGCCAGATGCACAATGCTCCCAGTAGTGCCGGTTACGCAATGCTTCCAGTAGTGCCGGTTACGCAATGCTCCCAGTAGTGCTGAATACACAATGCGCCCCGTATAGTGCTCTCCGATTCCCGTGTATGAGGGAAGGATAGGGGAGGAGAGCGCAGTGCGTGTCTCTCGTGCCTCTCACTGAGTCAGTGTGTCACGTCTCTGGCAGCCATATGAAATATGGCACCAGCTTGTGAGCCAATCAGGAGCTGCAGCTTCCGGTCAGAGAGCTCTGATTGGCTGACAGCCGAGCTAATTTTAAGTGGCTGCCAGAGACTGGGACACAGTGAGAGGCAGGAGAGAAGAGCGCAGTGCTCTCCTCCCATCAATCACAGGAAGCGGCAGCAGCAGGGCAGGCCGCAGAGATTCCAATACGCCGTTCCTGATGTTTTACAACCAAAAAATAGCCCTGGATAAAAAACTAAACAAAAAGAAAGAGATAGAGGAAGAGTGAAAGACAGAGAGAGAGGGAGAAAGAGAGAGGGAGAGACAGGGAGAGAGAGGGGGAAGGGAGGGATAGGGAATATAGGGTGGGATGTACTAAAGGGAAAATGTGATAAAACTCCTGTTTTCGCCATCTTTGGATGGCGATACCCTATAGAAGCCCATGGGCTTCTTATCGCCAGCAGCCGCAACCCGCCGCCTCCGCCCCCCCCCCCCCCCCTTCCCCGCTGCAGATGCCGACCCCCCTACCCCCGGCATACCTTCCTCCAGGAAGCCTGGACCCGGAAGGTAATCTCCTCCTCCCCTTATCAACAGAGCCAGAGGTCTTTCCGGCTGCAGGGGGGAGGAGGAGGCGCCGCGGACACCCTGCTGCTGCTTCCCAGCCAGGGAGGAGTGTGCAGAGCCCAATGAGATGACGGAGACCCCCCCGCACACCACCTCACAGGTATCGCGGGGGGGCCTCCGTCACCGCATTGCGATATTGATCGCATATGTTAGTACAGGCCTGGCCAACCTGTGGCTCTCCTGCTGTTGTAAAACTACAAGTCCCATCATGCTTTGCCACAGTTTTGCTATTATGGAATGCTAAAACTGTGGCAGGGCATGCTGGGATGTGTAGTTTCACAACATCTGGAGAGCCACAGGTTGGCCGGGCCTGCGTTAGTACATATGCGATCAACATCGCTGTGAGGGGCGGCGATGTATGTTAATACATCCCGCCCATAGAGAGAAAGGGAGGGGCGAGAGCAGCACTGGATGAAGAAGTTGTGGAAAGGGCACAAAACACACACTTGAAGTGGGGGGTGTAAGTGGGGGGATAAAGGAAAAGTGCAGGCTACGGTGTGCACACTTACCTAAGCTGTGAGTGGGATCCGCACTGGGTAAGAAAGCAGAGATCCCTTTTAGAAGGTGGAGCCAACACAGAAAGGTGCAGGTGTGACTGACTCCAGGGCTGCTGTCTTCTGGCAGCCTCATGACATCAGGAGCACAGAGTCCAAAAATGCCTTTCCCCGGTATCTTCAAACGTCACTGGGCTGTAGCTCTGTGCAGCAGGCGGGAGTTGTATAGTCCGCATCTGCAGCCTTCAGCAGGGAAGGGGGTGCTAGTGTCCACGGTGGCAGAGCGTATAGTGTCCGCAGCTTCTGCTAGCAGGAGAAAAGGGTGTTTGGTCCAGCAACAGAGGAGGGCAGGGGGTGGAGGTTTGGATGGCTGAGCTTCAGTCAGTCGGGGGGGGGGGCTTCAGATTGCTCCGTGGGTATATAGGATTTCTCCTGCTGACCAGGGGGTGAGGAGGGAACGGTGCAGACCGGCAGGTGAGCTAGGATGTTGCCGTTAGTGGAGAGTCGGTGACAGGATATTGTTTTCACCTGTCAACACTGGCTGCATAGCACTGCAATGGAACCTGTGTGCCTTTTTTCATGGGCGGGCCTGGAGCTGCAGCTCCACCTGCCCCATTGTTAATCCGACCCTGGCTGTACCTGGCGTAACGTGTATAAGGAGCTCTACCTGGTACAACATGTATAAGGGGTTCTACCTGGCATAATGTGTGTAAGGGGGTTCTACCTGGCGTAGCATGCATAAAAGGGGCAGTTCCTGCTGTAACATGAATAAAATGGCTCTACCTGATTCAACGTTGTCGAAGTCGAAAATATATAGCCACACGTATCACATTCAAACACTACACAGATGGCCTCCATGCGGGTACTTGTTCTGCCGTTCATGCGCATACTCGCAGGTTACGTAGAATCACTCATGCGGTCCTGCGTATTAGCGCGTGGTATGAGCAAATACGGTAGCATACGCATTTGCATGGAAAAGCCACAAATACATATCTCATATTTAATCCACATAGTGCATAATTTACACATAGCCCACATGCACCACACCAGCGAGTTACACTTGCTTTAAAGGTATAACAACAAAGTGATTCACCTTTACAGGATATGAAGGGACAGAATTAGGTTAGGAGGTGGTGTTTGGTATCCAGCTGTACAGTATTTCAAGGGCAATAGTTTGCATAAAGTAGCACGCTCCTGCGCATAGATATTCACAGGAACAGAATAATTAATATTAACTGTATTTACTGTACTCTTGATATTCGGCGGGAACCCAGTGGAGAACATCTGCTAGTACACCTGGACCAGGCATCGCCCACCTATTCAAACCAACCTATGACCCCTCCTGTACTGTAAATGACCAGCCCTTTGACCTATAGGTGAAGAGATTACAGTCTCCATTGTTTCATGATTTGGACAAATGTATAAAAGCCAAGCTGCCTGGGCGGTCAGACACATTCTCTGAAGGTCATCTATCCAGATTGACTGAGGGCCGGGTCCGGGTGGCGCAGGCGAACAAACGTATGTATCCATTGATTGTAGCCTTTTTCGCTTATATGATTGTTTTACCCCCTTTTTAGTAAATAACTGTTGGTGGGTTGGACCCCAACATTGCATATACAAACATGCAATTGGTGTCGCATTCCTTTTCCTGTTAGGGGTTATAGAGTGTATTCCGCCGCACGTGTAGCTACTCTGCTAACAATGTGACGGCGTGCGCACGCAACGTGTACGCATTTCATAGGGGTTACACGCACACACGCTTAACGGTCACAGTGGCCTGAACACTGGTGTCTTTAAAGTATAGCTTTTCTTCCTGAAAGTTAATCAAACTTAACAACGTGTATAAGTGGCACTACCTGGCGCAACATGTGTAAGGTGTCATGTATGTAGTTTTTGTGAACCCGGCGTGTATTTGAAGTCCGTGCAGGTAACTGGAGGACTATGTGTATATTTGGCTGGTCTGTGGGATTCAGTGAGATGAAGTAGTAAGGAGCAATCCCTGACCGGGGGTCGAACCTGGGTCTCGGCAGAGGGAGCCGTATCCTGACCACTGGATCACCAGGGACTTGGTGTTAATAGTAGGATGGTGAATGTATTGGTGAGAATGAACTGGAAATACTGTCACAGCGGTGAGACTGAGAACCGCACTGTGAACCGGGCTGGGTTCCGGTATAACTGGAACGCAACTGTAATCCGGACTGGTACCGGATAGAACTGGAAATGCAACTGTATGTAGAACAATGACTGTGGCTGTGATTTTAAGACAAGTCTAAAGAAGAACTGAAGACTGTAGCTGTGACTTAAGAATACTGCGGCTGTGTCTTTTACGATGAGACTGAAGAATACTGTAACTGTGTCTTTAAGACGAGACTGAAGAATACTGTGGCTTTGTCTTTAAGATGAGGCTGAAGAATACTGTGGCTCTGTCTTTAAGACGAGGCTGAAGAATACTGCGGCTGTGTCTTTAAGACGAGACTGGAGAATACTGCCGCTGTGTCTTTTAAACGAGACTGGAGAATACTGCGGCTCTGTCTTTAAGACGAGACTGAAGAATACTGTGGTGTGTCCTTAAGGCAGGACTGAAGAATACCGCGGCTGTGTTTTTAAGACGAGACTGAAGAATACTGCAGCTGTGTCTTTAAGATGAGACTGATACTGGATATAACTGGTAACACAACTGTAATCCAGACTGGATAGCAAATGAGCACAGTTTTACTGGAACCAAGGTAAAAAGGTTACTATTTCCAATCGAAGTCCACGTGGACCGACACTGGTCCCGGTCACCCTGTTGTTAATCCAGCTTTGTGCTATATTTGCATGCAATACAAAGATCTATAGCCAGGGTTGGACTGGCCCACAGGGGTACAGTTGAAACCACCAGTGGGCCCTACTGCCTGTGGGCCCTCCTCCTCATCTAGGGATCATGTTCCAGACTGTGCACTTGAATTATACATTATAAATATATTGCCTTATACTGCACAGGACTATGGTGTATTTTCTACAGTGCCTTTCTGGTACAGTATCATGCATGCACTAGTAGTATTAAATGTATATATTTATCAAGGTGCCCAGCCGATGCACTCTCTACTGGTTAGGCAAACCAAGATGGTAGCTGGACACACCCCTAAACATGGGCCCTACCACTTCAGTCCCGGTGGGCTTCTCATGCTCCAGTCCAACACTGTCTATAGCTAAGGGTTAATGCACAGTATAGACCCCAGCCCCTGGTGGCCAGGTGTACAATAAATAGCCCATTATCTGGTGGTCAAGTATACAATATTCAGCCAAGGTAAACAGTGTATAATATATAGCCCATTCCTTAGTGACCACCTTATTATAATCTAAAACTCAGTCTCTGGTAAATAGTGTATAATATATAGTCCACTCCTTTATGACCACCTTATAATGTAAAACTCCTGGATGGCCACTTGTATAACATGTAGCCCAGTCCGCAGGGGCGTAGCCAAAACTTTGTGGGCCCCATAGCAGCATTCCAATGCTTCTAGAGAGATACTTCTCTGTAGCAGTTGTTAATGTCATGCCCTATAATAGTGTCCTACTTTATTTTCTGAACCATAGTAGAGCCTTATGTAATGTTATGCCCCATAGCGGTGCCCTAGTTTCTTTTATGAATTGTAGTTGTGCTTCAATTCACAATATGTCACATTTCAGAGCTGCCAGTACACATTATGTGGCACAGTACCCCCAATTCACATTATGATCTATAGTGCTCCCCATTCATATTGTGCCTCATTACAGTGTGTAAGTGGCTCTACCTAGCATAACGTGTGTAAGGGGCTCTACCCGCCATAACGTGTGTAAGCTGCTCTACCTGGCGCAATGTGTGTAAGGGGCTTTACCTGGCATAATTGTAAAAGGGAGATCTACCTGGCACAACATGTGTAAGGGGCTCTACCTGGTGCAATGTGTGTAAGGGGCTCTATCACACATTACGCCAGATAGAGCCTCTTACACAGGGCTCTACCTGCATAAAAGGATCGCTACCTGGTGTAACATGCGTAAAAGGGGCTCTACCTGGCATAATGTGTATAAGGGGCTCTACCTGGTGTAATGTGTATTAGGGGCTCCGCTCTACTGTGGTGTAATGGGCTCTAACATGGCATAATGTGTATAAGGGGTACTACTTTGTGGTGTAATGTGACTGACGAACACTACTGTACAGTGTAATGTGAATTGGTACTATTCTGTGGTCACGGCCCCTCCCCATGAAACCACATCCCTATATTTGTGCCGTGTGCCTATAGTGCACACTGTGCAACTCTGAATCACACATTGCCAAAATCACAAGATCTGAACACAAAAACAAATCTTTTCTGTACAGTGCTACATAATTGCTGGCACTACATAAATAAACAATAACAACAGAATAATAATAATAAGAAGAAGAAGAACATAATAATAATAATAATAATAATAACAACAACACATTTACGTAGAACCGATGAAGTGGTCAGGCAATGATAATACACAATTAAGGGACTGATTCTGTGCATTTGCAGTAGTCACGGGTCTGACAAATACCAGTAAAAGCCCTACCCCTGTATATACGGGTGTGGATCATAGGGTCGACAATGACTAGGTCGACACCTGAAATAGGTGGACACAGTCATTGGGTCGACATGGAAAAAGGTCAGCATGGTTTTTTTTACATATTTTTGGTGTCGTTATCCTCGTAAAGTGACCGGGAACCCCAATTAGTGCACCGTATCCCCTCGCATGGCTCTCCAGGTTACTATTTCCAATCGTAGTCCACGTGGATCGTAAACTATGAAAAAGTTGAAAAAAAATAAAAAAAAATGTGGGAAAACTCATGTCGACCATTTCATGTGTCGACCTTTGCCATGTCGACCTAGGGACCATATTGACCATGGGACCATATTGACCTAGGGACCATATTGACCATGTCTACCAATAGTGGTCGACCTAATGAGTGTCGACCTAGGTGCTGTCGGCCTAAAGACCGGATACCGTATATCCTTGCTTTGGAATGCTTATGGATTGAGATGCCCACCTTGTGTGTCTTTAAACGCTACAACCCCGCTTGCTGAGGTTGGAAACTGTATTATAGTAGATACGTAGCTCCACAAAATTGTTCTGTTTCTTGTTGTTGTTTAGTTGGTTGTTTAGAGTTTGTTGCACGCAGAACTATTTTTGTTTTGTGTTTTTAATAATGAATGCCCTTTACTATTCAGAACTCCAAACTTCCTTAAAAAAAAAAAAGATTTAATTAGTATTTGCATTGCAGTATTGTAGTTGGGTTTATTAGGCATTTCAGAGCCAGTATTGACTACGTAAAAAATTCATCTCGTGTGTCTGGACTGTCATTTAATAACCAAAGGGAGCGCACAGAACAGATCGCAGGGATAAAACTACCAGGATGATTTTCTTGTGGCTCTGCGGAGGCATCTGTTCTGGGTACAGATTTCCAGTCAAGAGACTCTTTTACCCCGGGATGATTTATCGCTACTGTCATGTCTTTAAGTGTTACTACATATCTGTCATCAGGACAATGGGATATAAAAGAGAATGTGATTGCTGTTATCTCATAAACAACTAACGATCAACAGCTAAATAAATTGTGTGTCGGTCATTAATCTGTTTATTACCCAGGCGATAAACATTGAGAATTAAACATAACTTGCTGATCAAGTCAGTTTTCTGTGCAATACCCCATGAGAGTAAAGAGAACTTTGTTTTCTTAAAGGGCAGTATATTAAAGTGTTCTGTATTAACGCAAGTGTTCTATAAACGTCATCTGCAGTAATACTTGTATTCATGCTCTCTTCTATATTAGCACCTTTGTGTATTATGCTATATCAGGGCCGGATTAATTTTGGTGGGGGACCCAACCAAGAGATTGTCGGTATGTTGCCTGATGTTCCTAAAATAAAAAGTAAGTAATACTCCCAGCGGGTCCAGTATGACTTACCGATGGACGGGATGCCGTTCTTTAGAATCTCAACAACCCCCATTTAGCTTCTTAACCTTACCTTTTCCCTTCCATAACCCTCCCCGCTTGGTGCCTAACCCTAACCCTTCCTTCCCCACTGCCTAAACCTAACCCTCCCCACTTGGTGCCTAACCCTAACCTCTCCTTCTATGTGCTTAACCCTAACTTCTCCTCCCCAGTCCCTAACCCTAACCTTCCTGTGCCTGCACCCTAACCCTACTGCTGCCTAAACCTAACCTTCCACCCAGGGCCGGTTCTGGCACTCTGTGCGCCCCGGGCGGCAATAGGGGGCGTGGCTTCATACAGGGGGTGTGGTCATTTACGCCCCCTGTACAGACTGAAATGATGTGCGGTGCGCGATGACGTCATCGCGCACTGCACAGCAAAGGTCCTCTCCACGAAAAGAAACTAGACGCGTAGCGTCTAGTTCCCTTCGTGGAGAGGACCTTTGCTGTGCGGTGCGCGATGACGTCATCGCGCACCGCACAGTAAAGGACCTCTCCACGAAGGGAAACTAGACGCGTACGCGTCTAGTTTTCCTTCACAGTGGCAGCAGCCAGCGGCAGCAGGGGGCAGCGGCCAGCGGGGGGCACACAGCAGCAGCGGATCTTGCCCTGGTGCTGCGCCCTCAGGAAGGCGACGCCCCGGGCAAAAGTCCTGCTTGCCCGTGGCAAGATCCGCTACTGCTCCCACCCCCGCGGCAGGATGGCAGCACCTCCCGCTGTCAGGACGATCAGGTTGCCGGCTGTCGGTATTTTGACGCCAGCATCCCATTTGGTGTCGGTATTTCGCTGCCGGGATCACGTTCATTGGGAAGCTAACTGCTTCCCTTCCCAGCCTCACAAACGTGTTACACACACTGTAGTGCCCCCAATTCACATTATGCCACACGGAAACCCTGTTCACATATGCCCCAGTGCCCCCCACGCTGGTGATTTAGCTAGGAGTGAGGGGCACCCCACGTGTGGGGGCCCCTGGGCAACCGACACAATCACCCTGTTGTTAAACCGGCTCTTTGCTATATTTGCATGCCATAAACAAAGCTCTATATCTAAGGGTTAATGCACAGTATAGACCCCAGCCCCTGGTGGCCAGGTGTACAATAAAGAGCCCATTATCTGGTGGTCAAGTGTAACCACCTTATTATACTCTAAAACACAGTCCCTGGTAAATAGTGTATAGTATATAGGCCCTCATTCCGAGTCGTTCGCTCGGTATTTTTCATCGCATCGCAGTGAAATTCCGCATAGTGCGCATGCGCAATATTCGCACTGCGACTGCGCCAAGTATCTTTGCTATGAAGATAGTATTTTTACTCACGGCTTTTTCCTCGCTCTGGCGATCGTAATGTGATTGACAGGAAATGGGTGTTACTGGGCGGAAACACGGCGTTTTATGGGCGTGTGGCTGAAAACGCTACCGTTTCCGGAAAAAACGCAGGAGTGGCCGGAGAAACGGGGGAGTGGTTGGGCGAACGCTGGGTGTGTTTGTGACGTCAAAACAGGAACGACAAGCACTGAACTGATCGCACAGGCAGAGTAAGTCTGAAGCTACTCTGAAACTGCTAAGTAGTTAGTAATCGCAATATTGCGAATACATCGGTCGCAATTTTAAGAAGCTAAGATTCACTCCCAGTAGGCGGCGGCTTAGCGTGTGTAACTCTGCTAAATTCGCCTTGCGACCGATCAACTCGGAATGAGGGCCCTAGTCCACTCCTTCATGACCACCTTATAATGTAAAACTCCCGGGTGGCCACTTGTATAACATGTAGCGCAGTCCGTTGGTTCCGGTGCATAATATTATACTCCCTCCCTGTGTTCAGAGAACAGTTCTGTGGCTACTCCGTGGTAGCCGGTGCCACTATCTTAGATAATAAAATACTAACGCTGCCCTCTATTGGGGGGATTCAAGTGTTCTGCGCACCGACGGCCACTAGATGGCGTCCCGACACAGAGCCATTGAATTGTTGTTCCATTCGGCCGCACACAGCCTCCACCACTGACAATACTGTTATGTTGTTCCGTCATGTTTACGGGCTGGTAACTAGTGTTATATATTGTCAGACCCTAGTGACCAGTTTATAATGTAACACTGACTGGACGTAGATAATATATGACCTACCCATGAGATATATATTATCTATTAGTATGGGTGGCTCATCCTGACAACCTGGTGGGTACAAGAGTAAAAGTCTAAAGCAGTGGTTCCCAAACTGGGTGTCACTGGGCACTTGCAGGGTGCCACGGGTTGGTGGTCCAGTACCAAATAAAATCCATTTGTGGGGACTGCCAGTCATAACATATATGGATAAAGAGAAGCGCAGTCCTGTCCACCACCATATACTGCAGCTGAACGTAAGTACGACAGATTTAATCATTTTTGCTGAGTTTCTCAATACGATAAAACTTTGGCCTAGTGAAAAGATTCTGAGAGTCTAGGGCACCGTATTTCACAAAAGTTTGTGAACCACTGGTCTAAAGTGAAAAATAGTTCTAGTATTGTGAAACTAATAGAGCCAGCATTCCTGGCAGACAGGGTGTCCTGCAACCTGTAGTTCCACATAAGTACATAAGAGAAATGAAAATCATTCTTTAGCAAATTTGCATTTATTTTTTGTGAACTTCAAGATCAGCTCAGTATTATGCGACTTGCTACTCTCTGGTCTATAGCTAATGTTTAGTATCTTATGATGGGTAAGGAATTTCTTGATGACTGCGAATTAGGTATTGGGGGTGTGGTTTCTGGGGGGCGTGGCTATGCCCTGTCCTAGTGTACATTATTGTGATTCCAATAGCCCTGCACCCACACGCCTACAAAGACCCGGTCCTGGATAATTTGCTGCTGCTCCCCCATCTCTCTGTTGCCCTGGATATACACCCACATGCAAAGCACTGGGCACACCCCCAAAATGACAAAATTGGAGGTCATGCTGTGAGACCCCGCCCCTCCACCCAAGGCCCCACACGTTTTTCGGGTGCCCCATGTCCCACATTTCCCCCTGCTAAAGTTGGGAGGTATGGTTTAATTGTGTCTCAGTTATCTGAGCTTGCCCTTACTGTACTGCCTCTCCAGGCATAAGGGCCTAACTAATAACTATGGGGCTTATCTGTGTATATTGTTGGTGCACATGCGCAACTGTAAATCCTTAACAAAAATAAACCATTTGTACATCCAACTCTAAGGGCCATATTCAATTGTGGAACCCCTCTGGTTTTCAAATTCTTTCTCCCCCGTTGGTTTTCATGGCAAAAAAAACTGCAACCAATTTTTTCAATTGAATACCACGGGTATCGGGAGTGCATACGAATGGTAATTTAAAATTGGTTGCGATGCCCGCCTTTATTGTTCTGAGGACAAAATTACGCGGCCAATTGAATATGCCCCTTCAGCCCCTATTTCCATGAGTGCATTCCTAGGTGCATATTGGCCCAGGTAAGAAAAATACATTCAAACACATAGCAGCGACACATGTATAGTAAGTACAGTACCGTCCTGCTTTCCCGTACTGTCATGATTAAGGGGTCTATTCATGAAACAGTGAAAAGAGTGGAGAAGTGAGCCAGTGCAAAAGTTGCCCATGGCAACCAATCAGCATTGACATAACATTTCTAATTTGCATACTATACAATTGTACGGAGCAGCTGACTGGTTGCCATGGGAAATTTCTCCACTGGCTCACTTCTCCACTTTTATCACTGCTTAGCACATGTCCCTCTTAATTAGTAGACTGTAAATTAGGCTGAACCAAGCAGTATATTTTGGCGAGGAGCTGAGAAGTTGAAATGAATGAAGGGGGTAATTATAAAGTAGTTGTAGGATGGATATTACATTTTTATTTTGTCTTTCAAACGCCTACAGTAAGTCTGTAGAGGTGAGGAAGAGTCTATAGGAGTATCAGGAAAATGAGCACACACCAGAGTAAACATAAATCATATTTATTACTTGAATATATTTCCCTTTGAAGAAATAAAGTTGTTGTTTTTTTTAAGTTAGACGCATATATTATTATTTTTTCCTGTCTTTTTTTGCACAATTACTGTAAACAATTCTGTTTTCTGAAATAATGTCACTTTGTAAATGAATCCTTCTCATCAGCCCTGTTGGTGCCTCTGTCTTGTCATAATATTTCACAAGCTAAAATGCTAATTATCAAAAACATTTGCACATTATTAAAAAAAAAAAAGTATCCCAACTTCTGCGCACTGTCATTAAAGCCATTAAATCTAACACTCCTCGCTGTCGCACATGCTAAAAGTTAATTAGTTGTTAATTAAACTTTATTGTAAAGATTAAATACCCATATGACTGTTCAAATTAACAAATGGCCACCACAGATGTTTTGCCTAAACTGCAAAAACATTTTGTTTCTAACGGAAACCGCTGTCACTTGATTGCTGCTAAAGATAATTTCTAGAGAAGATTGACGCCATTAATTGTTTAATATACCACAAATAAAGCACCAAATCATTATAGAAAATGACAAGCAATTAATAAACTTTTGAAAATTTGTTCTAAAATCTTTCAACATCTTTAAAAATATACTTTAATGTGTCTTTAATTTGGGTTAGTGCACGTGTACTCTTGTTACTTTTATTAACCTTCATATTACACAGCACTTTACAGGAAATCACCCAAGTGTAATAGTCTGCAATTTCAGAAACATAAGGACCGCATCCCGGCAGTTGGAATCCCATCATTACTCGGAATCCCGGCCCCCGGAACACCGATTGCCGTCATCTCGAAGGTAAGTATTGGGGTGACTGTTAAGAGCCCCACCAGGGCCGGCTCCAGGCCTACTAGCACCCTGAGCGAGAAAATGTAAAAGCGCCCCCCCCCCCCCCCCCCCCATGCGCGCGCCGAAGGCGCGTGCGCTCCCGGAAAAGTGGGTGTGGCCTCTGGAAAAGTGGGCGTGGTCTCATAACTTCATATCATCAAACTATAAACATATTTTCACACAATTAGCAGCCTTACACATAGCCACAGTAGTGTTACTTACACACAATGTCTCCAGTATAGTGCCAGATACACGACATGCCCCGCAGCAGTGCCAGCTACACATGACATGCCCCGCAGCAGTGCCAGCTACACATGACATGCCCCGCAGCAGTGCCAGCTACACATGATAGTGTTCACTTTTTAGGGCATGGTGCTGATCACAGGGAGGGCACATTTTTAAGTTAGGAGGGCAAAATGATGTACATACTGCTTGTTGTTCCCATACCTATATGTCAAAGAATGGACAGTGCGCGCCGAAGGCGCGCAGCAAAAATTAAGGGGAGTTACTTCGTGGGGAAGGTACGTGGCCACATAATAGTGGCAATTTGCATTACACCACACAGTAGTGCAGCTAATACACACTGCACCAGGTAGAACCTCCTATACACTTTGCGCCAGGCACAGCACTGAGACACATTGCCTAGCCACAGACGCCTAGCGGGAACACTACATGACACGCCCCCCAGCAGTGCCAGCTACACGCGACAAGCCCCCCAGCAGTGCCAGCTACACGCGACAAGCCCCCCAGCAGTGCCAGCTACACGCGACAAGCCCCCCAGCAGTGCCAGCTACACGCGACATGCCCCCCAGCAGTGCCAGCTACACGCGACAAGCCCCCCAGCAGTGCCAGCTACACGCGACAAGCCCCCCAGCAGTGCCAGCTACACGCGACAAGCCCCCCAGCAGTGCCAGCTACACGCGACATGCCCCCCAGCAGTGCCAGCTACACGCGACATGCCCCCCAGCAGTGCCAGCTACACGCGACATGCCCCCCAGCAGTGCCAGCTACACGCGACATGCCCCCCAGCAGTGCCAGCTACACGCGACATGCCCCCCAGCAGTGCCAGCTACACGCGACATGCCCCCCAGCAGTGCCAGCTACACGCGACATGCTCCCCAGCAGTGCCAGCTACACGCGACATGCCCCCCCCAGCAGTGCCAGCTACATAAATGGCCACAGAGTGCCAGATACATAAGTGCCCACACAGTGCCAGATATAAAAATGCCCACACAGTGCCAGATATGTCCCCACAGTGCCATATATAAAATTGCCCCCACAGTGCCAGATATGCCCCCACAGGGCCAGATACATAAATGCCCCCAGTGCCAGATACATAAATGCCCACACATTGCCAGATGCATAAATGCCCCCAGTGCCAGATGCATTATTGCCCCCCACAGTGTCAGATACATTAATGCCCCCAGTGCCAGATATGCCCCCACAGTGCCAGATATGCCCCCACAGTGCCAGATATGCCCCAGTGCCAGATATGCCCCAGTGCCAGATATGCCCCCACAGTGCCAGATAAATAAATGCCCCCCACAGTGCCAGATAAATAAGTGCCCCCACAGTGCAGATATACCCCCACAGTGCCAGATACATAAATACCCCCACAGTGCCAGATACATACATGCCCCCACAGTGCAGATACATAAATGCCCCCACAGTGCAGATACATAAATGCCCCCACAGCGCAGATATGCCCCCACAGTGCCAGAAATGCCCCCACTGTGCCAGATACATTAATGCCCCCTCACAGTGCACAGATAAATGCCCCCCCCCGCAGTGCCAGATAAATGAATGCCCCCCACAGTGCCAGATAAATGCCCCCACAGTGCCAGATACATAAATGCCCCCACAGTGCAAGATTCATAAATGCCCCCACAGTGCAGATATGACCCCACAGCGACAGATATGCCCCCACACTGTGCCAGTGCCCCCACAGTGCAGATATGCCCCCACACAGTGCCAGTGCCCCCACAGTGCAGATATGCCCCCACACAGTGCCAATGCCCCCACATAGTGCCAATGCCCCCACAGTGCAAGATTCATAAATGCCCCCACAGTGCAGATATGACCCCACAGCGACAGATATGCCCCCACACTGTGCCAGTGCCCCCACAGTGCAGATATGCCCCCACACAGTGCCAGTGCCCCCACAGTGCAGATATGCCCCCACACAGTGCCAATGCCCCCACATAGTGCCAGTGCCCCCACAGTGCCAGTGCCCCCACACACAGTGCCAGTGCCCGGCCCCGACGATCCCAACATACCTGCGGCGACGCTGGGAGGGGACGTGCTGCTGTTGAGCCTGAGGGCCACCGACTGTTCCCGGCCGCTTGGTGCGCGCTGCGCGGCGTCTGACGTCAGACGCCGGCGCCGCGCGGCGCGCAGCGCAGCGCACAGTTTTGAAAGGCCGGGGACGGCGGGGAGAGCTGCCTGCAGTGTACAGGGCCGGCTCCAGGTAAGACTATGGCGGCGCCAGCGCGCGGCGCCCATTAAGGGTGGCGCCCCGCGCGGCCGCTCTAGTCGAACGTGCCTAGAGCCGGCCCTGAGCCCCACACACTGGCTGATTGCCGGCCGGGGTGCCCGACAGCGGATACGGCCGATGGACGCCCCGGCGGCGGGGGAGGGGGTGACGGGGGGGAGTGAAGTTTCTTCGCTCCCCCGTCACCTGGCTCCATAGCTCTGCATGCTAATATGGACGAGATTGTCCATATTGGCCTGCATGTTTAAATGAGCCAGCACCAACGATGAACGAGCGAGGGACAGCGCATCGTTCATCGTTGGTGCCTACACACTGAAAGATATGAACAATATCTCGTTCATCAATGAACGAGATCATTCATATCTTTCAGTGTAATTGGCCAGTGTGTAGGGCCTATTGGGGTTAGGAGACGGGGTGGTTGGGTTAGGCACTATATGGGGGGGGTTACCATACCCGTCACCCCTAGTGTCTTAGCCCTAGCTGCCACCCCAGGCGGGTTAGGGTAGAGGACAGGAGAGGGGTAAAATAATTACCCCATACCCTGTCAGCATTCTGAAGGTCGGGATGCCGGTGTTGGTCATGCGTCCGCCATCATCCCGACCGCTGGTCACATGTATCACACCCATTGAGTTAAAATTATAAAAGCTTCTAAAAACATAAAATTGGTGATATTGCTCATAGCAACCAATAATATGCTATCAATCATTATCTAGAAGGCAATAGAGAAATGATAGACATCATCTGATTGGTAGAAAAGAGGGCGGGGAATGTCTACCCCGTTACATCGGGCGCTAATGGATTAGATTAAAGAAAACACCTGATACAGGATATGCAGTATGAAAGCAGCTCCTAGAGGGCAACTGGATGCCTTATTCAAAGATATGTAGTTTAATGTTCTAAAGAAAACATTAAAGGAGCGCTGATATCAAGTAAAAATCATTTAATAATAGATATGGTGGAGAGAACCACCTAAGATGATTAATTGGAGTTTAAAAACAAAAGCAGTGCAAATACATATGTATATATAAAAATAATCACATTCACAATAAAAGATAAATTAACTGTCATCGGCTTATGCGCCAAATATAGTTGATGTTGCAGTCCACAGTAATATATTAAGCTGGTGGCATCCGTACTGATAAAGGGCTTAGATAAATGTCTCGACAGGGCATTTGGAAAATCTGCTGATAATTTTAAACAGAGGGGTTTTTGTATTGCTGTTGCTCACCCCTAATATTAAGATCCGTTCTCACCCGTAGTTGTAAACGCTGATTCCCGTCAATAGCAGTTAGTGGAGGTGGCTCTCAGCAGCCGACAGCAGCTGTATCAGGATGTCCGGCAGAGAGAATCGCACATGCAGCGTGACACCTCAGCAAGACGGGGCTTTCCAAGCACAGCAGGGAGAGTTTTAGCAGAAGTATATCCAGTTGAAATAGATGTTAAGAGAACGTCCTTATCTCTTACTATTGGTAACGGATGATCCGTGAGAGTCTCCAGCAGTGGACAGGTAACAAAGGTGACCCTCTACGCGTTTCTCCGCCCACGATACCGGCGGTTTCCTCAGGAAGTGTGAATACCCACTTGACAGGTGTGGGTGTATTTAAATGGGCAACAGCCAACCAGCTTTAGAGTCTCTTTATTCACACCTGAAAGCTATAATTGGGTTTCACACTATGTTGGGTCATTTGCACATATTTCATTCACTGGTTTTAATCAGGTGTACAGATTATATAAATTCCAAATAGAGATATGCAATAAATAAGGACAACAGAAAGGAATAAAATATAAACATTATATTGCCGCTATCGGTAGAAGAGGTGTCGAAAATATAGGTATAGATGGTCTCATAATCTGCATTATATATATATTTGACACATAGAGAAGCTCACTTGGGGCAAATGAACTTAACACTCCCACATTATAAACAGTAGTAAATTTCACATGGGTTATAATGTAATTTTACTTATTGCCTACCCTTGATGTGTCATAATTATATTTTAGTTTTCACTTTATAATAATCAATACTACTTCGTCACCCTTATACCGAGAGCGGCTATTAGCATAGATATGGCATCCCAGAGTAGTTATATATATAAAGAACCAGTGCTTGTCCTCACGGCTGCGGTAGCCCAATGGATAGAAAAATGGACTACGGCCAAGAGGTCACCGGTTCAAGACCGGAGTCAAGGAACATATTTTCATTGTTTATTTTTTTTAAATGTATAATTTATAATTGTTATACACGTAGAATAAATGTCTATTGTTATATAGAGAAAGAAGTTTTTAAAAAATCTTTCGGTTAATATGGTCATACACGACTCAAATTAAACCAAAAATACACGGTCTAGGAAAGGAAAGCAGTCTATGAGAGGAAAAAAGTGGAGAAACGTATTGTCTATAGACAGACATAGATAATTTATGTCTCATACCCATAATTTGATGACTCAATGTACACAAACTTTGTTTAATACACAAAGTTATTAAAAATATTGTATTAAATGACCTTCAAGCTGTGTGTATAAGGTGTATATGAAACATAAATGAATTGTGTGAATGTACACACACTTTGTTTAATGTACAAAGTTATAAAAAATATTGGTTAAAATGACCTTCAGGCTGTCTGTATAAGGTGTATATGAAACATAAATGCATTCTGTGCTTAGATTTAGGTCCCATCACCATGATATCTAATTATGGCATGCTATTATTCCAAAATGCGGCAAAATCCGATATCCAAAATACCTCTGGTCCCAAGCATTTTGGATAAGGGATACTCAACCTGTAATTAGTTTGACTTGCTAAAATCTGAGTATTAGTAAAAGTCAGAATGGGTTTGTAAGGGACAGGTCATGCCAAACCAACTTAATTAGCTTCTACAAGGAAGTGTGCACGAATCTTGACCATGGAAAGCAGTGGATATGGTGTATTTAGATTTTGCAAAAGCCTTCGATACAGTGCCTCATAGGAGACTGATCAACAAATTACGGGAACTTGGTCTAGGTTATATTATTTGTAAATGGATAAGTAATTGGCTGGATAATAGAGTGCAACGAGTAGTGGTCAATGGGATGTTCTCCAGTTGGGCACCAGTAGTCAGTGGAATACCATAATGGTCAGTTCTTGGCCCACTGCTCTTCACTATATTTATCAATGATCTAGGAATAGGCCTGGAAAGCACAGTGTCAATCTTTGCAGATGATACTAAACTGTGTAAGGTAAGTAATTCAGAAGGCGATGTAGAGTCTGTACAGAAATACTTATTTAAACTGGAAACCTGGGTCTCTAAATGGGGAATGAGGTTTAATATAGAAAAATGCAAAGTTATGCATTTTGGGGGGAAAAACACACATGCATCCTACACTCTAGATGGGGAAAATATAGGGGTAACTATCTTGGAAAAAGATTTGGGTGTCCTCCTAGATAATAGGCTTAAATACAGTACACAAAGTCAAAGTGCAGCAAAGAAGGCAAGTAAAGTGCTTGCGTGCATTAAACGGGGCATAGAGACAAGGGACGAGGATGTTATCCTGCCACTGTACAAATCATTGGTACGTCCGTACCTGGAATATTGTGCTCAGTTCTGGGCACCGTATTATAAAAAAGATATCGGGGAATTAGAAAGAGTTCAAAGAAGAGCTACTAAACTGATTAAAGGGTTATCGTCTTTGGAGTACGAGGAAAGGCTTGCTAGGTTAAATATGTATTCACTAGAAAAGAGGCGTCAAAGAGGAGACACTATTAATATCTTCAAATATGTAAAGGGTAATTACAAGGAGCTAGCAGCAGATTTGTTTATTAAAAGAACTCTATATAGGACATGTGGGTACTCGCTTAGGTTAGAGGAGAGAAAATTCCGTACACAACGTAGGAAAGGGTTCTTCACGGTAAGGGCAATTTAATATCTCATAACGTAAGTTCCTGTGTAACAAAATCGCCACCCCTTTGGATTTAGTGGAGTGAGAAGATTAAAGACAATCCGCAATCCACGGGGCTCTTAAGATGGAGTTGTCACCCTCTCTCCAATGGGTTTCTAGTAAAAAAGTAATGGCCGGGTGGTACAGTATCTGAGAATGTGGGTGAGAACCTTTTTCCTCTTAATCGAGGTATTTAACCCCCCTACGTTCCAGGAGAATACTGATATATATGGCGTCCCTCTATGAGTACTATCCACGGCTCCTGCTATATGTCTATCTGCCATCTGGAAATGAAAAAGTGGGATTTTTATTGAGATTTATTTGTTTAGAGTGTTTTACCACTCCAACTCCTGGCGCAAATAATTGTGAATAAATTAATTATACATCAGCTGCATACACTGAGGGTTGGCAAATTCCCCCCAAAAAATAGAAACAAGAAAATATAAAAAATGTGTATTGCGCTTGATGTATAAATGTTTGTATTTAAGTTATCAAAAGTATATACACAGGTGTCTGCTTGTACCAAATTCAGCACACATGGAACTTGCTAATATATTTAAATAAAAATAAATTTATTAAAACATAGACATTAACTACTAAAACCAATATATGAGCTCAGGCACACTGATAGAACGTTCATAATTCATTGCCACTTTGTAGTTGAAATAGAGACAATGTAGCTTGTGTAATACCACACAGACCCGTCTGGTCTATTGAATAAATAAACAGATTGCAACAGTTGCTACAGCCTTTGATGAAAAATTGTAACTCCAGTCCTCTATGCTACTGGCGTCCCAGTGCAGAGGAATGCTGCTGGTTATAATTACCCGACCTGCGGGAGTGTTCAGCCTTGCACCACAAGAGTCACGGAGGTGTCTTCACAGCGTCCGCCGCCGGCACTATCACGGTGCAGATGTCACTGTCCTGGCGGGCGGATACGGACGCTCCGGAGGTTTGCTAACCTGGCGTACCGGTATAGGAGCTCCACAGGCTGGTCCAAAGTTAACCGCTAAGTGCGGATTCAGCAGTCGGCAATCTGTCAGTGTGCAAAACTGAGCGAGGGGATGACGTCAACGCGTTTCGTCCCTTCACAGCTCGGGACTTCCTCAAAGGAAGAGCTACAGCCAAAGCTGCATAAAAAAGGCACTGGCCTAACATTATCCCCAGATCTCCAGTCCCATGCTCCACGGGACTTCCGTCTAGGCCAATGACATCCAATATAGGCCCTCATTCCGAGTTGTTCGCTCGTTCTTTTTCTTCGCATCGGTGCGATAAGTCGCAAACTGCGCATGCGCAATGTTCGCAGTGCGTCTCTGTGCCAAGTAAATTAGCAAAAAAGTTTGGTATTTTACTCACGGCGTAACGAAGAATTTTCATTGTTCTGGTGATCGTAGTGTGATTGACAGGAAGTGGGTGTTTCTGGGCGGAAACTGACCGTTTTATGGGTGTGTGTGAAAAAACGCTGGCGTTTCTGGAAAAAATGCGGGAGTGGCTGGAGAAATGGGGGAGTGTCTGGGCGAACGCTGGGTGTGTTTGTGACGTCAAACCAGGAACGAAAAGGACTGAACTGATCGCAGTGGCAGAGTAAGTCTCGAGCTACTCGGAAACTGCAAAGAAATTTCTAATCGCTATTCTATTCGCAATTCTGCTACTCTTTCGTTCGCAATTCTGCAAAGCTAAGATCCACTCCCAGTAGGCGGCGGCTTAGCGTGTGCAATGCTGCTAAAAGCAGCTAGCGAGCGAACAACTCGGAATGAGGGCCATAGTTCCAATCATTGAGAACCACAAAGTGAAGCAACACAAACATTTTAACAACAAGAAATAAATGAGGGTCATCAATATGACCCTCTCATGGTGGGGGGATCCCACCTTTATCAGCGGGAACACTCCAAGCCAACGCAAAGAAACATATAAACAATATTACTAGTAACAACAGTAGCAATTCCAACATATAACAATGTACCTTGAGACCTGAAGGGTCTAGTATCTTGCAGTACAATGATCACCCTAGGTGGGTATTGAGCATTAAACAATTCTGTCCCTCAGGTCCGCTATAGAATACTATTATAAAATACCACCTCCTGTAGAGGTAAGGGGGCAATGGAACCCAGACAAACCCATATTATCGCAGATTAATCAATTGCCCAATAACCAGTAATGTAGCATAATTATTGCCCACGGGCCATCACCCCCCCCCCCCTCCCATCAGCCAGTCAGTATCTCAGAGGGACGCAGCAAAACAGAAGCCTCCACCAGAGTGCTTGAATCAAATATAAATACGAAAACATAGGACACTTAGCATCCGTTGAGGATAAAAGAAATCAATCCCCACCAGAGCTAGCAGAGGACCATGCTGGCGAAGGTGGAGCCACAGTAGGGAAATGGCTTTTTGACAGTGAAGGGTCAGAAAATATTGTGGGCTTGTCGTTTACCATAACCCTTAATTTAGCAAGGTAGAGTAGTGCAAATCTAATGTTTTTCTCTACTAGTAGTTGACAGACCCCAGAAAAGGCTTTCCTCTTCTGTGACACCATCACAGAAAAGTCCTGGAATATCAAAATACGGTTACCATTTACCGTTAAATTGGAACTGTCCTGATAAGTCTGCAATAGCTTTTCTCTATCCCGGAAGTCAAGGAATTTTGCAATGGTAGGCCGTGGACAGCCATCTCTGTTCCTGCGAACATTACCCATCCTATGAACTCTCTCAACTTGTATTGGCGTGTCTGAGTCCACAAACCCTAGCGCCCTTGGGATCAACACACTGACAAAATTTTGCCAATGATTATCCGTTACTATCTCAGGGATACCCTCAAAACGTAGGTTACCACAAAGGTTTCTGTTCTCCAGGTCATCGACTTTTTCAACTAAAGATTGGATCATCCGGGATTTAGCCAACAACTCCTGCTGTAGTGCGTGGACTGAGTCCTCTGCATCACTAGTCCACTGCTCCAGCATATCCAATCTACTGGTATTAGATTCTATTTTGGCTAGGGAAGCATCGAGCCTTGCATGCAAGTCCTCGAATTTTTTATCCATAAGTGGCATTAACATGGAGATGACCTCCTTAGCATGTTCAGTGGGTGATGATACGCCAATAACCCTAGAAATAGTGTGAGAGACAGTATCATCTACCCTCAATAACGGGGAAGGGGGATTTGGACAGTATATTTTTTGCTAGATCCCTCATTTTGGGCATATTTATCACTATTGGAAGGCATGTTGGAATCTGATGAATGAGGCCTTTCCAAAAATCTGTCCATACCAGGATGGACCTATATCAGCAAGTCTGACTTGTAATCCCGACCCCCCCCCCCCCCCCTCCCCAACTGCAGAATAGATTTGTCTTGCAAAAAGTGGGACCCAAGCAAAGTCCAACACTACAACCCTTCAGGTACAACAATTAAATCATATTATCAACGCTGCATTTCAAGGCTACATCACTATTACAAGCAACAATATACTAACAAAAATCAAGTTACTGTGAGCCTTGGGGTTACCAAGAATACTATATTCCCCAAAATTATAGTAGCACAAAGTGAGAAAACTATATATACTGTCTAAAACAGAAGGTCAGAAGTGTAATTCAATCGGTGGGCAGTAGAGGGCAGCAGATACACAGTAACATATAATATCAATTACACCAAATAAAGCAAGGAAAGGAAAAAAAAAGGAGATATTGTCCTCCCAGACAACTTGAACAGGTCCTTTGAGATGACTGGAACAGGTACAGTCAAATATTCGGGAAATGGCCCTCCTGAGGAATGTGAAACATACAAAATTCCCAGCTATTGTCGTAGGGCAGCCACAGTAGAGAAAGTGAATCCCCAGCCGCAGGGATAAGCAGCATGTCCTTGTAAAGAAGGTGTGGGGGTAAGCAGGTGCAGTGGGGAGTGGAGAAATGGTGCAAACAGGAGAGTCAGATCCGGAGGTGTCCCCACTGTGAAGAGGATGGGGCTGTGAAAAGGGGCAGACAACGTGCTAAAATGCTAAAAGAAGTAAGGGGGAGAAGAGCTATATTTCCAGCCAGGGTGGTAATGGAGCTCCAAGAGGGGGACAACAGGCCGTATTCTCCAGAGGGGTTAAGACTCCAGGCAGCCACGGGTGAGGAGAGCTGGACAGCCACGTCCTGTCACCACAGATCTGCCACACACAGCACAACCAACTCGGCGGGTCCTCCGCCAGGCATCAGCAGCAGGTGAGGGTCCACTCCAGCCGTCGGTCAAACGAGTCCACCAACCGGCTGACACTCCATGACAGCACTGGGTGAGAATCGGTGAGGATCCGCACCATCTGCGTTGTGATAGCAGTTAGCTGAATCCTTGCATAGGTGAAGCACTCTAAGCCGCTGTAATGGTTTTGCGCCAAATGCCACGTTGGGTGTCATACAGGCCGTCTCTGCTGATGGCCGGACTACGGGGATATCCGTTATGCTCCACCACAAGGAGTATATCCCCAGGTTGTCTGAATGTTCAAAAGCACCGGGAGACGTTTAAAGTCCTTACAGGTTAAATAATTTGGGAGGAAGAGAGAAGATTCTCTCTGTGTGGTGAGGAGCTATGGTAAACAGCAGCCACACTCATTGGCCCGCCCACCGGAAGTGATTGCTATACCTTTTAACACCATGCTTTATGTAGCCAGAGTGTCCCATGTTTTTTTTCCAACATATTGAGGTTTCAGACAATTCCACCTAATTTAAAATGAACTAGAACTGTTTCTGATGGTTCTATTGAAAATGGTGATTTGTGGTCAATTTTGAATCAATTTTGACTTTAATAAATACCTGTCACACAATATCAACTGAAAATCAACCGAAAACCAAAATCGACTACAGTATTAGTAAATATATCCTGATTAAAAAAGAATAAAAAAAACGATTGTGAGAACCGCCTCACTGGGTTTCACAAGTGCAATTTCACAAGAGCAGCCCTTAATAAGGTCCAAAGTCAGTACACATAAAAAAAGCAATAACACCAAGAATATAGAACTTAGGGGCACATTTATCCACAAGTGATAAAACTCGTTATGAATATTAAAACTCGTTGTGTATGAAAAATTTTGCTCCAGGCTATCAGCTCCCAACTGTCATATTTCAAACACATGACAGGAGCTGAACACATCACAGGTGCTGATTGACTGGAGCACCATTAATTACACGTAACGACTTTTGTCATTCACAATGAGTTTTAACACTCATTGATAAATGGGCCGCTATAATTTCCAAAGGACAGAGCGGAAGATGAAGAAAGATAAAGTACCAACCAATCAGCTCCTAACTGCCAATGTTACAAGCTGTGAATGAAAATTGACAGGAGTTGATTGGCTGGTAGTTTATCTCTCTAGTAGGAGTTGATTGGCTGCTTGATTATCTCTGTCCACTTTATCCCTTTCCATGTATTTGTACATCTGCCCCATTGAAGAAGTCTCTACAGTATTCTGAAAAGCATTCTGGAGCTTGGGCCTTTACATGGAATTAGCTGTTGTAGCCTATGGGCTACATTCCACAAAGGTTTCTGGGAGGAGAACCTGGAAGTAAAATGACAGCACCCGTCCCTGCATGTCATTTTTCTTATTGCCGCCATATGCAACTATAGGAAAACAAATGATAGTTGTTGATGTCCGTGGTGTGCTGGCATTTGGACTCTTTCTCAAAGAACTTGTGCCCATTATGGCTAACTGGATTTGCCTTCTTAATGTATTGTGCAGGTATACAGGCTTTTCACAGTGCTTTTGAATAAATATGTAATAAATAGACAAGAGACTCAAACATATTATCACAAAGAAGTGTCTGGTGCTGGGTGATTGTTACAATTTTATTTATTTTTTGCTTTGTTTTAAAAAATCTAGCATTTATAAACTACCCTGCCTTTTGTATTTGCCCCTGAGCAGCAGTGGAGCCAGGAACAGGTAAAAATTATCATTTCTATTTTACAAAAGTGTTGGGATGTGGGTCTTGGACGGAGGAGGGGAAGTAGAGAAGCTATGCCCTTCTGAAAACTTTAAGAAAACCTTTCACCCAGCAACACAAAAGGTCCCGAAGGATCGGTACCTTCTCCAATATAGTGCCGTTGCTTCAAGGTGGGTAAATATTTTAATTCAAGCTCAAAGTCTGCGCATCCGAGTCAATACATATTCCTCTTTTTCTAACATCCTTGTCACTTTATAACTTCTGAGTAATAGAGAACAAACCTTGATTGTTAGACGTTAAGAATTTATTTACATGATCAAAAAAATACATTCAGACGTTTAACTGTTCAGGCTGGATCCTCCGAGAGCGTTCCAACGATTGTTACCCCCTCATCACTGCTGACCTCACTTCATGCCGTTGTAAACAATGTACGATAGACTGATGCCACATTTTCCTCTCATTATTTAATGGGTAATGCTGCGAATATTCAATCTGTCATCTTGTCACTTGGTTTCAGAGGCATATTATGCATAGTTTCTGCAGATTTAGTGTAAATAGCCTGAAGTAAATCTTCTCTATGTTTCATGCTCCAGTGCCGAACACAAAGGATAAATATATTCACTGATCTTTGTGGAAATGGATTTATGCCGTTTGTTGATATGTATTGTAGAACTAGTAATAGCAGTATTGTATACATGTATTGTTTAGTTTTTTCTTAATTTTATTATTTAGGATGGTCCATGTCAATAGGCAAGATAACACAAAAGATTAGCTCTTGACAAAAACACAAACCAGAAACGAATGACATCAAGTGAATGAGGTACACTAACCCAACATATGAAACACATGTGTACATTTATTTGTAATGCAGCAATCCCACATAGAAGTGTAGGATCTAGGTAACAAATAAAGTCCATTTTTAAATATAAATGTGATCATTTTTTATTGCTGACCTCTTTCAAATAATTATCTAATACTGCAAATTTATTTGGTGGGTAAACCAGTCACACACACATTTTCACACGTCACTTGATGGCAAATGTGGGAGAAGGGGGAGGATTCCACACTACAGAGAGATCACAGAGGGGTGTTTCAAAGCCTCTCTGCTCACTACATCATGTACCCATCTGGTTGACATTTTAATCACATGACACCATAGAACAGAATTAGCAATCATTAATAGCAGCCTGAAGAAACAAAACAAGGTAATCATCAAGATTCTTCTTATAGACTGTCTCAATGATTTACTGTGTTATGCAAAAAAAAGCCTTACTTTGTCATGTTTAGACTATAATAATAATAATAATAATAATAATGTGCATTTTATATTTATCTTATTAGCACTTAATATTTGTCTAGCGCACACATACTATGCTGAGAATATTTCACTCATCAGTCCCTGCCCCAGTAGAGCTTATAGTCCATATTTCCTGTCACGTGGACACACGTTACCCTACAAAAAATTTTAAGGTTTGTAGTAGAAAACTGGAACATCTGTAGGAAACCCATGCAAACACAGGGAGAACATACAAACTCCACACCAACTGGGCCTTGCTCAAGAATTTTTAATCTTGACCTTAGACTAGGGGTGGGCAAAATACGGCCCGCGGGCCGGATGCGGCCCGCAAACCGATCCTGCCCGGCCCACTGCCTCCCACCAGCGAGCAATGACAAGCGGCCCGGACTGCTGAGCTGCTTGTCATTGCTCTGCACTGCAGTACCTCCAAGCTGCCAGCGGCGCCTCTCTCCCCTGCTGCTCCTGCTGCTGCGTTGTAGCAGCCTCCTCCAGAGTCCCCAGTGACAACGGCTGTGTTCAGCCGAAAAGGGGGTGGGGCTACGTGCCGAGAAGGGGGTGGGGCTACATGGGACCTCAGGGGGCGGAGCTACACGGGACAAGAGCCAGACTGCTACAGATCCATCCTTCCTGCCACTGCCAGCCAGATCAGTAAGTTAATGGGAAAAGTGAAAGAAAGTGTGTGTGTGTGTGTGTGTGTGTGTGTGTGTGTGTGTGTGTGTGTGTGTGTGTGTGTGTGTGTGTGTGTGTGTGTGCATATATTTGTGTGTGCGGGCAGTGGCGTCAGACTGATTTTAGGTTTGGGGGAGAGATCTTTAGCTCTCGCTGTACCAACCCCTCCCGTGTTCTGTCACCATGTCACCCCCATGTTCTGTCACTATGTCACCCCCCGCCCCCCGTGTTCTGTCACTGTGTCACCCCCCCGTGTTCTGTCACTGTCACCCCCCCCGTGTTCTGTCACTATGTCTCACCCCCCCGTGTTCTGTCACTATGTCACACCCCCCGTGATCTGTCACTATGTCACACCCCCAGTGTTCTGTCACTGTGTCACCTCCCCGTGTTCTGTCACTGTGTCACCTCCCCATGTTCTGTCACTGTGTCACACCCCCCGTGTTCTATCACTGTGTCACCTCCCCGTGTTCTGTCACTGTGTCACACCCCCCGTGTTCTGTCACTGTGTCACCTCCCCGTGTTCTGTCACTGTCACCCCCACCGTGTTCTGTCACCATGTCACACCCCCGTGTTCTGTCGCTGTCACCCCCACCGTGTTCTATTACCCCCCCCTCCCCGTGTTCTTTCACTGTGTCACACCCCCCGTGTTCTGTCACCGTGTCACACATCCGTGTTCTGTCACTGTCACCCCCACCGTGTTCTGTCACTGTCACACCCCCCGTGTTCTGTCACTGTCACCCCCCTCCCACGTGTTCTGTCACTGTGTCACACCCCCCGTGTTCTGTCACTGTGTCACCTCCCCGTGTTCTGTCACTGTGTCACACCCCCCGTGTTCTGTCACTGTGTCACCTCCCCGTGTTCTGTCACTGTCACCCCCACCGTGTTCTGTCACCATGTCACACCCCCCGTGTTCTGTCGCTGTCACCCCCACCGTGTTCTATTACCCCCCCCTCCCCGTGTTCTTTCACTGTGTCACACCCCCCGTGTTCTGTCACCGTGTCACACATCCGTGTTCTGTCACTGTTACCCCCACCGTGTTCTGTCACTGTCACCCCCCCCGTGTTCTGTCACTGTCACCCCCCTCCCACGTGTTCTGTCACCGTGTCACCCCCACCATGTTCTGTCACTGTCACCCCCCTCCCCATGTTCTTTCACTGTGTCACACCCCCCGTGTTCTGTCACCGTGTCACACATCCGTGTTCTGTCACTGTCACCCCCCCTCGCCGTGTTCTGTCACTGTGTCACCCCCACCGTTTTCTGTCACTGTGTCACACACCCGTGTTCTGTCACTGTCACCCCCCCTCCCCGTGTTCTGTCACCGTGTCACACCCCCCATGTTCTGTCACCGTGTCACCCCCACCGTGTTCTGTCACTGTGTCACACCCCCCGTGTTCTGTCACCCCCACCGTGTTCTGTCACTGTGTCACCCCCACCGTGTTCTGTCACCGTGTCACACCTTTCCCCAGGGGCCATAAGACACTGGATAATTTGCTTGCTGCACAATAATTATCCTAAATAAAATGTTAATGTGTAAAAAGGCTCTCTACCTGCCGTAATGTGTGTGAATGGGGCTCTACCTGGTGTAATGTGTGTAAGTGGCGCTGTGTGGCGCAATTTGAATAATGGAGACTATTGTGCAGCCTAATATGAATCTGTATTATTTTTTGCCCACACCCCTTCCACATGAAGCCACGTCCCTATATTTTTGGCAAGTGGGGCGAGCTGCTATTTTGTATGTGGCCCTCGGATACTGACAGGAAATGTCAAGTGGCCCCTCAGCTGAAATAATTGCCCACCCCTGCTCTAAATGGATGTACTGCGTACTGATTGTGCTAATAATAATAATAATAATAATATCCAATATAATAGCCCAGATCTGTGACTCTGTGCCTGTGTGACTAACGCTGGGTGGAGTCACAATCACAGATCTGGCCAATTATATAGGAGATGGGAAAATGAACAACTAGCCGAGGATTCACTTTTTCTGGTGTCCCAGCATGGCTGCAGGCATGGGGGGCTGAGGCATTGCGCTCTCCCTGGCTGGCAGTCTGCCTGGGGCACAGCTCTCCAGGCGCAACCCCTCTCTGTGCACCATGCTGCATGGGGGACTGCTCACCTGCGTAAGCCATGGATCAGGACCCAGCGCCAGCCCGCTGATCCCGCCGCACACCTCATCAGCAGCAGCCGGCCACCATACTCCACCCTGTGCGGGGACAGCACCACCACCATCATGTCTTCCGCTCCTCAACACCCTGAGCGGGTCTGGGGTGCAGCAACTGAGGACATTACATGGTTCAAGCCAAAGAGGTATGGACAACCCCGCAACCGCCCCTCCCCCACAGCCACCGGAGCCCGTCCCCCATCCGCGGCAACCGACCCTCCACCAACAGCGGTGCCTCCTGACCCCCTCACCCATCCGACGCACCACCGCACCTGCCCCTTCCCCACCCGTGGCACCCATGCTCCACCCCCACCTTGGTACCTACAGCTCCTCTACCCCACCCGCGGCACCCCCCCCTCCTCCACCCGTGGCATCCCCGCACCCACCCCTCCCCCACCTGCAGCGCCCCCGGACCCCATCCACTGCACCCGCTGCCCCCTTCCCCAAAGGTAGCGCCTTTGGAACCCCTCCCCCACCCGTGGCACCCCCTCCCACACCGCCTCCGGACACTGTCCCCTCCCTCACCAGCGGCGCCTCCTGACCCCCTACCCCACACGCGGCACCCCTGCATTTGCCCCTCCACCACCCACAGCACCTCCAGGCCTTATCCACCGCACCTTAGCCACAGCACCTCTGGACCCCCTACCCCACACGCGGCACCCCCGCAACCTGCCCCTTCCCCAAAAGCAACGCCTTTGGAACCCCGCCCCCACCCATGCCACCCCCTCCCCTCCACCAACCGCACTGCCTCCGGACCCCGGACCCCATCCGCGGCCCCCACTCCCGCGCCTTTCTCCCACCCACAGCACCTCCTGACCCCTCCCCCGTCCACGCACCCCCTGCATCCACCACCCTCCACCTGTAGCATCTACAGACACCCTCTCCCATCAGCGGCAATCCCCGCAACCACCCCTCCCTCACCCGCGGTGCCTCCTGACCCCCTACCCCGCCCGCGGCACCCCTGCATCTGCCCCTCCACCAACCACAGCACCTCTGGACCCAATCCCCCATCCGTGGCACCCCCTCCCCTCCACCACCCACACCGCCTCCGGACCCCGTCCCCTCCCTCACCAGCGGCGCCTCCTGACCCCCTACCCCGTACCCTCCCTCACAACCGCACCTGCCCCTTCCCCACCCGCGGCACCCACGCTCCCCCACCACAGCACCCGCGGGCCCCCCTCCCCCACCTGTGGCATCCCCTCCCTCACCCGCGGCGCCTCCTGACCCCCTACCCCACCCACGGCACCCCCGCACCCGTCCCTCCACCAACCGCAGCACCTCCAGACCCCCTCCCAAATCCACTGCACCTGCTGCTCCCACACCTGCGGCACCCCCGCTCCTCCCCCACTGCACCTCCGGGCCCCCAACCCCCCCCGCGACACCCCCCCCGCACCCGTCCCTCCACCGCCCGCAGCACCTCTGGCCCCCCTCCCCCATCCACCGCACCTGCCCCTCCCCAACCCGCGGCACCCCCGATCCTTCCCCACGGCATCTCCGGACCCCCTACCCAAATCACGACACCCCTGCAACCTGCCCCTTCCACACCTGCAGCTCTTTCTGAACCCCTCCCCATCTGCAACAGCCCCACACCTGCCCCTCCCCTATCCGCAGCGCCTCCAGCCCACCTCCCCATCTGCAGCCCCCACTCCCCCACCCCTCCCCCTCCTGTTGCACCTCGACCCTCTCCCCCATCTGCGCACCCCCCCCCCTGCATCCGCCCCCTTCCACCCGCAGCTTCTACAGGCACCATCCCCCATCCGTGGTCCCCCCCACAGCTGCTACATTATGTACATCATGCCCAGCAGGCGCTGTTCACGCTGTCGCAAAGGGCTACGCCCCCTTCACCATCGGACGGCCTTTCGTCGTACAATATTTAACCACTAACAAAACTAGGAACGCAGGTAATACTCCATATAATACAAATATTGAACCCCAGAAAGGCGTGCAGAGGTTAAGGGGGCATAGCCCCTTGCGACGGTGTGAAAAGCCCCGTAAGGCGCGATGAAGCACCTAGTAATAATAATAATAATAATCATGTTTTGCTACCGATAAAAAAAGTAATTATAATTAAATATATTGAAATGTGTCTCCTCTTTTTAGAGACAATAAATAAAATACCAATGAGTCTAATTAAACCTGATTTACTTTAAACATGTTCTGACGCTTGTGCTCAATAACTGGTGAAAGTGACTCACTTGCACATAGACCTCTGTGGTGAAATTATAGGTTATAGAATTGCATTTTATAACACATTCTTAATGGGTGATGGGACCCTTCCCAGGTTGCATGCACTAAAAAAATAAAGAACATGAACCAAAAGGCTTCAAATTAAGAGAAAGTTAATAAAATAATGGAAACGGGTGCAGTTATACAGTAATAAGATTGGTGATTGACGCAGTGTGGATTGGTGATGCTTATATGGGGGCTGCATCTACTTCTGATGCCGATCGGAGTACATACGTGAATAGTGTAGGTGGCGTCTATTGTAACAAGCTTCTCAGATTCACTGTCTGTGAGGGTATTTCAGAGTTGTTAGCAAACCGAAAAAGTTAGCAATTGGGCAAAACCATGTGCACTGCAGGTGGGGTAGATGTAACATGTGCAGAGAGAGTTAGATTTGGATGGGTTATTTTGTTTCTGTGCAGGGTAAATACTGGCTGCTTTATTTTTACACTGCAATTTAGATTTCAATTTGAACACACCCCACCCAAATCTAACTCTCTCTGCACATGTTACATCTGTCCCACCTACACTGCACATGTTACATCTGCCCATGGTTTTGCCCAATTGCTAACTTTTTTGGTGTGCTAACAAACCTGAATAATGCCCTGTGTGTGAACATCAGCTGGCCCATCAGCCCTCATGTGGTCAGGATGTCCAGCAAATTACGCTTCCGGGGTCAGTGAAACTACATCCAAGGACGCAGCCAATGACTTTACCATGCACAGTAAATGGGGTCCCAGTTTTCTACAACTCTCCCTGTCGTCGCCCCGAAATGCCTGTAGCCAGTCAATGAGGCTGTGGCTACCAGGGCACTGCAACCGAATTTGCAACACCATCGCAACATGTGCACTGAAGCTTTGGTGTATGCATAGTCCAGAAACCATTGGTCAATTGCGACCGAAGTGGGACTGCGTCTGGGGCTGAATCAGACAATAACATCCTTGACAGGCAGGCAATGCATTTGGTCGTGTATGGCTCACTGTAGAGCCCCTCCCTATCCTGTGACAGACGTTCTCAGATGCATAACAGATGAAGTGTGTTCATGACACCATATAAGGTTAGTTTTTACGATTTAAGAGTTTAGTAAAGACACGATTGATGGGCCTTGACACCAGATGGCAGTGCAGAGGAATTACTTGCGACTGCATCCCAAATGTCCCAAACTGGAGGCAAGGTCGTATTCTGGACTTTTAGCTGCTATTAGGGCAATGTACTGTAGGGTTCAGACTAAGGTAATCTTATTTCATATTGTTATTAATAGGCTATGTAGACAAACTGGGTGTGCTCTATGAGGGTAAAAATTTCTAATACAGTAGATGAAGGATTTTTCCAGTCTTTTCAAAATTATATAACATTGATTATGCTTAGAAATCCATCATACAAACAGGCATTGGAACCAGGAGGCTGCCCCCACTACTGATAATGATTTTCTGGGAAGACCAGTATCGTCTAAATCAGGGGTGGGCAATTATTTCAGCTGGGGGGCCGCTTAACACTTCCAGTGAATGTTCGAGGGCCACACACAAGGGTGGGGACTAATATGAATAACAAATATTTGTAGGAGTAAGTCCTGGGCTGCGCAGAGACTGCACAAAGTAGATTTTTGCAGCTCTGCGTACACATACGATCGTACACTTGCACGGGTGAATTTACACTCCTCCTGGGGGCGGCGACTACCCGAACGCAGGACAGCAAAATTTGCAGCACAGTGATCAGGTCTGAATCAGCCCCTTGGTCAGCAGTTGCTGCAAAATGAGACCCGTTATAGGGCCCAATTCAGACCCGGTCGCTGCTGTGTATTTTCGCACAGCGGGTGATCGGGTCTGAACTGCACATGCATTGCAGTGCGCAGGCACATCAGTCCGCCGCGCTGGGGAGCGTCAGGCAGAGATGGGATGGTGCGAACAAAGCGATCGCACAGGTGATCGCAAGGTGATTGACAGGAAGAGGCCGTTTGTGGGTGGCAACTGACCGGTTTAGAGGAGTGCACGGAAAAATGCAGGAGGGACCAGGCGTTTTTGAGGGAGGGTTTCTGACGTCAGCTCCGGCCCTGATCATCGCACTGGAAGAGTAAGTCCTGGGATGCGCAGAGACTGCACAAACTTCTGTTTCTGCAGCTCTCCTGCACATGCGATCGCTCCCCTGCACAGCGATTACCCCCTCCCCCTGTAGGCGGCGACTACCTGATCGTAGCAGTGCAAAAATCACACCCTAGCTATCAGGTCTGAATTAGGCCCATAGTTTTATATATATATATATATATATATATATATATATATCTATAAAAACATAGTATTATATATATATAACTATAAAAACACACACACCACAATATACATTGCACCGCATACGTAGTTTTTTACAGGCAAAATACAAATGTCTAAAGGGGGTACTCACGGAGCTATATTCTAAGCAATCTGACTAGATTGCTTAGAATATCGGCATGATCGCTCCGTGTGTAGCCCCCTCAGCGATAGCGATGCGCGGCCCCGCACATCGCTATCGCTGCTGCTAGATTGGCCTGCATGCAGGCCAATCTAGCGGGTCGCTCACTTCACCCGCTGGGTGAAGTGAGCGCCCCCCCCCCCCCATCTCCCCCCGCACGCTCAGCACAGATCACGCTGTGCTGAGCGGCAGGAGAGATGTGTGCTGAGCGGTTCGCTCAGCACACATCTCTCCCAAATCTGCCCGTGGGTACTGGGCTTAAAAAACACATCCAGTAATAAAAAAATAAAAATAAAAAAACTGCTGAAAACAAACAAACAGCATCCTGTGTAATGCTGTTATCAATCGTATTCACAGCTGGTTACTATTACTAGCTCCCCCCACCCGCTTCCCTGAACCACATAGCAGTCTCAAACCTCCCCTCTCCCTTAAACCCATATAGTAGTCTCTACCCCCCTTCCCCCACCCCTGAACCCATATAGCAGTCACTACCCCCCTTCACCCCCTCCCCTGAACCTATACAGCAGTCTCTACCCCCCTTCCCCTGAACCTATACAGCAGTCTCTACCTCCTCCTCTCCTCTCTCCCTCCTCCTTTCTCTCCTACCTCTCTCTCCTCCTCCTCCCCCCCCCCCCCCCCCCCCGGACCCATATAGCAGCTTTACCTTTGATGTATTTTTTTTACTGTGACAGATCTGCTGCCTAGATTATCCACCGCCTTCTCTGCCAGATCCGCTGCCCGCTGCGCAGAGCCGCTGCTGCTACCCGCTGCCCTCTGCACTCTCTTGCCGTGGCTCCGCCCCCTATGCCGCCCAGCGCCTGATGTCACAGAGGAAATCCCGGTCAGCAGACCGGGTATTTCCTCAGCGGCGCCGCATCTCGGAGCTTCGTAGCGCAATGACAAGCGGCTCAGCCGGGCCGCTTGTCATTGCACAGTGGTATGGGACAGCGGGCCAGGCAGAATCGGTTCGCGGGCCGCATCCGGCCCGCGGGCCGCATGTTGCCCACCCCTAATTTAGAGTGACCTTCCTGCTGAATTTTGCAGCATCCAAAAAGTTCTGTGCAATAATCATCAAGCATACAGCAATATAGCATGAGGCAAACAGACGTACTTCAGTTCATTCAAACAATTTTTGGAAAGTTTTACTGTAATACAATTCTTATCCTAACAAGACTTATTTGAGTATTTAATATATAATAAATGTGGCTTCATGTGAATTGCTGTAGAAAATCACCAACATCCTGAGTCAGGCACATCAGCGGCCACCTTAGCATCCAGCTGTGGCAGCTTACTATGGGACAGATATATTAAGCCTGGAGAAGTGATAAAAAAGTGATAAGTGGAAAGTGATAACGCACCAGCCAATCAGCTCCTAACTGTCATTTTTCAAACCCATAATATTTGGCTGGTGCGTTATCACCTTCCACTTATCACTTCTCCAGGCTTAATACATCTGCCCTTTAATCATTTATACCAGTGTTTCCCATCCTCGGCCCTCAAGTACCTCCAACAGTTCATGTTTTCCAGATCTCCTCACAGGATTGCAAGTTGTTGGGGTAATAAGGCTTACACCTCAGTTACCAACACCTTAGTAGCCCTTCTGTCTTGGAGATTCAAAGTACTGGATACAGCCGGCTGGGGAGTAAGAAATCACACAACAGTTGTCAGTATAACACTGCTCTGTCCTTTCTGTGACAGAGAGATCTTTTAATTATACCAAAGAAAAAGTGGGCTCATTACATGCCCTCCAATCACAGTGAAGTATAAAATTAGCTAATCAAACAAAGTACAAGTTTCAATGACATAAAACGGAGTATGCAAAAAACACATTTGCAAACTATTCCGGGAGTCTGTCTTCTCAAAATATGAGGTGATTGCTGAGGATATCCTATTTCTGTAATTCTCTGTCCTCTGGCTTCGCATTCTTTCTTGTAAAGTATTTAAGGAAAACATCTGTTGTCTCTAGCACACATACAAGCAACGATGACCTTATAATATATGTAAAGGTTCATATATACAGTATTTAGAATATATTGAAGCATTAATACATCAAAAGCATTTCAATCAATATTACTCCTGCAAAGTGAAATAATTTGCTCCACCTGTGGGTTTTTTAAAATGTGTCAGTGAGTAATGAATACACCTGTTCAACTGGTGGGTGACCTGGAAAACATGAACTGTTGGGAACCACTGGTTTATACCAATGTGAGTATCAGTCTGTCCATTTAAGTATCCTTGCATCTGCATGCATATGAACTGCTCCACCTACTGTTTTCCTCGATGCAGCAGCATCCGTCACCTGAACTGGCGCCCGCCACGTGCTGGGTGCAAATGATCCGTCGGAAAACTGGCTCCGGGATGCAGCTGGCGCAGCAGTTTCAGGTGGATCTTTTGCACCCATCACGTGCCGGGTGCAAGTTCAGATGACGGATGCTGCTGCGTCTGGGAAAATAGTAAGTGAATCAGCTCATATGCCTGGCCTCATCCCTCCCCCCACAAGTGGCGACTCGCTGCTGTTTTGAGAAACGGATGTCATCACTGCCCCCTCCTCTTCCCTAAATGGCATCAGACTGTCAATCACTGACAGTCTGATGCCATACACCCTAGTTGACCCGTGCTGTACATAAGTAGATGAGGGTAATTTGTCGGGATCCTGGCAGTAAGGTTACTGATGCCGGAATCCCGACAGCCAACAATGCCGACAGCTGGAATCCCGACACACAGGGGCTATTCTATATATATAAAGGGGAGTGGTTGACAAGTGACCCTTACTAGGATATTTCCAATTGCTCTATCGATACCTTTTATTATCGGTAGGTATTGGTATGATTTATAAAGAAAGTGTTACACCTACTTAAATTACAATAAAAATCCTGTCCATTTCAGTCATTTAGGACTTATTTTTAAACAAGTTACTTGGGGTGATAGTACTCTACCCACCTATTTATCTCGGTATGTACTTTAAGGGAGTACTTCACTCTCTCTTTTTCCAGTATAAATTAAACAGAACTAAGAATTCTGAGAATCTGATAAATTTGTCCATCCCCTACCCATAGGACTTTTCCCGTTGCCCAAGAACTATGGCACACTCGTGGAATTTATAGTCTCACCTTCAGTTATTGGTATGTACCCAAAATAATTCTTATCCTCCACCTCTAGTGAATCAATAAAGTCCTTGACACCCATACATCAATTTTTCTCTTTTAAAGATTTTACCCCTGAAGAAGTCCTACAAAAGGACGAAACGTGTAGGGTTTCAGGTGATTGGACCCATTGTTTACATTTAGAACACCCACCATAGAGCTCACACCCTAGGGTGGTTGGTGGCATTTCATAACATCTGTTCGTGTGTAACACTGGTTTCCGGTTAACACCTTCTTATGATATAAGTTTCAACTTTTTTATTTATTATCTTTTTATGTATCATCTTGTTTGAATGTCATGAATAAAATTCAGATGTCCTAGTAATATTAGGCCATTGTCCCATGTTTTTTGGGGTGTCAACTTTGGTGTGAGGGTGTTTTTCAGGTGAAATACCCATTTGGTGGCTAAAAAGAATCCATCTAATGAGATAACCCAATTGTGGCTCCAATCAAGTCTCTTCGGGAACACTGAAATATTTGGACATTGGTTTTCTAATTTGTGTATGGACTCACATTTGGACAATAGTGTGGAGTCATAGCGCCCTCTAGTTCACATTTCCATATTATGGTTCTTGTTTCCGCTAACAGGGGGATCACTGTGAGGTGCTGCTGATTGAAGCGCGTGAAGAGGTTTATATATATATATATATATATATATATATATATATATATATATTTATATATAGAATAGGCAGAGTTTGGCACTCCTGAAGCAAACACTTAACTGCAGCCGGTGCCTTCATAGGTAAGTAAATACATAGAACGAGGATGCGGCACTCAAGGCTTAAGAAATCCACAGCATACAAGCTTCTGCTTAGCAACGTTTCAGTAGACACACCTACTGTCGTCAGGCTTTATTATCAGATTAAAACAAAGTACATACCTTTATAGTATCACCACGTGTATTCCTGCCAGCTCGTCCCGGGACTGCTCACCCGCCGAGCCGCACCTGCTGTGACGTCGTCATCAGTCGACGGCGCCATGTAACCGTGCCCATCACCATGACAACAAACAATCAGTGCAGTAGACTGCAGGGCTGGCTGAAACAATGTAACCCGTATTATTCATTAGATACATGACGATCTTAACCACACTGTACGGACTATTTCAAATCTTTCTAAATAAAATAAACATTGCGAACTCTGCTGATTATTTCATTTTAGGAAGCATGCATATGAGATCGATTCATTTAAACCTTTGGGGTATATTACCCCAAGGCGAAGAATCCATTTAGTTTCTAACTGTAGTAATTTGGCACCTCTGTTACCTCCTCTCATATCTGCTGGAACACAATCTATCATCCTATACCTGACACTATGTAATGGATGTTTTAAATGAACGAAATGCCGGGCAACAGGCTGCTCACTGTCACCTGTGTCCAAAGCATTTCGAATCGCAGACCTATGTGCAGACATTCTTTCTTTGAATTTTCGCTCAGTCTTGCCGATGTAGCTCAAGCCACATGGGCATACGATTTGATAAATTACAAAGTTGGAATTGCACGTCAATTGATGTTTAATAAAAACGGACGAGCTGGCGGGAATACACGTGGTGATACTATAAAGGTATGTACTTTGTTTTAATCTGATAATAAAGCCTGACGACAGTAGGTGTGTCTACTGAAACGTTGCTAAGCAGAAGCTTGTATGCTGTGGATTTCTTAAGCCTTGAGTGCCGCATCCTCGTTCTATGTATATTTATATATATAAATATATCAAGGGACCCAGACCATGCACTCTCTAATGGTTAGCCAAGCCTGTGTGGCTGCTGGCCACACCCCCTCTGGAGACTGGCCACACCCCTAAACATGGATCCCTACCCCTGCATTTTCCCAGTGCGCTCTTCGTGCCCCAGTCCGACGCTGAAACATCGGTACTGTGGCATGTACTACAAGAACATCGGGGCCTGAATCAGAGATTGCTAGTTCTGTAACTCATTGATACATACAGTATTAGCTCTGCTACACAGTCACGTTTTAATCGCTTTGTAATGTGATAATCTCCTTTAGTCGCGCAGTGCTACAATTTAATTGCATTGCGTGATCTTGAGACGATTAATCTCCGATTCAGAGTTTAATGGGATGAGCAATTAATCACTCATTCAGAAGATCCAAGTTGATTCTCAGCAGGAAATGCTCATTAAAAGAAAGAACGCCCAAAAGGGTTTCTAGTCCGATTAGGGCAATCCGTCTCTTGTGATTAATTGCATACAGTTGCGTGGCTTTTCTCTTAAGTGACTCAAAGAGGTTTAATCAGCAAATCGCCCATTTAGCTCTAACCTAGTGGAAATGAAGCAATTAGTATTATACTCGTTAACTTTATTTTAATTGCGAATGAAGCAGATTGCCTGCAGTTCACTTTAGGTTTTAAAACATGCCCATAATTAACCATTCTTCTGATTTTATTTTTGGAATTTAACAGGAACATGCACTTTCTGGGTGTGATTCAGATATGGACCCTAATAGCACGGGATGCGGTAAGGATGCCATTGATTGGGATGCTGGCGCTCGAATTGCCACCCACGGGGAGGGTTAGGGTCAGGCTGCAGGGAAGGGACAGTTAGGTTTAGACTGAGGGAAGGTGGGGTTAGGGTTAGGCACCCACGGGGAGGGTTAGGTTTAGGCTGCGGGGAGGGATGGTTAGGGTTAAGGGCCCTACACACTTAAAGATTTCACTGAGATACCATTCATATCTTTCAGTGTGTAGGCACCAATGATGAACGATGCGCATCCCCACGCTCATTCTTGATTGGTGCCGGCCCGTTCATACCTGCAGGCCAATATGGACAATCTCGTCCATATTAGCATGCAGGGCTATGGATCCAGGTGACGGGGGGAGTAAAGAAAGGTTAAGGTTAGGCTGCGGGGAAGGGACAGTTAGGTTTAGGCTGCGGGGAGGGAATGTTAGAGTTAGGCACCCACGGGGAGGGTTAGGGCTAGGCTGCGGGGAGGGGTGGTTATGGTTGGACACCCACGGAGAGGCTTAGGCTGCGGGGAGGGATTGTTAGGTTTAGACACCCACAAGGAGGGTTAGGGTTAGGCTGCGGGGAAGGGACAGTTAGGTTTCGGCTGTGGGGAGGGGGATTTAGGCTGCGGGAAGGGAAGGCTAGGTTTAGGCTGTGGGGAGGGGGGGAGGGTTAGGCACCAACGGGGAATGTTAGGGTTAGGATGCAGGGGAGGAGGGTTAGGTTTAGGAATCACCAGGGAGGGCTAGGGTTAGGCTGCGGGGAAGGGAAGGCTAGGTTTAGGCTGCGGGAGGAGGGGTTAGGTTTAGGTATCACCAGGGAGGGCTAGGGTTAGGCTGCGGGGAGGGGAAGGCTAGGCTTAGGCTGCGGAGAGGGGGGGTTAGGTTTAGGTATCACCAGGGAGGGCCAGGGTTCGGCTGCAGGGAGGGGGGGTTAGAGTTAGGCACCACCGGGGAGGGTTAGGGTTAGGCTGCGGGGAGGGGTGGATAGGGTTAGACACGCACGGGGAGGGTTAGGCTGCGGGGAAGGGACAGTTAGGTTTAGGCTGCGGGGACGGGGGTTGCGGTTTAGGAATCACCAGAGAGGGCTAGGGTTAGGCTGCGGGGAAGGGAAGGCTAGGATTAGGCTGTGGGGAGGGGGGGGTTAGAGTTAGGCACTACCGGGAAGGGTTAGGGTTAGGCTGCAGGGAGGGGTGGATAGGGTTAGACACGCACGGGGAGGGTTAGGCTGCGGGGAAGGGACAGTTAAGTTTAGGCTGCGGGGAGGGGGGTTAGGTTTAGGCACCACCAGGGAGGGTTAGGATTCGGCTGCGGGGAAGGGAAGGCTAGGATTAGGCTGTGGGGAGGGGGGGTTAGGTTTAGGCACCACCAGGGAGGGTTAGGGTTAGGCTGCGGGGAGGGGGGGTTAGGTTTAGGCACCACCAGGGAGGGTTAGGATTAGACTGCGGGGAAGGGAAGGCTAGTATTAGGCTGTGGGGAGGGGGGGTTAGGTTTAGGCACCACCAGGGAGGGTTAGGGTTAGGCTGCGGGGAGGGGGGGTTAGGTTTAGGCACCACCAGGGAGGGTTAGGATTAGGCTGCGGGGAAGAGAAGGCTAGGATTAGGCTGCGGGGAGGGGGGGTTAGGTTTAGGCACCACCAGGGAGGGTTAGGATTAGGCTGCGGGGAAGGGAAGGCTAGGATTAGGCTGTGGGGAGGGGGGGGTTAGGTTTAGGCACCACCAGGGAGGGCTAGGGTTAGGCTGCGGGGAGGGGGGGTTAGAGCTAGGCACCCACGGGGAGGGTTAGGCTGCGGGGAGGGGTGGTTAGGGTTAGACACCCACGGGGGAAGGTTAGGGTTAGGCTGCGGGGAAGGGACAGTTAGGTTTAGGCTGTGGAGAGGGAGGGTTATGCACCCACGGGGAGGGAAAGGCTGTGTGGAGGGGTGGTTAGGGTTAGACACCCACGGGGAAGGTTAGGGTTAGACTGCAGGGAAGGGAAGGCTAGGTTTAGGCTGTAGGGAGGGTTAGGGTTAAGCTGCAGGGAAGGGACGGTTAGGGTTAGGCTGCGGGGAGGGTTAGGTTTAGGCTGCGGGGAGGGGGGTTAGGTTTAGGCACCAGCGGGGAGGGTTGGGTTTGGCTGCTGGGAGAGGTTAGGTTAGGCTGCGGGGAGGGGGGGTTAGGTTTAGGCACCACCGGGGAGGGTTAGGGTTTGGTTGCGGAGATAGGTTAGGGTTAGGATGCTGGAAGGGAGGTTTAGGGAGGTAAGGGAGGGTAAACATACCTATCCGACGCCTGTCGGGAATCTGTGCATCGGGATGCCAGTGTCGGTAATATGACCGCCGGCATTCCATCCACTGGCATTTGCTATGTATTCCAGTAGCACGGCCATTTATATACAGCGGCTCTGCTAAAATACTATATGCAAAAACTGCAGCAGGCATCTTGTCAGTACTGTAGAGAGCTCTGATAGGCCTGGATAATATTTTGGGGGCTTGGCCTAATCACCCTCACCATCGCGACCATCGGCCATTAAATCTCGGCACAAAATGGAAGCCACATCCCTCTGTTATGTGGAACAGTTCCCGTCTCCTCCACTAAACGGCTGCTGCTTGTCAATCAGGCTGCAACTTACTTACCCCGTGCTCCGCCCAGAGCTGTAGCATTATCTCGGTACATGGAACTGTGGGGGTCATTCCGAGTTGTTCGCTCGTTGCCGATTTTCGCTATACTGTGATTAGTCACTAACTGCGCATGCGCAAGGTATGCAGAGCGCATGCGCTTCATTATTTTACTAAAAACTTAGCTGTTTTGCTGTAGCGTCTGTGGCGCTTTTCAGTTGCACTGGTGTTCGGTAAATGATTGACAGGAAAGGGGCGTTTCTGGGTGGTAACTCAGCGTTTTCCCAGCGTTGGCTAAAAAACGCAGGCATGTCAGGGAAAAACACGGGGGAGTGGCTGGAGAAACGGGGGAGTGGCTGGCCGAACGCAGGGCGTGTTTGTGACATCAAACCAGGAACGAAACGGGCTGAGCTGATCGCAGTGTAGGAGTAAGTCTCGAGCTACTCAGAAACTGCTAAGAATTATTTATTCGCAATTCTGCTAATCTTTCGTTTGCAAATTCTGCTAAGCTAAGATACACTCCCAGAGGGCGGCGGCCTAGCGTGTGCAATGCTGCTAAAAGCAGCTAGCGAGCGAACAACTCGGAATGAGGGCCTGTGTCTCCAGCGCAGGCACAGTCAATAAAATATCGGTCAGTAGTGGCCGATGCACCTGTTGTGTCTGTCAAAGACACTGAGAGACAATCCCCTGTGCGTATCGTATCCCTGCTTAAAAATAAAATAAAAATGTCAATTTAGTTTTGAAAAAATTAAAGTTTGAAAATCGCAACGCCATATTGGACTAGCAAAACTTCTGGAGGCCGGAGGGGCGGGGTTTATTGATTTGGGAATGGGGGCACTGTCTACAGTTAATGGATCCTATGCATCGCAGTTCTCTTTTTTCCTGAGCAAAATGTTGAGCCCAGAATATTTATATTCCCAATATTTCAACTACCGAAGAGCGTAAATTATCCAGGCAGGTGTAACTGGGCTCCAGTAACTGTTTTACCTTATTCTGACATTAATGGTAAAATAGGGAGGCTTTTAAATTTATTAAGGGAGCTCTGTAAGTTAGGCATGGTTGGGAGTAGTAGTACATACCTTATGTAGGGGTGACTCAGGCTTATATGTACAATTCCACATAGAAAGAACTTCTCTGAGACAGCAACAGACATGGAGGAGGCACCAAGACACACACAGCAGCAATAATCAGTTATAAAATAATGCAGTGTGGAATAATAAGAATTTACTCACCGGTAATTCTATTTCTCGTAGTCCGTAGTGGATGCTGGGACTCCGTAAGGACCATGGGGAATAGCGGCTCCGCAGGAGACTGGGCACAACTATAAAGAAAGCTTTAGGTCTAACTGGTGTGCACTGGCTCCTCCCACTATGACCCTCCTCCAGACCTCAGTTAGGATACTGTGCCCGGAAGAGCTGACACAATAAGGAAGGATTTTGAATCCCGGGTAAGACTCATACCAGCCACACCAATCACACCGTATAACTCGTGATACAATACCCAGTTAACAGTATGATAACAACTGAGCCTCTCAACAGATGGCTCATAACAATAACCCTTTAGTTAAGCAATAACTATATACAAGTATTGCAGACAATCCGCACTTGGGATGGGCGCCCAGCATCCACTACGGACTACGAGAAATAGATTTACCGGTGAGTAAATTCTTATTTTCTCTGACGTCCTAAGTGGATGCTGGGACTCCGTAAGGACCATGGGGATTATACCAAAGCTCCCAAACGGGCGGGAGAGTGCGGATGACTCTGCAGCACTGAATGGGCAAACTCAAGGTCCTCCTCAGCCAGGGTGTCAAACTTGTAGAATTTTGCAAACGTGTTTGACCCCGACCAAGTAGCCGCTCGGCAAAGTTGAAGAGCCGAGACCCCTCGGGCAGCCGCCCAAGAAGAGCCCACCTTCCTCGTGGAATGGGCTTTCACTGATTTAGGATGCGGCAGTCCAGCCGCAGAATGTGCAAGCTGAATCGTACTACAGATCCAGCGAGCAATAGTCTGCTTTGAAGCAGGTGCACCCAACTAGTTGGGCGCATACAGGATAAATAGCGAGTCAGTCTTTCTGACTCCAGCTGTCCTGGAAACATATATTTTCAGGGCCCTGACTACGTCCAACAACTTGGTAGCCTCCAAGTCTTTTGTAGCCGCAGGCACCACGATAGGTTGGTTCAGATGAAACGCTGATACCACTTTAGGGAGAAACTGGGGACGAGTCCTCAATTCTGCCCTATCCATATGGAAAATCAGATAAGGGCTTTTACATGACAAAACCGCCAATTCTGATACACGCCTGGCCGAAGCCAAGGCCAACAACATGACCACTTTCCACGTGAGATATTTAAAATCCACGTTTTTAAGTGGCTCAAACCAATGTGACTTTAGGAAATCGAACACCACGTTGAGATCCCAAGGTGCCACTGGAGGCACAAAAGGGGGCTGAATATGCAGCACTCCCTTAACAAAAGTTTGAACTTCAGGTAGTGAAGCCAGTTCTCTCTGGAAGAAAATCGATAGAGCCGAAATCTGGACCTTAATGGAACCCAATTTTAGGCCCATAGTCACCCCTGACTGTAGAAAGTGCAGGAAACGGCCCAGCTGAAATTCTTCCGTTGGGGCCTTCCTGGCCTAACACCACGCAACATATTTTCGCCATATGCGGTGATAATGGTTTGCGGTTACTTCTCTCCTAGCTTTAATCAGCGTAGGAATGACTTCCTCCGGAATGCCCTTTTCCTTTAGGATCCGGTGTTCAACCGCCATGCCGTCAAACGCAGCCGCGGTAAGTCTTGGAACAGACAGGGCTCCTGCTGCAGCAGGTCCTGTCTGAGCGGCAGAGGCCATGGGTCTTCTGAGATCATTTCTTGAAGTTCCGGGTACCAAGCTCTTCTTGGCCAATCCGGAACAATGAGTATAGTTCTTACTCCTCTTCTCCTTATTATCCTCAGTACCTTTGGTATGAGAGGAAGAGGAGGGAACACATAAACCGACCGGTACACCCACGGTGTCACTAGAGCGTCCACAGCTATCGCCTGCGGGTCTCTTGACCTGGCGCAATACTTTTCTAGCTTTTTGTTTAGGCGGGACGCCATCATGTCCACCTGTGGCCTTTCCCAACGGTTTACAATCAGTTGGAAGACTTCTGGATGAAGTCCCCACTCTCCCGGGTGGAGGTCGTGCCTGCTGAGGAAGTCTGCTTCCCAGTTGTCCACTCCCGGAATGAACACTGCTGACAGTGCTAACACGTGATTTTCCGCCCATCGGAGAATCATTGTGGCTTCTGCCATCGCCGTCCTGCTTCTCGTGCCGCCCTGTCGGTTTACATGGGCGACCGCCGTGATGTTGTCTGACTGGATCAGTACCGGCTGGATTTGAAGCAGGGGTTTTGCCTGACTTAGGGCATTGTAAATGGCCCTTAGTTCCAGAATATTTATGTGCAGGGAAGTCTCCTGACTTGACCATAGTCCATGGAAGTTTCTTCCCTGTGTGACTGCCCCCCAGCCTCGAAGGCTGGCATCCGTGGTCACCAGGACCCAGTCCTGTATGCCGAATCTGCAGCCCTCTTGAAGATGAGCACTCTGCAGCCACCACAGCAGAGACACCCTTGTCCTTGGAGACAGGGTTATCAGACGATGCATCTGAAGATGCGATCCGGACCAATTGTCCAACAGGTCCCACTGAAAGGTTCTTGCATGAAACCTGCCGAATGGAATCGCTTCGTAGGAAGCTACCATTTTTCCCAGGATCCGCGTTCAGTGATGCACCGACACCTGTTTTGGTTTTAGGAGGCCTCTGACTAGAGATGACAGCTCCTTGGCCTTCTCCTCCGGGAGAAACACTTTTCTCTGTTCTGTGTCCAGAACCATCCCCAGGAACAGTAGACGTGTCGTAGGGACCAGCTGTGACTTTGGAATGTTTAGAATCCAGCCGTGCTGTTCTAGCACTTCCCGAGATAGTGCTACCCCGACCAACAACTGCTCTCTGGACCTCGCCTTTATCAGGAGATCGTCCAAGTACGGGATAATTAAAACTCCCTTCTTTCGAAGGAGTATCATCATTTCGGCCATTACCTTGGTAAAGACCCTCGGAGCCGTGGATAGACCGAACGGCAACGTCTGGAATTGGTAATGACAATCCTGTACCACAAATCTGAGGTACTCCTGGTGAGGATGGTAAATGGGGACATGCAGGTAAGCATCCTTGATGTCCAGTGATACCATGTAATCCCCCTCGTCCAGGCTTGCAATAACCGCCCTGAGCGATTCCATCTTGAACTTGAATTTTTTTATATATGTGTTCAAGGATTTCAAATTTAAAATGGGTCTCACCGAACCGTCCGGTTTCGGTACCACAAACATTGTGGAATAGTAACCCCTTCCTTGTTGAAGTAGGGGCACCTTTACTATCACTTGTTGTGAATACAGCTTGTGAATTGCCTGAGGGAGTGGTTGGCAAGGCAGATTTGAGGAAACGGCGGGGGGGAGACGTCTCGAATTCCAGCTTGTACCCCTGAGATACTACTTGAAGGATCCAGGGATCCACCCGTGAGCGAGCCCACTGATTGCTGAAATATTTGAGACGGGCCCCCACCGTACCTGGCTCCACCTGTGAAGCCCCAGCGTCATGCTGTGGACTTAGAGGAAGCGGGGGAGGACTTTTGCTCCTGAGAACTGGCTGTATGCTGCAGCTTCTTTCCCCTACCTCTGCCTCTGGGCAGAAAGGACGCGCCTTTAACCCGCTTGCCCCTATTGGGCCGAAAGGACTGTACCTGATAATACGGTGCTTTCTTTGGTTGTGAGGGAACATGGGGTAAAAATGTAGACTTCCCAGCTGTTGCTGTGGAAACGAGGTCCGAGAGACCATCCCCGAACAACTCCTCACCCTTATAAGGCAGAACTTCCATGTGTCGTTTGGAATCTGCATCTCCTGTCCACTGCCGAGTCCATAACCCTCTCCTGGCAGAAATGGACATTGCACTAATTTTGGATGCCAGTCGGCAAATATCCCTCTGGGCATCCCTCATGTATAAAAGTGCGTCTTTTATATGCTCTACGTTTAGCAATATAGTGTCCCTGTCTAGGGTATCTATATTTTCTGACAGGGAATCTGACCACGCAGCAGCAGCACTGCACATCCAGGCTGAAGCAATAGCCGGTCTCAGTATAAAACCTGTGTGTGTATATATAGATTTCAGGATAGCCTCCTGCTTTCTATCAGCAGATTCCTTCAGGGCGGCCGTATCCGGAGACGGTAGTGCCACCTTCTTTGACAAGCGTGTGAGCGCTTTATCCACCCTAGGGGATGTTTCCCAGCGTGACCTATCCTCTGGCGGTAAAGGGTACGCCATTAGTAACCTCTTAGAAATTACCATCTTTTTATCAGGGGAAGCCCACGCTTCTTCACACACTTCATTTAACTCTTCAGATGGAGGAAAAGCTACTGGTAGTTTTTTCTCTCCAAACATAATACCCTAAAGTGGTACCGGGGGTAACATCAGAAATGTGCAACACATTTTTCATTGCCTCAATCATGTAACGTGTGGCCCTACTGGAAGTTACATTAGTCTCATCGTCGTCGACACTGGAGTCAGTATCCGTGTCGACATCTGTGTCTGTCATCTGAGGTAGCGGGCGTTTTAGATCCCCTGATGACTTTTGAGACGCCTGGGCAGGCACAGGCTGAGAAGCCGGCTGTCCCACATTAGGTATGTCGTCAAACCTTTTATGCAAGGAGTCGACACTGTCGCGTAATTCCTTCCACAGCACCATCCACTCAGGTGTCGACCCCGCAGGGGGTGACATCACGTTTACAGGCATTTGCTCCGCCTCCACATAAGCCTCCTCATCAAACATGTCGACACAGCCATACCGACACACCGCAAACACACAGGGAATGCTCTGACAGAGGACAGGACCCCACAAAGCCCTTTGGGGAGACAGAGAGAGAGTATGCCAGCACACACCAGAGCGCTATATAACACAGGGATCCCACTATAAATGAGTGTTTTCCCTTATAGCTGCTTTTTTATATATCATATATATATATCTATACTGCGCCTAAATTTAGTGCCCCCCCTCTCTTTTTTACCCTTCTGCAGTGTTCAGACTGCAGGGGAGAGCCAGGGAGCTTCCTTCCAGCGGAGCTGTGAGGGGAAAATGGCGCCAGGGTTCTGAGGGAGATGGCCCCGCCCCTTTTTCGGCGGACTTTCTCCCGCTTTTTCTGGAATACTGGCAGGGGTAATATTACATCTATATAGCCTCTAGGACTATATATGATGTAGATTTGCCAGCCAAGGTGTCATATATTGCCCTCAGGGCGCCCCCCCCAGCGCCCTGCACCCATCAGTGACCGGAGTGTGAGGTGTACATGAGGAGCAATGGCACACAGCTGCAGTGCTGTGCGCTACCATGGTGAAGACCGAAGTCTTCTGCCGCCGATTTTCCGGACCTCTTCGTTGCTTCTGGCTCTGTAGGGGGGACGGCGGCGCGGCTCCGGGAACGAACACCAAGGTTGGGTCCTGTGGTCGATCCCTCTGGAGCTAATGGTGTCCAGTAGCTTAAGAAGCCCAAACTACCACCTGTTAGGTAGGTTCGCTTCTTCTCCCCTTAGTCCCTCGCTGCAGTGAGTCTGTTGCCAGCAGATCTCACTGTAAAATAAAAAAACCTAAATATACTTTCTTTCTAGGAGCTCAGGAGAGCCCCTAGTGTGTATCCAGCTCAGCCGGGCACAAGATTCTAACTGAAGTCTGGAGGAGGGTCATAGTGGGAGGAGCCAGTGCACACCAGTTAGACCTAAAGCTTTCTTTATAGTTGTGCCCAGTCTCCTGCGGAGCCGCTATTCCCCATGGTCCTTACGGAGTCCCAGCATCCACTTAGGACGTCAGAGAAATATTGTTTGTCACCTGGGGGCACTACAGTGTGGTATGTAATGTCTGTCACCTGGAGGCACTACAGTGTGGTATATAATGCCACCTGGAGGCACTACAGTGTGGTATATAATGTCTGTCACCTGGAGGCACTACAGTGTGGTATTTAATGTCTGTCACCTGGGGGCACTACAGTGTGGTATGTAATATCTGTCACCTGAAGGCACTAGAGTGTGGTATATAATGTCTGTCACCTGGACGCACTACAGTGTGGTATATAATGTCTGTCACCTGGATGCACTACAGTGTGGTATATAATGTCTGTCACCTGGGGGCACTACAGTGTAGTATGTAATGTCTGTCACCTGGACGCACTACAGTGTGGTATATAATGTCTGTCACCTGGGGGCACTACAGTGTGGTATGTAATGTCACCTGGGGGCACTACATTGTGTTATATAATGTCTGTCACCTGGACGCACTACAGTGTGGTATATAATGTCTGTCACCTGGGGGCACTACAGTGTGGTATATAATGTCTGTCACCTGGGGGCACTACATTGTGTTATATAATGTCTGTCACCTGGGGGCACTACAGCGTGGTATATAATGTCACCTGGGGGCTGGGGGCACTACAGTGTGTTTTATAATGTCACTTTGGGGCACTATAGCCTGGTATATAAAGTCTGTCACCTGGGGGCACTACAGCGTGGTGTATAATCTCACCAGGGACCACTACAGTGTGGTATATAATGTCACTTGGGGGCACTATAGTGTGGTATATAATGTCACCTGGGGGCACTACAGTTTGTTATATAATGTCACTTAGGGGCACTACAGTGTAGTATATAATGTCACCTGTGGGTACTACAGAGTGGTATATAATGTCACCTGGGGGCACTACAGTGTGGTATAGAATGTTATCTTGGGGCACTACAGTTTGTTATATAATGTCACTTAGGGGCACTATAGTGTGGTATATAATGTCACCTGTGGGTACTACAGAGTGGTATATAATGTCACCTTGGGGCACTACAGTGTGGTATATAATGTCACCTTGGGGCACTACAGTGTGGTATATAATGTCACCTGGGGGCACTACAGTGTGGTATATAATGTCACGTGGGGGCACTACAGTGTGTTATATAATGTCACTAGGGGGCACTATAGTGTGGTATATAATGTCACCCAGGGGCTATACAGTGTGGTCTATACTGTAAGGTTACCTGAGTGCACTACAGTGTGGTATATATTATCATTTGGGGGCACTACACTGCAGTATACAAGGTAATAATGTACTACTGGGACATATTCTCACCCTTTACTTTCCTTACATACAGTACTGCATGAACCATATATGACGGAAGGGTAGATGGTTTGGGGAAGCCTCTAGCAGCTATGAAACCAGGGGTATGCATGGAAGCAGTCCCAAGAAATGCTTAATCTCTGCAAATGGTTCAAGTTTGTCGGCCACCTAATGATTTTTTTTTTTTTTTTTAATTTGTGGTGTCCCTTAAAGTATAGTGTTACCAGACCAGGTCTTACATTTACTGTAGTTCTGTATTAATTTTTCATTTTTATTTATTAACATTTAGAGGTCTATTTATCACCATCTGCATCTGATGATGTGGATGAGAGGTGATAAACTCGACCAAACTCGCACTGTGATAATTGAGTACATCGCATGGATGTATCAATTACTGCATGCAGGAACAGAGCTTGCGGTCAAGCTCTGTCCCTGCGATGCCTCTTTGCAGCATCATCGGGGTATTTTTCGTAAAAAATACTCCGATGGCCTGCTGCACATGCGCCACCGCCTGTTACAACCGCCACCGCCCCCCCCCCGCCCCCCCCCCCGCCCCCATCGCGACTACCCCCATGCAAGGATAGAGTCCCTTACCCCCAGTCCCCTATTCAAACTTACCAGTCCCAGGAGCCGGTGTCCGCTGCTCCGGTGATCGCTGACGGGTGCCGGGTCCTTCTTCTGTGCTGTGACCCGCGGTGCTGTAAAGTGAGCTGCCGTTTTGCAGCGTCACTTTACTGCACCGGAGTCACAGCGCAGCATATGGCGGAACCGGCACCCAGCAGCGGTCCCAGGAGCAGTAGATTTGGGTGGGTATTATTGTTTCTGTGCAGGGTAAATACTGGCTGCTTTATTTTTACACTGCAATTTAGATTGCAAATTGAACACACCCCACCCAAATCTAACTCTCTCTGCACATGTTACATCTGCCCCCCCTGCAGTGCACATGGTTTTGCCCAACTGCTAACAAAGTTCCTGCTGCGATCAACTCAGAATTACCCCCAGTGTGTCCATCGGACACAGAGAGTTGATCACTGGAGCCCGGTCCCTGCACAGCTTTCTCTGCCATGGGGCAGAGAGAAAGCTGGGCAAAGGGTGAAGATCACAGTGCTGCCTTGTGATCTCGCCAGCCTGAGCTGGCGAGATTATCACAGGGCACACTGCGGTATTTCTTTACTTTTTTTTGTTTGTAAATTCGGCCACATCGCATTTCCCATTATACGTATGAGGAATGCGATGTGGGTTACTAAAAAAATGACAATTAAAGGGTTTGCAGCAGTTTTTCATGAAAACTGCTCCAAATGCCCTTTAAATTTACATTCAGGTGATACTAAAATAATGTGAAAAGGGTGTGAAAACAGAAAACACCCTTTTTCACATTACGTTAGTACAAATAATGTTAATAAATACTGTAGGCCCCTTATTGATGAGCTGTGCGGAGGAGTGGTAACCAGGTATTATATTTTAGGGAGGTGCAGAAGGTGGTTTGGAAATTTAATAAGCCAATCGCGTGAGGGGCGTTTTCAGGGAATGTTTGGAGGCAAAATAAAAGTGATGTTTTGCAGGCAAAGGAATTCCGCAGAAGATATTTACGAGAAACAAAATGGAGTCAAAGCCAGAACTTAATCATAGCTCTTGCCGTCCACTGCATCTTGCTGTGTTAATCAGAAAATCCATCACAACTTGATCACTGATGATGATGATGATGACAGATGAGTACTGTCATATTGCTGTGAAATTCCAGGTGGAATGATGTGTGTGCATGTATTGTATTTCAGAGTTATATACTGTAGGCATACACCAGCATATGACTCAAACAGCCCAGTTTCCTTACAGTGGTGTTGGTTTATTGAAGTATAGCAGGCACAGCCGTACTCACTGTTGTATACACACTGGTTATGGATCGAAGCTTTGAGAAAAGAGGGATTTTATACAGCTCACAAGTTGGCAGGCGTATGCTGCTTGTAGGTAATGGTACAGGAATACTGGATTAGCTTTATATTTCAGATTTCTCTGGCGCTAAGTGGGAGACTTGTGTCTCCACCATTACTATTATTATTATTTATTACATTTTATTTATAAGGCGCCACAAGTGTTTCGCAGCGCCGTACAAAGGAGACAAAACTTAGCATTACAGTAAATAAATAACAAAAATAGAGTACAGGTAACAAAGAGCACCACAATTCTCAAAACATAATACAGCTTAGATGTAAGTAGCGAGGGAATAATCAGTGTACTACTTGGGACTGGCGGCCATAGATAGAGAGGAGCCTTTACCAGCAGGAGAAAAAGCGAGTAAAGATGGTCGCTGAGTAGGAGAGGGATGTGAGTGAAATGTGTTGAGAAGAGGGTTTTGACAACAAGATGAAAGAGGGCCCTGCTCTGAGGAGCTTATAATCTAGTAGGAAGGGGCGACAGACAGATGACATGAGGTGCAAGCAAGCAGGAGGAAGCCTGATGGCAGTATGTAAGCAAAGCAGAGATGGTCAAGGCATGAGGCATGTCACTTCAGTAAGGATCTACAAAATGGCTGCAGCACATGTGCAGTAATACATCAGATTGGAAGACAGAACTCCCTGGGTCCTAGTGCCCAGCACGTATGCACAATGAATTCTAACAATTCAGTAATGCTGCCTTCATCAGTGACTTCAATTAGGAAACACGAAGCCTATTAAGCAACAGACTTCTTATGGCCTTCCACCTCTTTATACAGTATATTACGCCTTTTAGCCAAATAGACACTCAGAACAATATTCTTTGTCCTCAGTATACAAGTGGCAGCGCCACCCACTCTGGGAGAGATTCTCATTACAGCTTCCAGTCAGGCGAGATTGAAAAACGAATATAAGTTTAAGTTAGTTCCACTTTAATGTTTTGCCAATTTCAAGCTTATTATATTTTGAATGGCCTTTTTCAATACCCACCTTTTTCAATACTTCTCGGAGCTGATTGGGATAGCATATTCTGATGAAGACTTCACACTTTGATGTAAGGTCTATTTCATTTTGTAACCTTCTTGAAAGCTCCTTATTCCATTAAATAATATACCCATAAGATTTGTGTGTTCCACATCATTTCTCTGAAGGGTTTCTCAGAATGAAATGTCCCTACATCTCCTCCATCTTAGCGAAGGCCATGAGGGGGGGAGTTAAGCCATTCATCGGATATATTTAGCAAAGTAATTGCACAATTATACAACTACAGTACGTCTCAAAATAAAAAGCTTAATTATATTGTTATATCAATGGATTATTGCCTCACTATGGCCCATTACACTGGCATAATTGCCACATGAATAGAATTGGGTGAGAGCTTCTCTTTAATTACACTGTATCTACTTGAATAAAGCTGAATTTTCAAGTCTTGTGAATATTTTATGAGTGCAAGTCCATAAAAGATACAGATTAGCCCAGATATATATTACTGGTTATAAAACAGGATATGGATTTAGATAGTGTGTGCGTGTGTGTGTGTGTGTGTGTGTGTGTGTGTGCGTGCGTGCGTGCGTGCGTGTGTGTGTGTGTGTATATTTAGATATGTAGATATATATATATATATACATATTTAGATAGATGTATATATATATATATATATATATATATACATATTTAGAGATATGGTAAGATGTATAAAGATTAAACATAAGAATTATAATAACATTTTGAAATTCATTTTTTATACTATCCTCGTGATTTTAGTCAAAGCATGTTTGCAGCATGTTTGCACAGATTGGGCCTTGTACAGACAGATAGGGGAGGGGTTTCCTGCTGATTTTTTGGCAGTATAGCAGGAGCCAGTGATGTCACAGAGTATGCCGGTGAGGTCATCAGTCCCTAGTTTAAAAAAAAGTTTAAAAGTTCTTATAATGTCTGTTATTTGTTCCAAAAATTATTATGTTCTACTCATTTGACTTTTAGAAACATCGCTGCTTCCAAATGGAACATTAAGGTAAATTGAAAATAAGAGCTTATTGCTGCATTATAAGTGAAAGGTGCTGGCTTCCAATATGAATTATAATGACCTTACATCTGTTAGCTTTACTGTTTTTCATTATAGAATGTCAATCAGAATCAGAATCAGCTTTATTGGCCTGGATACTTGCTTATATTAGGAATTTGTCTTCGGTTTGCTATACAACAGCCAAGTAAATAACAGATAAGCAGGTGGGGGGGCAAGTAAAGTCATACAGATGGGAATACCGTAGGGACACAAGTGAGTTACAGTCAAAGTTCAGGAGGTCAACTGAAAAAGCTTTATGGGATTGAGACATATCTATTTATTTTCCTTATTAACAGTTATTTATACAGTTTACAATCTACGGGCCTGATGCAGGTTTTTTAGGAAAGCAAAAAAACACAGAAATGGGCAAAACCATGTTGCACTGCAGGTGGGGCAGATGTAACATGTGCAGAGAGAGTTAGATTTGGGTGGGGTGTACTCAAACTGAAATCTAAATTGCATTGTAAAAATAAAGCTGTCTAACATTTGGGGGCTACATGCAAATACAGACAGTATTTACTCAGCACAGAAACAATATAACCCACCCAAATCTAACTCTCTCTGCACATGTTACTTCTGCCCCACCTGCAGTGCAGCATGGTTTTTGTGTGCTTTTTTACTTTGCTAACAAACTTGAATCAGGCCCTATATTCCCTATTATATGTACACACTGGGGTTAATGTATTTTTTTCTAGCAGAGGCCAATTAGCCTACTGGTATATTTATTAGAGATGTGCGGCGGGCACTTTTCGTGTTTTTTGTTTTGGTTCTAATTCCCCGCTCGTGTTCTGGTTTTGGCTTGGTTTTGCCAAAACCACCCTTTTGTGATTTGGTTTTGGATCTGGATGATTTTTGAAAAAACCATAAAACCGGCTAAAATCACAGAATTTGGGGGTAATTTTGCTCCTACGGTATTATTAACCTCAATAACATTCATTTCCACTCATTTCCAGTCTATTCTGAACACCTTAAACCTCAAAATATTGTTTTAGGCCAAAAGGTTGCACCGAGGTGTGCTGCACAAACACCTGGCCCATCTAGGAGTGGAACTGCAGTGGCAGACAGGATGGCAGATTTAAAACAATAGGCCCCAAACAGCACATCATGCAAAGAAGAAAAAGAGGTGCAATGAGGTAGCTGTATGACTAAGCCAAGCGACACAAGTGTGCGGCACAAACACCTGGCCCATCTAGGAGTGGCACTGCAGTTGCAGACAGGATGGCACTTAAAAAAACTAGGCCCCAAACAGCACATCGTGCAAAGAAGTAAAAGAGGTGCAATGAGGTAGCTGTATGACTAAGCTATGCGACACAAGTTTGCGGCACAAACACCTGGCCCATCTAGGAGTGGCACTGCAGTGGCAGATAGGATGGCACTTAAAAAAACTAGGCCCCAAACAGCACATAATGCAAAGAAGAAAAAGAGGTGCAAAATGGAATTGTCCTTGTGCCCACCCACCCACCCTTATGTTGTATAAACAGGACATGCACACTTTAACAAACCAATGATTTCAGCGACAGGGTCTGCCACACGACTGTGGCTGAAATGACTGGTTGGTTTGGGCCCCCACCAAAAAAGGAGCAATCAATCTCTCCTTGCAAAAACTGGCTCTACAGAGGCAAGATGTCGACCTCATCCTCCGATTCCTCACACCTTTCACTGTGTACATCCTCCTCTTCACAGAGTATTAATTCATCCCCACTGGAATCCACCATCACAGGTCCCTGTGTACTTTCTGGAGGCAATTGCTGGTCAAGGTCTTCCCGGAGGAATTTATAATTAATTTTGATGAACATCATCTCCACATTTTGTGGAAGTAACCTCCTACGCCAATCGCTGACAAGGTTACCGGCTGCACTAAACACTCTTTCGGAGTATACATTGGAGGGGGGGGGCAACTTAGGTAAAATAAAGCCAGTTTGTGCAAGGGCATCCAAATTGCCTCTTTTTCCTGCCAGTATATGTACAGACTGTCTGACATGCCTACTTGGATGCTGTCACTCATATAATCCTCCAACCATTCTTTCAGTGGTGACAGAATCATATGCAGTGACAGTAGACATGTCAGTAATCGTTGGCAGGTCCTTCAGTCCGGACCAGATGTCAGCAATTGCTCCTGACTGCCCTGCATCACCGCCAGTGGGTGGGCTAGGAAATCTTATCCTTTTCCTCACATCCTCAGTTGCGGGAGAAAATGAAGGAGGAGCTGTTGACGGGTCACGTTCCGCTTGAGTTGACAATTTTCTCACCAGCAGGTCTTTGAACCACTGCAGACTTGTGTCTGCTGGAAAGAGAGATACAACGTAGGCTTTAAACTAAGGATCGAGCACGGTGGCCAAAATGTAGTGCTCTGATTTCAACAGATTGACCACCCTAGAATGCTGGCAAAGCGAATGAAGGGCTCCATCCACAAGTCCCACATACTTTGCGGAATCGCTCCGTCTTAGCTCCTCCTTCAATTTCTCCAGCTGCTTCTGCAAAAGCCTGATGAGGGGAATGCCCTGACTCAAGCTGGCAGTGTCTGAACTGACTTAACGTGTGGTAAATTCGAAGGGTTGGAGAACCTTGCACAAGACAGAAATCATTCTCCTCTACGCTTGAGTCAGGTGCATTGCATTCCCCCTCCTTTGCCTATATCATAGGTGGATGTATATGCTTGAATTGCCTTTTTCTGCTCCTCCTTCCTGCAAAACATATAGAGTGTGAATTCCACCTCGTTACCACCTCTTGCTTCAGGTGATGGCAGGGCAGGTTCAGGAATGTTTGGTGGTGCTCCAGTCTTTGGCACACGGTGGCTGAATGCCGAAAGTGGCCCGCAATTTCTCGGGCTACCACCAGCATCTCCTGCACGCCCCTGTCGTTTTTCAAAAAATTGTGCACCACCAAATTAATTGTATGTGCAAAACATGGGACGTGCTGGAATTTGCCCAGATGTAATGCACGCACAATATTGGTGGCATTGTCCGATATCACAAATCCTCAGGAGAGTCTAATTGGGGTAAGCCATTATGCAATGATGTCCCTCAGTTTCCGTAAGAGGTTGTCAGCGGTGTGCCTCTTACAGAAAGCGATGATACATAGCGTAGCCTGCCTAAGAACGAGTTGGCGTTTGTGAGATGATGCTATTGGTGCCACTGCTGTTGTTGCTGCTGGAGGCCATACATCAACCCAGTGGGCTGTCACAGTCATATAGTCCTTAGTCTACCCTGTTCCACTTGTCAACATGTCCGTGGTTAAGTGGACAGTGGGTACAACTGCATTTTGTAGGACACTGAGGACACTTTTTCTGACATCTCTGTACATTCTCGGTATCGCCTGCCTAGTGAAGTGGAACCTAGATTGGATTTGATACCGGGGAAACAGTACCTCAAACAATTCTCTAAGTCCCACTGAACTAATGGCGGATACCGGACGCACATCTAACACCAACATAGCTGCCAAGGCCTCAGTTATCTGCTTTGCAAAAGGATGACTGCTGTCATATTTCATCTTCCTCACAAAGGACTGTTGGACAGTCAATTGCTTAGTTGAAGTAGTACAAGTGGTCTTCCGACTTCCCCTCTGGGATGACGATCGACTCCCAGCAGCAACAACAGCAGCGGCAGCAGCAGCAGGCGTACCACTCAAGGATCCTCCAGAGGAATCCCGGATAGGAGAGGTCTCCTCAGTCTTGACAGTGACATGGCCTGCAGGACTACTGACGTTCCTGACTGAGGAGGAAGTTGACGTTGAGGGAGTTGGTGGTGTGGCTTTCAGGAGCTTGGGTACAAGAGGAAGAAGGGATTTAGGTGTCAGTGGACTGCTTACGCTCTTACCCAAAGTTTCACAACTTGACACTGACTTCTGATGAATGCGCAGCAGGTGACGTATAAGGGAAGATGTTCCTAGGTGGTTAACATCCTTACCCCTACTTATTACAGATTGACAGAGGCAACACACGACTTGACACCTGTTGTCCGGATTTGTGGAGAAATAATTCCACACCGAAGAGGTGGCTTTTTTGGTATTTTGCCCAGGCATCACAATGGGCTTCTTCATCCCATGGACAACATGTGTCTCCCCGGTGCCTGATATAAACAAACCACATCACCATCAGAATCCTCATCGTCAACTTCCTCCTCTGCGCCAGCAACACCCATATCCTCATCCTGGTGTACTTCAACAGTGACATCTTCAATTTGAATATCAGAAACTGGACTGTGGGTGCTCCTTCCAGCACTTGCAGGGGGCGTGCAAATGGTGGAAGGAGCCGCCTCTTCCCGTCCAGTGTATATACGGCAGGATCACTGGATTTATACGGCAGGATCACTGCAATTATACAGCAGGATCACTGGAATTATACGGCAGGATCACTGGACTTATACACCAGTACCACTGGAATTATACGGCAGGATCACTGGAATTATACGTCAGGATCACTGGATTTATACAGCAGGATCACTGTAATTATACGCCAGTACCACTGGAATTATACGGCAGGATCACTGGACATATACGGCAGTTCCGCTGGACATACACAGCAGTATCACTGGACATATACGGCAGTATCACTGGACTGGACTTATACGCCAGTACCACTGGAATCATACGTCAGGATCACTGGAATTATACAGCAGGATCACTGGAATTATACATCAGGATCACTGGAATTATATGGCAGGATCACTGGACATATACGGCAGTATCACTGGACATTTACGGCAGTATCACTGGACATATACGGACGTATCACTGGACTGGATTTATATGCCATTACTACTGAAATTATTTGGCAGGATCACTGTATTTATATGCCAATACCAGTGCCGTAACTAGACATTTTAACGCTGTGTGCAAGAAACGGCATCAGCGCCCCCCCACTATGTAAAACATGGGCACTGCGTAAAAAATATAGGGGCGTGGCTTAATTGGCAAGGTGTGTGGCCACAAAATAATACCAATTCATATTACGGGGCACAGTAGTCTCCATTATTCAAATTACGCCGCACAGTAGCACCACTATACTAGGTAGAGCCCTTTTTACACATTACGGCAGACAACGTCCCCTTTTTTACACATTACGGCAGACAGAGTCCCCATTTTAACACATATTACGGCAGACAGAATCGCCTTTTTAACACACATTGCGGCAGACAGCGTCCCCTTTTTAACACACATTACGGCAGACAGTTCCCCTTTTTAAACTTTTACGGCTGACAGCGTCCCCTTTTACACATTACGGCAGCCAGCGTCCCCTTTTTACACAATACGGCAGCCAGCATCCCCTTTTACACATTACGGCAGCCAGCATCCCCTTTTTACACATTACGACAGATAGCGCTCCCTTTACACATTACGGCAGACAGCGTCCCCTTTTTACACATTACGGCAGCCAGCATCCTCTTTTACACATTACGGCAGCCAGCATCCCCTTTTTACACATTACAACAGATAGCGCTCCCTTTACACATTACGGCAGACAGCGCCCCCTTTACACATTACGGCAGACAGCATCCCCTTTTTACACATTACGGCAGACAGCGTCCCCCTTTTTACACATTACAGCAGACAGTCCCCCTTTTTACACATTACGGCAGACTTTTTACACATTACGGCAGACAGCGTCCCTTTTTTACACATTACGGCAGCCAGCGTCCCCTTTTTACACATTACAGCAGACAGCGTCCCCCTTTTTACACATTACAGCAGACAGTCCCCCTTTTTACACATTACGGCAGACAGCATCCCCTTTTTTCACATTACGGCAGCCAGCATCCCCTTTTTACACATTACGGCAGACACCGCCCCCCTTTTTACACATTACAGCAGACAGAAGAAAGAAAGAAAGAAAGAAAGAAAGAAAGAAATAAAGAAAGAACGAACAGACAATACTTACTCTCTCCCCGCTGGGTCAGGCAGATGATGATCCCGGGCTAGGGAATTGGGGGAGGAGGGAGGGGGACACGGGAGCCGCAGCAGCGCAATGTAATTGGTGGAGGTGCTGCTGCAGTTGTCCCTCTCCTTCCGCATAGGCTGACCGCCGCCGCTGTGATGAGGGAAGCGCATCCCAGCATTCACAGTGGAGGCCAGCCTATGTGCAAGAAGAGGGACATCTGCAGCAGTGCCTCCACCGATTACATTGCGCTGCTGCGGTAGGCGGCATGTAATGAGTAAGTTTGATTCATTACATGCCGCTGGCTTTGGGCCCCTTTACAGTGGTGGGCCCCAGTGCAAGGCACCGCTTGCACTGGTGGTAGTTCCGCCACTGGCGCCGTGTGTGTGACGTAATTTGCGGGGGGTATAATCTCTTTCGATCCCAAGCTGCCAGCTCCCGCTGCCTAACTGCTGCATTTCTGTCTGGGTGTATCATGGTCCCCACAGCAACCCGCTTCTTCTAGTTCCTCCTCCTCACACAAAAGCTCCCCGACAGGTCCAGTGAATGGGGAACTAAAGCGTAGAGGGAGAAGACTGTATGGGTGACTATCCAGAGGGGATGGCAGTGAATGGGAGAGGAACATGAGAAGAATGAGCGGGGGGGGGGGGGGGGGGGGGCTTCGTCCAGATACCTGCCGCCAGAATCACTGAACTTACAGCTAGCCGGCAATGAAGTTTAAAGTCAGCCCAGCACAATCAAGCACGCTGCGGCTGCCCTAAATAATACAGCGCTGTCTGCAGTGTCGGTGCCGAGCTGCCTGTGGAGGAGGGAGGGCTGCAGCCGCTGCAGAGCTCGAGCTGCGTCCGGAGGTGGTTGAGACTCGTGAGCTGGGAAGAGGCGGAGAATGCGGGCATGTAGTTGCGGCGCTGTCCACGGAAATGTATGTAGTTGTGTGCCCAGTGAAGATGCAGCTGAGCGCACAGCTACATACCGGACAGCGGGCAGCGCTGTAGCTTGCGGGACCAAGACAGCGTATTAAAGGAATAGCTCGATGTGGCCCTGCGGCCACGCCAGCACACATCTAGTTACGGCCCTGGCCAATACCACTGGAACTATACGTCAGGATCACTGGATTTATACGGCAGTACCGCTGAACATATACGGCATGACAATGCTAAATTCCTTTTGTCGTAATTATAACCCTTTATGAAGTCTAAGAACACTGTACGCTGTTTACTTAAGAAGTACCGTAATGGTACGCTATTTGCGTAACGATCACTCAGCAGTAAGCGAGACGCTCAAGCGTCACGTTCGCTCACGGCCCAGTGATCACAGGACACGTTATTGGTTATGACTAGAGTAATGATTCGCTATGGCGTGGCTTACGCTCAAGACCACGAGGTCACCAGCGGCGCAGACGCTCACAATGCTATACCTTTATGTATAAACCTTATACCAATGAAATACACAGAATACCTTAATGTGAATACAGGGTGTAAGTGCAACCTTGTGTAACCTGACTAACTACAAGGCTGCTTGAGCGTCACCGACGCTCAAGTGAACACTTAATACTATAGAAAATACACAGATACTGGTTTAGGGTCCGAAGCCTATTAACTGTATTATATCTAATATACTTGTAAAAAGGGGATAACAGTACAAATGATACACTCCAATATAACAAAGACTTCCTAACCACAGAACTAAACAATAAATACAAAAAGACAATACTACACTGACCTAAATGCAATACAATACAATACTATAATACTATGAGAGATATAAGAGAAAAGAGGAGAGAGAGAGAGACGGGGAGAGATGAGAGAAATTGGCTCACAGTAAGACAATGATTACGGAGAGAAAACTTACGCACAAAGGGTATGATCGCATGCGCCTCGATATCCAGCTCCCGGCTATCAGCAGATAACCGTTGATGAGAGAGAGTGAGAGTTGGAGATGGTCGGCCTGCCTATTTATGCCCCACACACAATGCAATCTCATGGTCCTACAATCCCATTGTCCATTGGCCGAAGGAATTCGGCCCTGCATCATAACAAAAGGTCATAGGGTGATTCATACAGGTGGGCTGTGACGATTTCCAACAGCTCAGGTGGGTGGGAAACTGGGTTTCCCGCCGCATACCTGAGTATGTGTAAATAATAGAAATGGACATAAACTTCTTATGTCCATAACTATTCGCACGAGCGATTAATACGCTCCAAACCAACACCGGAATATTACTAATTAAATACTCTTCCGATGGGTACCAAACACTGCTGTATGATTCCTGTCAGACCCTTCGTACAATACAAAGAGGGATTCCTTTAAACAGGGACCTTCTATTTTAACCAAACTTTCAGAATCTATCAAGGTGACCATGATCTACAAACTACATTAATTGTGAACATTTGTAACGAATGAGTCGCACGCTACGACTACATAAACTCTACCGTAAATACGCATACCGCGCCTGCGAGTGCACGCTATCGCGGGTATGCGCCTTCACGGGAGAGCGTACGCATGCGCAGCGCGGACCAGTATGCGGTGCAAATATGGCAACGTGCATAGAGACATTTTTCTGACTTTGACAGTCCACCCTTTGGCAGTCAATAATAACTGCCACCTTCTAAAATATTTAAGGAGAAAAATGTAAATCAGGGGTTAATTGATTTCCATGGTGGGGTAAGGAAGAAGAGAGGAGTAGGTGTGAAAAGGGTATGACCTAGTGAGAAAGTAGAAGCATGTGTGTATGAGTCCATGTTTGGAGGGTCATGTATCATCGTGCCGTACGTGTGGTAAATCAAGCTTCGAGGTATTGCGAAGTATACATTTGAATTCCTTCTTATCCCGTACTAAGGGTCTGTGGATGGGCTGTCAAACTCTACCGAGCTCATTTCGGCTATGGTTGTAACAAAATGGGGATGCACATTTTAGTTGATGATACATGAATGGGGGAGGTATGTGGTGGCTGATATCGGTGCCTGTATTCCCTATCGTCTATGTGTGTCGTTACCTGAGGGTTGTAGGGATGAAGATAAAGAACACTTACGAAAAATGCAATGATATTCTATGTCAGGGAAATGTACATCTGTTGTTGAAGTTGTGTTCGGTATCTGTTGAGAGTCGTCTTCTTTGCGCTGTATTGCTCCTTGGGCATGAGCAAATAGCTTTGTCTGAGCCATCAGATTTACAAAAAATGTTGGGCTAGCGTGAGTTTAAAAGTACTAGGGAAACTGGGGATCCATGGCAAAGTTCATCAAGTGTCCATATTTAAAGTTGTCAAATCTTCTTCTTTGGTCAATCCGTTGTCTGTATACATCTCGTCTCGTCAGCTTCCTCGTCCAAGGGGGTCTTTGTATCTGGGAGAAAAGCAGAAAAACAGGTGAAAGAAACGGACCGTATAATCGCATTTTCATCACATTCTGGTTTCTATCATTGGGTCATAAATCAAATCCAGGTTAATTACGGTTTCCTCGCTCCTCAAGCTCATCACTTTTGTACTTTGTTTGCACCTCATTAAAGCCTGCCCGCATCTAAATATCAATCCAATCGATATAACGACACCCAAGATACATAGTAGAAACTTTCCAACATCCATTATGACTCCTTGAGCCCAGTCTCCTAAACCGGAGAACCAATTTCGCGGGTTCAACCATGACACCCAACCAGTCAGCTCATTACCTACAGCAGCAAGGGTGAGATTGTGTTTTCGACGAAATTCCCACTTCAATTGGAGAATATCGTCCATCTTTTGGTCTATGACCTCTACCGGATCCTCGGTGCTATTTGTGATATACGTGCAACACTTTATGCCGTACTGTGTTGCCAATGTAACACAATATCCGCCTGTTACTGCTGTAAGATAATTAAGAACCATCCTATGCTGAACTAGTTCTGTTTTGTAAGCTTGAAGTTCTCTTCCAGTGTATCTAAACGTGTCATCATACATTTCAGTGATATTATCTAACAAATTGGCGAGTGCGGAAATGTATCTATAATTCATCACACCTCGAGCGGTGCGAGTGAAATCTAACGCTACCAGAACCTGAATCCCGGTGGATTCATGGATAAGATCAGAGGCCGGATGCTCTAACCTTTCTGACAGTTGTCGTTTAACTCGGTGCTCGTAATGAGTGTGAGTATAAGGAGCTTGGGCACCACGGTGTATGTCCTTCATTTTGTCATGTGTAACAGTCATCACTTCAGGCAATACTTTTCCAATATAACACAATCCTTCAGAGTTTGGGGCAAGCCACTTGTACGCCTTTCTCCCGCATATGAAATATGCATCATCGGGGAGAACATAAGGGACGGAGAAGGACATGACCATATTACAAACCTTCCAGGTGAAATCTCCTGACCCTAATTCTTCCATCTGCTTAATGCACGTATCAGTTTGTACGATATGTGCACAGTATCCTGGTGATACCTCTCCAACTCTAGTAATCCTATTTCCTAAGGTATATCGATACCGAAAAGATTTTCCTCTACTGGCTATATGGCGTACGAGCTCTGTATCTGTAGGCATTCTATCTGCTCTGTGTGAAAAGGTCATGGTAAGGTTGCTCCATGACACTTCCCAATTTCCCGGTTTTCTGGGATTGGAGATGTTAAAACATATGAGGGACCTATCCACATGGTATTGGTGGAGCTTCAAACTAGGAGGGCTGGAGATGTTAAACCTCCGGTCCACCGGTCTCCCACCACTTAGCTCAAGTACCTCCCCTAACGTTAAAGGAAATGGTACTAGCCCTGATTTGCTGTGACCCTGAGGTACTTGAGAGCATACCCAACAATCTGTTTGGTTTAACACGTTACCCACTAAGGAGTGATAGTCACTCAATGGATGCCGGTCCATATGGATATTAAAACTGGATTGGCATTTCTTTATGCACCCATCTTCAACCAGATTATCACAGAGCCTACAGATACAATTTTCTTCAGCTAACAATCCATCACAATTTCTTCTATCGGATCGTTTTCTGATACTCGCCTTTGCTTGTTGGTTTGGTTGATCTTGGAAAACTACGCCTCCATCATCATAATCGGAACCCATTCCAGAACCTCTTTCGACCTCTATGGTACTCTCGCCGGAACAGACTGCTCTGGTCAACATCATGGTTAACATCAAAATCCGGATCACAGTCTCTTGGGGCAAGTCCATCTTTGAGGAGGAAATAGAGAAGAATGAGAAGGGGGAAAAAGAAATTTTAAGGGAGAGGGGCTGGGAAGTGGAGAAAAACAATAAAAGGGAGAAGGGAGTCGACAACTGCTTTCGGTCTTCAAGGCTCAGGTGCCGCCTCAGTCCTCCTGGAACAGACACTCCAGTGATACAACCTCTACCGTCTGTTCCTTATCACGGGACTTCTCTGGATCGGCAACCTTTTTGCAGTGGGATGAATGGACCCAAGTCTCTCTCTCAGCAACCTTCAATGCTGTGGTGCTAGTCAATAAGACCTGGTATGGTCCTTCCCATCTATCAATAAGACAACCTGAGCGTAGAAAATTTCGTATCATTACATAATCCCCAGGTTCAATGTCATGACAATTACTACCTGGTAAATCAGGAATCACCAACTTCAGATTATCATTTTGACTCCTCAACTGCTTACTCATGTTAATCAAGTACTTTACAGTTACTTCATTGTTACATTTCAAATCATCCTGAGGGTTAATCATGACATGCGGTTGTCGACCAAACAAGATTTCAAAAGGAGACAGATTAAGGGGGGACCTGGGAGTGGTTCTGATGCTATACAAAACAATGGGTAAAGCTTCTGGCCACGTCAATCCTGTCTCTGTCATTACTTTACTCAATTTATTTTTAATAGTGCTGTTCACTCTTTCGACCTTCGCACTCGCCTGTGGACGGTACGGAGTGTGCAGCTTACTATCAATTCCCATCAACTTACACATTCCTTGAAAGACATCACCTGTAAAATGGGTACCCCTATCACTTTCAATGATTCTAGGGATACCATATCTACATACAAATTCCTGCACAATTTTCTTAGCTGTAAACATAGCGGTATTTGTAGCTGCTGGAAAAGCTTCGACCCAATTCGAGAAAACATCTATACAAACAAGTACATATTTCAAATTTCGACATGGGGGTAATTGAATGAAGTCAATTTGTATTACTTGGAAAGGGCCGCCGGCAGGTGGGATATGGGATGGTTCTGTAGGTATTGCTTTTCCAACATTCTTTCTCAGACAGGTAAGGCATGACATTGCTCTTTTACTCGCATGAGAGGAGAATCCTGGGGCGCACCAGTATGCTCTTACCAATTTGCACATCCCCTCCTTGCCTAGATGAGTCAGCCCGTGAGCTGCTTCAGCCAGACATGGAAGGTATGCCCTGGGGGCCACTGGTTTACCATGTCCATCCGTCCAGAGCCCTGAGGACTCCTGGCCATATCCCTTTGCCCTCCAGACTGCTCTTTCCTGTGTGGAACACAAATTCTGCATCTCACACAACTTCTGTGTGTTGATGGTATTAAATACCATCAGTTGTGTGGTGTCTGTCTGTATGGGGGTAGCAGCTGCAAGCTTTGCGGCCTCGTCTGCTCGGCTGTTACCAAGGGATACTGGGTCTTGGCTATATGTATGTGCTTTACATTTGATAACAGCCACTCTGTCGGGTTCCTGTATCGCTGTTAGAAGCCTTTTTATATGAGCTGCATGCGCTATCGGTGTGCCAGCTGCCGTCATGAAATTTCTGAGCCGCCATAGGGCTCCGAAATCATGGACTACCCCGAACGCGTATCTGGAATCGGTGTAGATATTGGCAGACTTACCCTTAGCCAATTCACATGCTCTGGTTAGGGCGACCAGTTCAGCAACCTGGGCTGAGTGAGGTGGGCCTAGCGGTTCCGCTTCTATGGTGTCTTGGTCATCTACGACTGCGTATCCAGTACACAAGTCTCCCGAGTCTGACTGTCTATGACAACTACCGTCCGTGTAGAACGTGAGTTCTGCATCTTCCAGTGGATTGTCACTGATGTCAGGCCTTGCGGTAAAATTTTGGGTCAAATATTCCATACAATCATGTGTATCTCCCTTTGCATTAAATCCTCCTTCCCCATCACTCTCACCTCCCACCCTTTGTGCCTGACCAGGCACACCTGGGAGAAATGTTGCAGAGTTTAATGCGCTGCATCTCCTTATGGTGATGTTTACTGGGGCCATTAATGCCAATTCCCATCTCGTAAACCTTGCTGATGAGACGTGTCTGGTTTGGGCAGAATTCAATAAGGCAGATACCGCATGCGGTGTATGGATTGTGAGGTTGTGGCCTAGCACGACATCTTCGCTTTTTGTCACTAGCAATGCTATCGCCGCAACGCTACGCAAGCATGTGGGGAGGGATCGCGCTACCGTGTCTAGCTGGGCGCTGTAGTATGCAATTGGCCTGCTGGCGTCACCGTGTTTTTGTGTTAGTACACCTGCTGCGCACCCAGCACTTTCTGTTCCGTATAGTTCAAAGGGTTTCCCATAGTCTGGCATACCTAGTGCTGGTGCCTGCGTTAGACACTGTTTGAGTCTCTCAAATGCTGTTTCGGATTCGTCTGTATGCGAAATCCGATCAGGTTTGTTTGAGGAGACCATTTCCTGCAAAGGTAGCGCCAATATGGAAAACCCTGGGATCCAATTACGGCAATACCCACACATTCCTAGAAACGTCCTGATCTGTTGTTGGGTTTGTGGCAGTGTCATGTCTCTAATGGCTTGGATTCTATCAGCGGTCAGGTGTCTCAGTCCTTGTGTTAGACAGTGTCCCAAATATTTTACCTTAGTTTGGCATAATTGCAACTTGTTTTTGGAAACCTTGTGACCTGTGTCTGAAAGATGAAACAGGAGCTGTTTCGTATCTTTCAGAGAAGCTTCCAATGAATCAGAACACAGTAGTAGATCATCCACGTACTGTATCAACACTGATCCACTCTCCGGTTGGAAAGACTGTAGACAATCATGCAAAGCCTGGGAAAATATACTTGGACTATCTATGAAACCTTGGGGTAACCGAGTCCACGTGTATTGGACTCCTCTGTATGTGAATGCAAACAAATATTGGCTGTCAGGGTGCAGAGGTACCGAAAAGAATGCGGAGCAGAGGTCAATAACAGTGAAAAATTTGGCAGTGGGAGGAATTTGCATTAGGATGACAGCTGGATTAGGCACTACGGGGAACTGACTCTCAACTATTTTGTTAATCCCCCTTAGATCTTGCACTAGCCTGTAGCCCCTCCCCCCACTCTTTTTAACAGGGAAGATGGGACTATTTGCTGTGCTGGACGTTCTTACTAGAATGCCCTGTTGTAGCAAGCGCTCTATTACGGGAAAAACTCCTAACTCCACCTCTGGCTTCAGAGGATACTGTGGGATTTTTGGAGCTATCCTACCATTTTTTACTTGTACAACTACTGGAGCTACATTTGCCATTAATCCAGTGTCCTGTCCATCTTTTGTCCAAAGTGACTCTGGTATCTGAGATGTCATCTCTTCTACTTGGGATGGGTTCCTATTTGTCATAATGGAATGTGACATTAATTTTGATGGGGAGTCTAACATGTCTCGTACTTCCTGAGCGTGATTCTCAGGGATGTCCAAGAATACACCTTCAGGAGTACAATAAATGACGCAACCCATTTTACATAGTAAGTCTCTTCCCAGGAGATTAGTTGGTGCCGATGCAGCCAGCAAAAAGGAATGCTTGGTATGCAAAGGCCCTATTGTAATCTCGGCTGGTTTGCTAACAGGGTAGTGCTGGACTACTCCTGTTACTCCCATGGCTGGAATTGTCCTACCAGTGGTTCTCATGCCCACTGTCGAATTTATCACTGACTTGGCCGCCCCTGTGTCTACAAGAAAGTTTAAAGTTTTACCAGCTACATTGATTGCAATCTCTGGTTCGCTTCCAAGACTAGCAATCAACTTAACTGGGTGCAGATTACAGGTATGGCCACACCCCTATTGGGTATGCTGACCTCCCTGAATCCTGCTGGCAGCGACTACTTGTGCGGGGGTTAGCTGGGAACTACCAGAGGCATGCCAATCTCTGTTCGGGGGATATCTTTTTGTTTCCCCTGTATGTGGCTCAAAACTCCGCCTCTGTGGACCCTGCTCCCAATGTCGTGTGTCGTGTCGTTGTCTAGGGGGTTGAAAAGATCTTTGTACACTCTTTGTTCTACATTCTCGTGCATAGTGTCCCGGTCTGTTACAAGAAAAACATGTTATTACACTTGCCTTACCCACAGGATTCGGTGGTACATACGCAGGCTGCCTTGTGGTCAGCGCCTGTATACTTACGGACATCAACTTATCACTTTGCGATTCCCTGTGCCTAGTGATGTTTCTGTCGTGATCAATAGCAGCCTCTCTCAATGTGGACACTGACAGACCTCGCCAACATGGCTGCGTGGTCTGTACCCTAGCTTTTAATGTTTCTTTCAAACCATCCATCAGTACAGATACTGCTACTTCTCGATGGTTTGGGTTGGTCTTAATGTCTTCTATACCAGTGTACTTTGCCATTTCTAATAGTGCCCGGTGAAAATATTCTGTTGCCGTTTCGGACTCCTTTTGCTTAATGGAAAATATCTTGTTCCATTTAACAACGGCTGGGAAATACTCCTTTAGCTGTAAATTTATCCTTTTTACATTATCCTTGTTGTACACGTCTGTAAGCGGTACATCTTTATCCAATGCACAGTCAGCTAAAAATTGAGTTGCGTCAACATTGGAAGGTAAACAAGCTCTTAGCAGTATCTGCCAATCCTTGTTGTTGGGTTCTACAGTGTTACCTAGATCCCTGATGTATTTTTGGCTAGCAACTAAGTCCTTTCTGGGGTCAGGAAATTCGGACACTATTGTTCTTAATTCCATTCTGGAAAATGGAGTGTACATGGCAATGTTCCTTATGGGAGTGGCTCCAGACACATCTGTTTTTCCATTGGGAACTGCTATTACCCTTACAGGAGCAATTCTAACAGCCTCTTCCTGTGTAGATTCTACTGCTTGTTGTGGTACAATTGTTTCAGTGTAGTGCATGGTGCCGTACTTACCCGTTGACACGACCTCACCTATCCCTCCGCTAGGGGCTTTCACTAATCTCGTGGGTGTCGCGGTGCCTACTGTGGTCTCTGCTATGGTGGCTGCAAGAGAGAGAGCTGAAATTGTTGCTGAATCGTCTTCTTGATCACACTCCTGAGGAATGTTCAAAACAGGGTACATCTTGCACGGGTTAATACTTGCATGAGTTATTTGGTTAACATCATTAACATTTACAGGGTTACTAAGAGTTTGTGTTTTACAACCCAGTGCGTTTCTCTCCGCAATCAACTTCTCTCCTGCAATGTATGGTGGAGGAGGAGCTGTGGCTATCAGCTTCCTGACTGCCCCAGATCCTGCCGCCAGAGCCAAACCTCTCTGTATCTCACCTTCCTGGTGCCACAACTGTAAATAATCATGATGTTGAATTCGTCTCTTTGTTGATTTTACGAGACATATCCTCCTCCTTAAATTTTGTAACACTTCTGGACTAAAGCTACCTATTCTTGGGAATTTGTCCCTGTCTTGTACAGTCATTCTTTCCCATTCATCACATAAAGATTCGGTGTGACTTCCATATTTTTCACACATTACATATCGTGCCGACCCAACTGGTCGGTTCACAGAATCAACCTGAACCAGGGTTGATCGCCCCCTACCTGAGCAACTGGCCCCCATAGTCTGCAGGTGTTGCTTAGTCCTCCTTGGATTTCTGTATCAAGGTTTTCAGCAAGCCTTTACAGACAACCAAATTACTCCACAGTAGGCCGGCGGTGGCGGTTTACCGAGTACCCCACTCACTCGCCCACCTCGACCAATACGACCTGATCACACCGACGTGGTGCTGGCGTACTCGATACAGGGCCCTACCAAAAACCTTCTGTTTACTGGAACATATGAGGGTTACCCGCAGGACACTTACTCTTTCCAGTAAAGGTGGGGTTGTTAGATAGTTCCTGAGTGACCCGCGAACTTCCCTTTAAAAATAAAAAATTACACAAATCACGTCAGAATGTACAAATAGCGTTTGTGACCACTTTACTCTAATGGTATTAGGTCAGATTACTAACTACTGCACACAATTACGTGCGGTCCAATCGTTCAGTACATAAGCACTACCTGTTATGTACTGAGAGATTTAATGGAATCGATGTTTCCGGCCGCGATTCCTTCAGCATGAGCTTATGGCCTATATGGGTTCTGCACCAACACCCCAGGCGTTGTGCCTCTTGTACCTTTATAGCGGACCTTTTAGTACCTTGTGACCTCCTGGTCTTGACCTTATGACCTCCTGGTCTTGTTACCTTATGGTCCGCTATACTCTAATGCTCAAATATTATTTAACCAGGGATGCCTCCCTAGCCACCGTATATGTCACTTACACGTATGTCCCTTGACGAGTACCCGACTTTCCTTTTGGTTCCACCTTAAAGTTGTATAAACTTATGTATAAAAAAAAACACACTCACTCAACACATGTACACTTTTGTTTCTATATCTATTTCTGCGCAGAAATTGTCTTCAGTCCAACAGTGTTACCAATTAGGAGCAGGATCTGTTAAACTAAATTTCAGATTTTTTTTTTCCAAAAATAGATTTGCGTTATTTACCGCTTCGCGTTATCTACCGCTGTGCGTTACTTATCGCTTTGCGCTAATTATCGCTTTGCGCTAATTCAACTTTTCGTGACTTGAGCTACGTGGGCGTAACCGGACGCTACGTTGCGTAGTGAACGCTGCGTGCGTCTGCCTTTTGGATTGCGTACGCTAGTCTCTGTTAGCGACACGTGTACGCAATGCAAAGATCCACCGTAACACAATATATACTTTTATCAATGTAAATGATCCCTGATCATCTACCGCAATCCACACTGACTGCCTTGTCTCCTAGACAAATCGTGTGTTGTTCTATACTTTAACTATTACCTTTACTATGAAATAACAGCAAATCTCTTTTTAGCACTTTCTATCAACTATAAAAATTGGCAAACAGGAATAGTGATATACGAAATTGAAAAAGAAATGCAGATATATGTATGCGTGCGTGTATACGCAAGACAGAAGAGAAATAAAACAGTTTTAAAAGACACAAGCGTTTTGTTCTTACTTCCGGTTCCCGGATTCCTTCAGCACTCTTTATCTAAGCGAAGCAGACGCTTATCCCGTCAGCACTGGGAGACAACCTCCCACCCTTTGCTGGGGGGATAATGTCTGCTGATCTACCTAGTGCAGATATGAGAAGGATCGGACGAGTCCCCAATTGACAATGCTAAATTCCTTTTGTCGTAATTATAACCCTTTATGAAGTCTAAGAACACTGTACGCTGTTTACTTAAGAAGTACCGTAATGGTACGCTATTTGCGTAACGATCGCTCAGCAGTAAGCGAGACGCTCAAGCGTCACGTTCGCTCACGGCCCAGTGATCACAGGACACGTTATTGGTTATGACTAGAGTAATGATTCGCTATGGCGTGGCTTACGCTCAAGACCACGAGGTCACCAGCGGCGCAGACGCTCACAATGCTATACCTTTATGTATAAACCTTATACCAATGAAATACACAGAATACCTTAATGTGAATACAGGGTGTAAGTGCAACCTTGTGTAACCTGACTAACTACAAGGCTGCTTGAGCGTCACCGACGCTCAAGTGAACACTTAATACTATAGAAAATACACAGATACTGGTTTAGGGTCCGAAGCCTATTAACTGTATTATATCTAATATACTTGTAAAAAGGGGATAACAGTACAAATGATACACTCCAATATAACAAAGACTTCCTAACCACAGAACTAAACAATAAATACAAAAAGACAATACTACACTGACCTAAATGCAATACAATACAATACTATAATACTATGAGAGATATAAGAGAAAAGAGGAGAGAGAGAGAGACGGGGAGAGATGAGAGAAATTGGCTCACAGTAAGACAATGATTACGGAGAGAAAACTTACGCACAAAGGGTATGATCGCCTGCGCCTCGATATCCAGCTCCCGGCTATCAGCAGATAACCGTTGATGAGAGAGAGTGAGAGTTGGAGATGGTCGGCCTGCCTATTTATGCCCCACACACAATGCAATCTCATGGTCCTACAATCCCATTGTCCATTGGCCGAAGGAATTCGGCCCTGCATCATAACAAAAGGTCATAGGGTGATTCATACAGGTGGGCTGTGACGATTTCCAACAGCTCAGGTGGGTGGGAAACTGGGTTTCCCGCCGCATACCTGAGTATGTGTAAATAATAGAAATGGACATAAACTTCTTATGTCCATAACTATTCGCACGAGCGATTAATACGCTCCAAACCAACACCGGAATATTACTAATTAAATACTCTTCCGATGGGTACCAAACACTGCTGTATGATTCCTGTCAGACCCTTCGTACAATACAAAGAGGGATTCCTTTAAACAGGGACCTTCTATTTTAACCAAACTTTCAGAATCTATCAAGGTGACCATGATCTACAAACTACATTAATTGTGAACATTTGTAACGAATGAGTCGCACGCTACGACTACATAAACTCTACCGTAAATACGCATACCGCGCCTGCGAGTGCACGCTATCGCGGGTATGCGCCTTCACGGGAGAGCGTACGCATGCGCAGCGCGGACCAGTGTGCGGTGCAAATATGGCAACGTGCATAGAGACATTTTTCTGACTTTGACAGGCAGTATCACTGGACATATACGGCAGTACCACTGGACACATACAGCAGCACAGGGACACCACCACTGGACTGATGCAGGCCAACACAGCACCACTGCAATGGACTGGACTTATACAGCAGCACTGGACATATGGCAGCAGAGGAGACCACCACTGTGACTGGACTGATGCAGCACCAGACACCCCCACTGGACTGATGCAGCACAACACAGCACCACTGGACTGGACTTATACAGCAGCACTGGACATATAGCAGCAGAGGAGACCACCACTGTGACTGGACTGATGCAGCACAAGACACCACCATTGGACTGATACAGCACAACCATAGGTGTCCGCAGCACATTTTATTAGGGGGTGCACCCTCGGAGGGGTGTGTCTAGCACTGCCTTTTGGGCATGTCTACCACCATCTATTGACGGTCAGCGCAATATAAAATATCCACACTTGTACCAATCCTACTAAAGCAGATACATTGTCAGATGTTGTGGTGTGCACCAAACAAACACCCCTGATGGCACTCACTGCAATTACACTGCTCCTCCTCAGCCTGGTCTGGCTCCCCCTCTCTTTCCCCTGCAAGCTGCAGCAGCTTAATTACAAGTCAGCCACTCACTGTCACTGACAGTCGCAGACTAGTACTGCTGCTGCTGGAAAAATGAGTTACATGTCAATGCTGCTGCCGATCGCCTGCCAGTATTGAATTTGTCTTGCTAAGAGGAACGCTGGCTGCATGCTGATCCTCATCAGTGGCTGGTGTTGGCATAGCATAGAAGGAGAGAGGTGGGCATGTGGTGGGTGGGCATGCGAGCGGCATGACATAATCACATCACGCTGTTTTTGTACATGGAGGTGGAGCCGGGAGTTTGAAAGCCGGGGGCAGTGGTACCCTTGATTAACCCAGGCATCCGGTCAGTAATGCAGTCCTGACAGGGTGTAGCGCAGAGGGGACAGTAATCAGCCTGCTCGGCAATCACTGCATCAGGCATGTGAGATTGGGTGCCAGACATTAGGCGGTGCCTGTGCGCACCAGGCACCCCCCCTGCGCACACCTATGAGCACAACACAGCACCACTGGACTGGATTTATACAGCAGCACTGGACATATGGCAGCAGAGGACACAACCACTGGGACTGGAGTGATGCAGCACAATACACTAACACTGAACTGATGCAAGACACTGAGGACGGAGACACGTCCTGTCTCTGCACTCTCCAATGCCGGAGTGAAAATGGCGGCGACGCATGGCGACTTATATGGAATCCAAACCACTCGAGAATCCAACAGCGGGATGATGATGTTTAGCCTCATTCTGGTTTCCAAGTCAGGCTGGAAAACTCGAGCCTGACTCGGATATGGGCTCGGGTAGTGAAGTTAGGTAGAGTTCGGTTCTCTTGAGAACCGAACCCGCTCATCTCTAATATTTATGGATTGTAAGAGGACAAGAAATACACGCAAATGTGGAGATAACATACAAACTACACACATATAGTACCTCGGTTGGAGTTGAACCCATGACCACAATGCTGTGAGGCAGCAATGCTAGCCACTATGCCACTGTGTGTCATAAAGGACTTACTCAGCCACTGCAATCACATCAGCATGTCTGGGACCGGAACTGACGTCAGACACCTGCCCTGCAAACGCTTGAGAATGCCTGCATTTTTCTAACCACTCCCAGAAAATGGTCAGTTGACACCCACAAACGCCTTCTTCCTGTCAATCACCGTGCGATCGCCCATGCGAATGGATTATTTGCACAAACCCATCGCAGAGCAACAAGCTGTTTTGTACCTGTGTGACGCGCCTGCGCATTGCGTGCATGCGCATGTGCAGTTCTGCCCTGGTCGCAGGGCTGCAAAAAATGCTTGCGAGGTGTGAATTACTCCCTTAGATGTTTTTTTTAATGTCTCAGTTTTGTAATGCTTAAAAATCTTCTGCTTGGTAATAATAAGAATTTACTTACCGATAATTCTATTTCTCGGAGTCCGTAGTGGATGCTGGGGTTCCTGAAAGGACCATGGGGAATAGCGGCTCCGCAGGAGACAGGGCACAAAAAGTAAAGCTTTCCGATCAGGTGGTGTGCACTGGCTCCTCCCCCTATGACCCTCCTCCAGACTCCAGTTAGGTACTGTGCCCGGACGAGCGTACACAATAAGGGAGGAATTTTGAATCCCGGGTAAGACTCATACCAGCCACACCAATCACACTGTACAACCTGTGATCTGAACCCAGTTAACAGTATGATAACAGCGGAGCCTCTGAAAAGATGGCTCACAACAACAATAACCCGATTTAGTTAGCAATAACTATGTACAAGTATTGCAGATAATCCGCACTTGGGATGGGCGCCCAGCATCCACTACGGACTCCGAGAAATAGAATTATCGGTAAGTAAATTCTTATTTTCTCTATCGTCCTTGTGGATGCTGGGGTTCCTGAAAGGACCATGGGGATTATACCAAAGCTCCCAAACGGGCGGGAGAGTGCGGATGACTCTGCAGCACCGAATGAGAGAACTCCAGGTCCTCTTTTGCCAGGGTATCAAATTTGTAGAATTTTACAAACGTGTTCTCCCCCGACCACGTAGCTGCTCGGCAAAGTTGTAATGCCGAGACCCCTCGGGCAGCCGCCCAAGATGAGCCCACCTTCCTTGTGGAATGGGCCTTAACAGATTTAGACTGTGGCAGGCCTGCCACAGAATGTGCAAGTTGAATTGTGCTACCAATCCCACGAGCAATCGACTGCTTAGAAGCAGAAGCACCCAGCATTGTTGGGTGCATACAGGATAAACAGCAAGTCAGATTTCCTGACTCCAGCCAACCTGGAAACTATATTTTCAGGGCCCTGATAACATCCAGCAACTTGGAGTCCTCCAAGTCCCTAGTAGCCGCAGGTACCACAATAAGCTGGTTCAGGTGAAACGCTGACACCACCTTAAGGAGAAACTGGGGACGAGTCCGCAGCTTTGCTCTGTCCGAATGGACAATCAGATATGGCTTTGTGAGATAAAGCCGCCAATTCTGACACTCGCCTGGCCGAGGCCAGGACCAACAGCATGGTCATTTTCCATGTGAGATATATCAAATCCACAGATTTGAGTTGTTTAAACCAATGTGATTTTTTAGGAATCCCAAAACTACGTTGAGATCGCCCAGTGCCACTGGAGACATCAAAGGGGCTGTATATGCAGTACTCCCTTAACAACTTCTGGACTTCAGGAACTGAAGCCAATTTCTTTCTGGAAGAAAATCAACAGGCCGAAATTTGAACCTTAATGGACCCAATTTGAGACCCATAGACACTCCTGTTTGCAGGAAATGTAGAAATTAACCTAGTTGAAATTCTTCCGTGGAGCCTTCCTGGACTCACACCCTGGCACATATTTTCACCTAAGTGGTGATAATGTTGTGCGGTCACCTCCTTCCTGGCTCTGACCAGGGTAGGGATGACCTCTTCCGGAATGCCTCTTTCCCTTAGGATCCGGCGTTCACCCGCCTTGGCGTCAACGCAGCTGCGGTAAGTCCCGGAACAGACACGGTTCTTGCCGAATCAAGACCCTTCTTAGTATCTCTTGAAGTTCCGGGAACCAAGTCCTTCTTGGCCAAACCGGAGCCACGAGTATAGTTCTTACTCCTCTCCTTCCTATCATTTTCCATACATTGGGTATGAAAAGCAGAGGATGGAACACATACACCGACTGGTACACCGACGGTGTTACCAGAGCGTCCCAGCTATTGCCTGAGTGTCTCTTGACCTGGCGCTTCAGGTGGGACGCCATCATAACCACCTTTGGTCTTTCCCAACGGTTTACAATCATGTGGAAACTTCCAGATTAAGTTTCCACTTTTCCGGGTGGAATTCATTTATGCTGAGGAAATCTTCCCAGTTGCCCACTCCCGGAATGAACACTGCTGACAGTGTTATCACATGATTTTCCGCCCAGCGAAGAATCCTTGCTGTCATTGCCCTCCTGCTTCTTGTGTCGCCCCGTCTGATAACGTGGGCGACCGCCATGATGATGTCCTACTGGATCAGCACCGGTTGACTTTGAAGCAGGAGTCTTCCTAGGCTCAGAGCATTGTAAATTGCCCTTAGCTCCAGTATATTCATGCGGAGAGAAGTCTCCAGACTTGACCACACTTCCTTGGAAATTTTTTCCCTGTGTGACTACTCCCCAGCCTCTCAGGCTGGTATCCGTGGTCCCCAGAACACAGTCCTGAATGCTGAGTGTGCTGCCCTCTAAAAGATGAGCACTCTGCAGCCCCCACAGAAGAGACACCCTTGTCCTTGGAGACAGGATTATCCGCTGATGCATCTGAAAATGCGATCCGGACCATTCGTCCAGCAAATCCCCTGAGATCTGCCGAATGGAATCGCTTCGTAAGAAGCCACCATTTTTCCCAGGACTCCTGTGCATTGATGCACTGATACTTGGCCTGGTTTTAGGAGGTTTCTGACTAGGTCGAATAACTCCTTGGCTTTTTCCTCCCGGAGGAACACCTTTTTCTGGACTATGCCCAGAATCATTCCTAGGAACAGCAGACGTATCGTCGGAAAACAGCTGCGATTCTTGGAATATTTAGAATCCAGTCGTGCTGTCGTAGAACTACTTTAGATAGTGCTCTTCCGACCTCCAACTGTTCTCTGGAACTTGCCCTTTTCAGGATATCGTCCAAGTAAGGGATAATTTAGATGCCTTTTTTCTTTGAAGAAACATCTTTTCGGCCATTACCTTGGTAAAAGGCCCGGGGTGCCGTGGATAATTCAAACGGCATCGTCTGGAACTGATATTGACAGTTCTGTACCACGAACCAGAGGTACCCTTGTTGAGAAGGGCAAATTTGGACATGGAGGTAATCCTTGATGTCCAGGGACACCATATAGTCCCCTTTTTTCCGGTTCGCTATCACTGCTCTGAGTGACTCCATCTCGATTTGAACCTTTTATGTAAGTGTTCAAAGATTTCAGTTTAGACTATGTCTCACCAAGCCGTCTGGCTTCAGTACCACAATATAGTGTGGAAAAATAATACCCTTTTCCTTGTTGTAGGAGGGGTACTTTGATTATCACCTGCTGGATATACAGCTTGTGAATTGTTTCCAATGCTGCCTCCCTGTCGGAGGGAGCCGTTGGTAAAGCAGACTTCAGAAACCTGCGAGGAGAAGATGTCTCGACTCTCCAATCTGTACCCCTGGGATAATACTTGTACTATCTAGGGGTCAACCTGCGAGTGATCCCACTGCGCGCTGAGACTCTTGAGACTACCCCCCCACCTTGAGTCCGCTTGCACGGCCCCAGCGTCATGCTGAGGACTTGGCAGACGCGGTGGAGGGCTTCTTTTCCTGGGAAGGGGCTGCCTGCTGCAGTCTACTTCCCTTACCTCTATGTCTGGGCAGATATGACTGGCCTTTTGCCTGCATGCCCTCATGGGAAAGGAAGGATTGAGGCTGAAAAGACGGTGTCTTTTTCAGCTGAGATGTAACTTGGGGTAAAAAGGTTGGATTTCCCAGCTGTTGCCGTGGTCCCCAGGTCCGATGGACCGACCCCAACTAACTCCTTCCCTTTATACGGCAATACTTCCATGTGCCGTATGGGATCTGTATCACCTGACCACTGTCGTGTCCATGACATCTTCTGGGTGATATGGACAACGTACTTATCTTGATGCCAGAGAGCAAATATCCCTCTGTGTATCTCACGTACATATATATAGAATGCATCCTATTAAATGCTCTATATGAATAAAATATTTTCAGTCAGGGAATCCGACCAAGCCAACCCAGCACTGCATCTCCAGGCTGATGGCGATCGCTGGTCGCAGTATAACCACCGTATGTGTGTATATACTTTTTAGGATATCTTTCCAGCTTCCTATCAGCTGGCTCCTTGAGGGCGGCCGTATCTGGAGACGGTAACGCCACTTGATAAGCGTGTGAGCGCCTTATCACCCTAAGGGGTGTTTCCCAACGCGCCCTAATTTCTGGCGGGAAAGGGTATAACGCCAATATTTGCTATCGGGGTAACCCCACGCATCATCACACACTTCATTTTATTTTATCTGATTCAGGAAAAACTACAGGTAGTTTTTTCACTCCCACATAATACCCTTTTTTGTGGTACTTGTAGTATCAGAAATATGCAACACCTCCTTCATTGCCCTTAACGTGTGGCCCTAATGAGAAATAAGTTTGTTTATTCACCGTCGACACTGGATTCAGTGTCCGTGTCTGTGTCGACCGACTGAGGTAAATGGGCGTTTTTAACGCCCCTGACGGTGTTTCTGAGACGCCTGGACCGGTACTAATAGTTTGTCGGCCGTCTCACGTCGTCAACCGACCTTGCAGCGTGTTGACATTCTCACGTAATTCCCTAAATAAGCCATCCATTCCGGTGTCGACTCCCTAGAGAGTGACATCACCATTACAGGCAATTTCTCCGCCTCCTCACCAACATCGTCCTCATACATGTCGACACACACGTACCGACACACAGCACACACACCGGGAATGCTCTGACAGAGGACAGGACCCACACTAGCCCTTTGGGGAGACAGAGGGAGAGTTTGCCAGCACACACCAAAACGCTATAATTATATAGGGACAACCTTATATAAGTGTTTTCCCTTATAGCATCTTTATATATATCTCAATATCGCCAAAATCAGTGCCCCCCCTCTCTGTTTTAACCCTGTTTCTGTAGTGCAGTGCAGGGGAGAGCCTGGGAGCCTTCTCTCCAGGCTTTCTGTGAGAGAAAATGGCGCTGTGTGCTGAGGAGATAGGCCCCGCCCCTTTTTCGGCGGGCTCGTCTCCCGCTATTTAGTGAATCTTGGCAGGGGTTAAATATCTCCATATAGCCTCTGGGGGCTATATGTGAGGTATTTTTCGCCAAAAAAGGTTTTCATTTGCCTCCCAGGGCGCCCCCCTCCCAGCGCCCTGCACCCTCAGTGACTGCCGTGTGAAGTGTGCTGAGAGGAAAATGGCGCACAGCTGCAGTGCTGTGCGCTACCTTTAGAAGACTGCAGGAGTCTTCAGCCGCCGATTCTGGACCTCTTCTTACTTCAGCATCTGCAAGGGGGCCGGCGGCGCGGCTCCGGTGACCATCCAGGCTGTACCTGTGATCGTCCCTCTGGAGCTGATGTCCAGTAGCCAAGAAGCCAATCCATCCTGCACGCAGGTGAGTTCACTCCTTCTCCCCTAAGTCCCTCGTTGCAGTGATCCTGTTGCCAGCAGGACTCACTGTAAAATAAAAAACCTAAGCTAAACTTTCTCTAAGCAGCTCTTTAGGAGAGCCACCTAGATTGCACCCTTCTCGGCCGGGCACAAAAATCTAACTGGAGTCTGGAGGAGGGTCATAGGGGGAGGAGCCAGTGCACACCACCTGATCGGAAAGCTTTACTTTTTGTGCCCTGTCTCCTGCGGAGCCGCTATTCCCCATGGTCCTTTCAGGAACCCCAGCATCCACAAGGACGATAGAGAAAAGGTTTTAGATTAAAGTCGTCTTCCCGTGGGCTTGGATGTAGCAGGGCACTTTTCTGTAGCTAGAAGAGTCCTCAGGGAGATATGATGGATTTGGCAATGAATAGCAGTTCAGAAACGGACGCTAGTCACTTGTATGGGATCAGTACATTTCCCGCCGGACGGGATACCAACGGTCGGAATCCCGACCGGCACAATCCCGACAGGGGGCGAGCGCAACGCAGCCCCTTGCGGGCTTGCTGCGGACACGGTGCTTTGCGACGCTCGTTACACTAATTTTTTCTTCCTCTATGGGTGTCGTGGATACCCACAGAAGGAGAATATGTCGGGATTGTGTCGGTCAGGATTCCGGTGTCGGTATTCCGACCACCGGGATTCCGTCCGGCGGGATCTTGACCGCATCCCACTTGTACACCCTACCTGTAACAGGACCACCCTTACTTTTACCCAGCTGAGCCACATTTCATGCTATATATTTGGAATGATTGTACCGGAGCTCGTGATAATAAAGATTCTGCACTTTGTATCTTCTGCACATGCGCCATTTGCCTATAATAACACACGGAAGACTGCGCCACCGGCACTGCAATGGGGCAGGGGACTGTACACGGGCTACCCTAGTCACTAATACCCCTCTGAGGGTATCCGGTCTTTAGGTCAACAGCACTTAGGTCAACACTCATTAGGTTGACCACTATTGGTCGACGTGGATTAGGTCAACATGGTCGCCAGGTCGACATGCAAAATGTCGACACTTTTTAACTTTTTCATACTTTACGATCCACGTGGACTACGATTGGGAATAGTAACCGAAGCTCGCTCGCCATGCCAGGGGACACGGTGCACTAATTGGGGTTCCCCGTCACTTTATGCAGAACAGCAAAATATTTTTTTTAAAAACCATGTTGATCTTTTTCCATGTCGACCGAATGACCGCGTCAACCTATTTCAGGTGTCAACCTAGTCACTGTCGACCCAATGATCCACACCCCCCTCTGAGTGAGAGCTTTGGCCATTTTATGAGGCACAGGCACATGTAAATGGGGTTCCAGTATTCCACCAGTGTCCATAGGTCCCCATTGAAGCATTAACTCTGGTCCTCCCAGTGGCAATAGATTCCTAAGTAACGGCAGATCCCCAGTGCCCTTAACTACCATCACCCTAATAGTAATAGTCAGTGCCAGATTAAGGTCCAAATGGGCCTGGAGCTGAAATTTCAAAAGGGCCTATTATGCGCTGCTGCTGGGGGTGTGACTAATGATGTAGGGGCATGACCAGTGGTGTGGGGGAGTGGTCTGCGTAAATGGGCGTGATGTGAACAAAATTAAGAAAAAGGTGCCTACCTATAAAGGTGAGAAGCCCGCCAGTGAAAAGGCATCCTCCCTGTGGCATCTGCTCCAGGAGAGTTCCGGGACCGCTTCCTGAGTTCCCGGCCGATGACGTCCCTCCCCCCAGTGCGCGTGTTGTCAAGACAACACTCCACGCCGGACTGGAGCATGCGGGGTCCATGCAGGGTGCTTTTTTCAAGGCTCTATGATGTTTGTTCTATAGCATAGAGCCTTGAAAAAAGCGCCCTGCGCGGGCGCTGAAACGTTGGCAAGCTTTGCCCTAATTGCATTTTTGTCAGACTAAAGCACTATTTTTTCACCAAGTCCACTGAGTGCCGCCTGGTTCTTATACATCGTGAGGAGGGAAGTGACAGACTCACTCCAGAGCAGACATCTTTTGTCTGCTTTGAGAAAGGTGCTTGAGTGGCACCGAAACGTAAGCCACATGACTCAGATGTAATGCTACTTTTTCACTAGGAGTGCCGCAGTTTATTCAACACATTACACATTAACTAATCACTGATGGCACCCTGCGTATAAGGATTCCAGCAAATATCTGCTCCGGTGCCCTCAGTATGAATGGTATACACAAACACTGTTCCCCCGTTGCTAGGGGAAACAAACAACCGCACTCCAGAGGCTTAATGAAAAAAAGTTAAAAATGTATTTAAATAATTTGCAAAAAATGACTGACGTTTCAGGGATAACACGCCCCTTCTTTAAGGTGACATACCTCAAGACTATATTGAGAAGCTTACCTTAAGTAGGCAGGAATTCCCGCCACCAGTGCACGGTGAGTTGAGCGCCGCGTCTCCGTCCGCCGGCTATGACGTGATCACCTCCACGCCGTCCGTTGCCTAGCGACGGGGTACAGCCAGGGACGGTCTGACTACTCCGTCTCCCATAGAGTGCTTGAAACCCAGAAAGTGTGTATTAGGCCAGTGTTGAGACTCCCACTGTTGTATAAAAAGTAAATACACACTTTCTGGGTTTCAAGCACTCTATGGGAGATTAGTCAGACCGCGGCGTCCCCTGCTGTACCCTGTAG